>NW_022280033.1:11670859-11842249 GCF_004355925.1 Anarrhichthys ocellatus | reverse complement strand
TATATATATATATATATATATATATATATATATATATATATATAAATCTAACAGTAGACATCAGGGTTACATCTAATTGTTTCATTTCATCTGTAAAAAAAAGAATTCATGCATTTCAATGAAACCCAATAATATGCTTAAGTCAGACCATAAAGAAACAAAATTTCATAAGAACATGGTGACATGCAAGAAAGACAGCGTCTGAGAAAACAAAATGAAATTGAATGGGTGTTAGTTCAGAGAGAAGCCTGAGTTATGGATTCCCTTGCACTGCAGCAAACTATCTAGTTTCCTTGACAACAGAACATTTTAGGTGTTTTAGACGATGGTTTCAAATACTTTTGAAATCCACGTTAACCTCTTAACTCCCAGGGGTGGAGGAGAATGAGAAAGTTAGCGGATTTTATTCAGCAGATTGCAGCCATTTTCACGTGTGACTAAAAGCACACTCGAGGTTCTGTTTTAGCTGCAGAATAACAATGTATTCTGTTTCTATTGTCCAGGCCTTTGTGCCAACATGGAGCTTTTTGGTGAGCAGACTTTGAAGTATTTCAACTCTGCGAGCAGTCAAATAAGTCATTAAATAATCTTACATAGCATTTGGTAGCAGATTAGTAAAGATAAGTATCATAGTTGTTCTTCTAAAGATCTCCATTAAGTTAAATTAAAGAGAATAATTAGAAGAAACAGCATTGAGCCTTTAAATCTTCATTGTCCAAAAGGTCCAAATATCAGAAAGCCATGAAATGCTGAATAAAGCCGTATATTCGGATGAGGCAGTGTGGTGATTTACAAAGCCATGGTAGCCTGAATGGAAAAAGAATAAATTATTTGGTGACAAGTGACAATAAAATTCCTGCATTAGAGTAGTCACCAAATAATTGATGTTTGATTGTGTTAAACCCTCAGGTGAAGTATTCATTTTCTTGGAGGCTTTGGGCATTAGAGAAATAATTTCATACAAAGAATAATTCTTTCAATTGCAGCTCTGAATACATTTATGTCATTTGAAGTCATCAAATCATAATATAATTTTCAACACAGCATGCTTTTTTAAAGTAGTGTCAGCATGCTGTATCAAGGACATATAGATCCAGCCAAATAGGGATCTAAACCCTGCCCTTCATTTCAGATCATAAAATAGACTGAAAGGTGGATCAATTTATTAAATGAGGCAGTACAGGGAGAGTAAATAGTGTGAGAATGAGAAACAGAAAAGCACAGCGATGCGAGTCGACAGGGAAACAACATACCTACGGCGTGTGTAAAATGGAGAGGTGTTAATGGGTCAACGTTAGTACTGGTATGTCAGTATGGTGTGTCGCAAATTAAAATGGTAATGAAAGGAGTTCATAAACAATGACGGCAATTTAAATGGAACAACACATGAAAAAATTAAAACATTTCCCAAAAAATAAAGAATAAAAAAACCTCAGATATATATACAGTATATAAACCCACCCACTAGAAAAAAAGGGTTTGATAGATATAATAAAGCAACAACAAGGTTCAGGTTTTGCTTTAATATTGCTATCACCTATTCCAGTACTTTCTGTTTATTAAAAGTACTGAGGCAGTAGATTGTAATTATGAATTTAGATAATTTCTGTTCTTTTATTGGATTCTACACTTGGTTAAGCAACAGTCTCATTTTATCTCTAAGGGCAGCATCTATCAGTTCAACTTTTGCCAAGTATGTGTTTCATATTTGGCTGAAGGGGTGGGTTTTCCATTGAGTGACATTTAATTTATCATGCCTTGGAGGAAATCATTAACCGCATTAGGGCCTTAGTTTTAAACTGCTGTTTAATGAATGTCCCATGAGTAATCCACTTGCCAACTCACTATGTGACAATAAAACAAACAGACCCACAAAACCCAATTAAGTTCTATATTCAAAGTAAATACTCAGAGAGAAATGGGAAATGTACATATCTTCCTACTTCATATGTAGCAATAGAAATGAATTGGAAAGAAATAATAATGCAAAACATTTCCACTTAAAAGGTGCAGTACAAGAGAGAGCATGCATGATGAAATTAAGTTTAGTTAACAAAATAAAGTAAAGAAACATAACTACGGTATTACCAGTTTGTGCCATAAATTTAGCAGATTCAGCTTGCTCCTGCAGGGCCTTTGTGTCATGAACTGATCTTGGCCGCTGACTTTTTACTGTATGCTCTCCGATCATTCCATATTCTATGGGACAAAATAGAGGTTCATATGAAAGCTAGGCTTAAACATGATTTTCTGAGAACAAAAGCTTATTACATACTGTTTTTCAGGATGTTCGAAGCAACTGCAGTACATGGCTAGAAACAAAGACCACACAAGTTTGTATTTAATTTGTCCTTTACTCTAGGGCATAGAACAATGCAACGGATTTATAAGGGTGAGTTGGGAGTATTAATTGAGCTTGAAAGCACAGCGTAGACACATAGCAAACATGCAAATAAACTCACATCGCTTTTTAAGACTCTAACACTTCATCAGACCAGCTCCCTCCCTCCCTCCCTCCCTCCTGCACACCCAGAAAAGAAAAGAAAAGAAAATGAAAGTAAAAATGTGTAAGCCATCAGAAAGCCACAGAGGAGGGGTTCATGGACATAACATGCTATTGATCCACAGTTTCCTCAACAGTTTGTCATCTTTGCAGGATTTCTTTTTGGTTTAGCCAGTCTAAAATGTTGTGATCCTTTGTTAGATTAGGCAAATGTATTCTGAGCTGTATTCATTACAATGCATGCCCTCTTTGTTTCCCATAAAGGGACAAAGAGACAATGAGCACAATGTTCTGACTCCACGCTGAGAAAAGCGATGCTTGCACTATTGCATTGTGTTACGAATTTGCATCAGCTGCTTTAAGTAAATGAGACACACTGTGAAACATTTATATGTTACTTACTTATTAACAAGCTGATGCAAATTATCTTCAAACTCTCATCTTAATTGAAAACCGGCATTACTTCGAGCAGTGTGGTCCTAATGAGGTGATTATATCATTTGCAAATAGGCAATGCAGGTGATAAACAACAAATTCACACATAGCTTATGTTAGTACATTAGACAATACAATGCATCAGCCATTGATAGGGAGGATGTTTAAATCTTCGCTTCTAATCTAGTTTGTAGCGTCAGTTGTCTGTGTTCCCCCTACAGCAAACTGTACGCCTAGAAAGACTGACCTCCCTCACAGTGAGCCTTATCTGTCAATCTCGTCTGATCGTGTTCCACTGAAAGCTGAAATTTTAGGACTAATTATACGGTAAATCACTTGACTACACGAGATGACAGTTGTCTGATCCACACATCAGACTGTTGGCATTAACCAAATTATATCAACAAACATGTTCCATGATTGGATTAAGAAAAGTAAATAAATAAAAAAATGACTCTGGGTTTTTGGCGACATTCAAACAACATCCCTTCCCAGTATAGCATCAAGAAAACTGTGTTTACATAAATAATTAGAATAGAGGGTATAATGAAAGGAGAGGAAGCCGCCAGGTAGAAACAAACATCGCAGCCTTTTGATGCTGATTGGGATCTTCAGAACCACGACTGCACAAAGTACGGAGCTTCGGAAGCACGTTCAAAGGTCTTTCTCTCTGATTTGATCGTGTCCACATCTGTTTTGCTCAAATTGAGCAGAAAGCACAGTGTGAACTCTATGTGAAAAATGTGCAGGTACACTGATGGTTGGACAAACCGAGAGCAGTTGACCTAACGCTCAGTCATGCAAGGCTAACTACTGTAGATACTTTGACATGTTATGTCTTTACTGTGTTTTGGGCTCTACCCTGTGGTGCCTTGGATCAAGAACCAATCCCCTATTTAGCAGAATAAAAGGGCTGTCTGGTTTAGTCAGCCTGAATGTCTGCTACTTTGCAGGAAATCGGACAAAAAGCAGGGCCCACTGCTTTTTAATGAATTTATACAAGTGAAACTAAACACTAAAAGCTATGAGACAGCATACAATAGCACTTTCATTTCACTAAGCTCAGCAGGGCAGGATGGATGTAGACAATACATAAAAAAATACTTGACTTATTTTAATGGTTTTACTTTTCAGTAAAAGTCTGTTATATATCATTATAGGCACCCTACTGTCCTGTATTTCATAATGTAGCAACTATAGCCAGTACAAAAGGCAACGGAGCTTTTTATATGTGAATATCCCTAACTGTATACTAAAAGAAAGAAATTCCTTCCCAGCTCTCTATTGTGCATCCAGAAGCAACAGTTCCTGTATCAAGGAGGACATATACAGAACTGGAGGCTGTTATATTTTGTATTATCATTTTTAGATACTAATCATCATGCCTGGTTTCCCCTATAATTGGTCTTAACTCCATCTTACCTTTTGGAAAAGATTTGCCTCCGCAAAACATTGATCAACTCAGCCTATTGACAGTCAGTCACACCTAATCTAATCTAGCTCTCACCGGCTCATGATGAACAATACAACAATGCCTTGAGAAATGAAAGAGATTATAAAAATGTCATTAAGTGTGATGTCAGTAAGAGACTTACTGTGTACTCATTACAGCGCACACGCGGCATGAATCAAACTTCACACATTTTTAAATAGAGGTTTGTCATCATGGATTCATCATTTCATCACTGATGTTTGAGTAATTATATCTACATCAGTCTGGACAGGAAGCTATTAAAAATAAAGCCCAACCTGTTGGTACTCAAATGAGAACTGGTTAGATTAGAGCAAAGGAAGTCTGTTTAAGTGTAAATGAGACTGGAGTCTTTTACGATGCCTCAAAGGTCTTAATCCTATAACTTTGTTAGTAGAATGGGAAAAAAAGCAGCATGTCGAATCGTGAGACCAGAAAAGTCCTGAGAAAGAAGCACAGCGGTTTAATTGAACTACGAGGATTGTATTGAAGCCCGTGGCTGTATAACCGTTAACATCAGACACAGACCAGAGTTATAATAAATGGAGGGCCAGGCTGTTTGTCATTTTTCAAAGTGACACAAAAAAACACGAAGCGTCTTCACTGCATTACAAGGCAGAAAGCACAGATGATGCATTTAGCGTGTCATTACCTTGCAGACATTTCCTCTGCTTGAGACTGCATCATTTCATGTTTTGGCAAGTATTCAGAACTTTTTAACTGTGTGTTTTTAAGAAAATTAAGTTTAAGATTTACGAGGGGTCTGTCCTTCAGTCGGAACTAAAGAGAATACTTATTATCGATATCCATCAACCATCATGTTTCAACAGCAAAGGAGAGGCAATGCCATTCAGTGAAATCCATCACTGTTTCCTTTTGTGTTAATTCACATAACCTTGATGGCATGCATCACTGACAAAGCATGCGTTCTGCACTTGACAATTTAAAAAGACATTCCTTTGGGTCTTATAGTGACCATTTATTCATCAGAATTGATGAAACTGAAGAATAGCGGCATTGCTTTTCTGAAATACTTGACATATTAGACACACATCCCTAAAATAGCTGAATTACTTAGATGACCTTGGCAGACAGATCAGCAATAGACACTTTTTATTTCACGACAGGTAAAGCATTTTAACACAAGGTGAAAGCCATGCTTGATCCAGCAAACATATAAAAATAGAAATAATCTCCAACAATCTGGACCAAATGGACCAGACGGACAGGAAGGAGTTGCTTCTGGAGAATATTAGTTCTTACAAGTAGAACTGAATTGGTTTATATCCAGAATATTATGGATTGTAGTAAATGCATGCAATTGGTAATAACTGGCAGTAAAAATGTACTGAGAGCAGTCATATAAGCGTATCTATGTTGCAGATACTGTAATGGAAAGTCAATGTCCAGTGTGCTGTATTTACTGAACAAAGTGAGGGTAAGGGGCTATTATTAACGTCATCATTGCTGTCATCGTACTAAAATAAAATGTTTCTCTTTATACAGATACAATGTACATGGAGAAGCGGGACTCCTGGTCAAATATATACTTGTACTTGCTGGATATTTTCATAGCCTCCATTTTCCTACACTCATATCTAAACACTGTATTTTTGGAGTGCAACGATCTATATTATCTCCTCTGTGTATTTCCCTTTAGATAATCCTGCCAACTCCATGAAACGAAACCTATTTGGTAGCATCAGGACATCACCTAAATCTGTCTCCTTATGTGCTTTCTCAGAAGTTTAGTGTAATTGTCAGCAGATTCACTGATGATTTGTGTGACTCACTATAGATACACAGGAACCAAAATAACTCCTTGTCAGTCTCAGCTTCATGTCTCTCTAAGATTGTTAACATTGGCTTCTTTTGACAGCCTAGACTTCCAAGCAGGCTAAAGCGAATGTGGCCAACATCTTGTGATGGCGTGAAATAGGATTTTGACTGTGTGTTTGACAATATTATTTATCTAATATTTTGGGATTCTCTTGTGTATGAACTCACTGTCACAGAAAAACAGCTACCTAATGCTCCACACAAACACTCACCCACAAACACAGACACAATATTGTAAACCCTCTTCCTGTTTCTCGTGTTTTACATTTTCAAAAGCTCCTAATTCGCTAAAGGAAGAAGCTGAACTAGCACTGCATTCAGTAACACTGCGCAACATCAAACCTGCAATTACTCCCAGTAAGTGCAAAAATAGATCTTTTAAACGGTGCAAGCAAAAACGACATGCTGCTGCCACGATGTGCCATCAGTTTATAATGGCAGCCATTTTGCCTGCTTGTCAGGGATGATCAGCAAATCAGGTGAGTAATAAAGAGGTGAGGGATGAGATTAGGCTATTTCGAGAAATAATGCCTTCCTCTCAACTTTGAGAAACTGAAGTGATTCAGTGGCTAGTCTCGGGAATCAGGCTGCTTTGCAAGTTGATCGTATTGTGAGATATGTCTGGCCGCACTAAAAAGGAAAGGAGAATCACTCTTCTGTTTCAATCGGCTTTGGAAGCTGGATCTCCAGAGGTGCATATGTTAGCAAAGCCAGTGCTGCATGCAGAAACCGCCAAAACAATGAAAACCTCTGGGTCAAATGTAACAAAATGTCTGCTCAAATTACTGGCTTTACAGGCACTGGTCACCACTGGGCTGTAACCTCAGCAGGTGACAATACATGAAAGTTATAACAGAGGGATACCAGGGCTCAGAATTTGAGGCAACAGTGTTACTGAATGTGCTGTGGCACACACACGGGCCTTCATCACAGCGTCAAAGATGTGCAAACATGGATAGTGCTGGACAGTATTCTCCTGCCCGAGCCAAACTATTCATGTGAGCCTGATTATGTGGGCTCAAAGGTTTCCTTACCCATCACAGCTCATTGATGCTTTCAAGCTTAATTAGTGGCTATATTTACGCTTGATTTAATTGATGTCCCACTACTAAGTGCATTCAGTACATATAACAAACAAATAAAGACTCCGCACGCAATCAAAGAGAAAGAAAGTTCCCCGTGTCCATGACCTTTGTCATCACTGAGGCTTTGATTCACTGCATGCCGGGAATTTGAAGCTGACACACTGACGGTAATCACGCCTGCCGCAGAGAGCCTAATGGAAGACATTTGATTTCCAGGTTCATCTTCACCGTGTGGACACGTTCCATGTGTAATTTTATCGAAAGGCAGTAAAAGCCAGCCCCATGTCCAATGACTGATGTGTCTAACCTTGCATGAAATGAGCCTTTACTCAAAGGCCCCTATGAGTAGCGTCTATCAGGGGCTCTCGCTTCCTGCCGTCTATGCATTCCTGCCTGACTGACTGACTGACTGTCACAAATGTAGCTCTTAATGAGAGGCACTTCATTACCACTACACTCTGAAGAGTGTAAGTTCCCTGAATACCAGTAAGAGGACTACCTCACTATCCCGCGACTGTCGTTGCTCCGTTTCTCATCGGCTGAGCTGAGACTGGTAAATTTTGGTCAAATGTAGTGATAATCTGGATTGTAAAGTGCTTAAATTACATTTTAGATATGAGACCAAATAAGAGAAAGGTTAAACTTGTTCTTAGCTTGTGATAAATAAGACATAACCAAAAATGAAAATGAAAAAGCCTTTAATAAATGGGCGTAGCGTGTATATGTGTTTCAACTCACGTGGCGTCTTCTGGGCACACTTTTCATTTTTAGATATATTGGAGTTGTGTTTCAGTCATGTATTACAATGGGAATATGTTTAAACATGAAATGATGCAAAACTATAATTAAAGACATTAACCTTTACAAATGCTGAAAGTGAGCACATGCTAAAACAGTTTATTAAAAATAATTGAAAGGTCTAGAAATGTCTGTTTGTAACAACAGCGTCTGTTCATTGGCTTGTTTCCTGGAGGTAAATAAAACCTGAACATCAATGCAGAATAATGATCAAACCCTGTTCTGGTTGATTATTTTCTACAGCAAAACCCCCCAAAACCAGCAATTACATTTAACAACAAAGGACAGAAAATGTATAACAACAAAACCAAAGGAAAGCAAAAAGAAAATCATGTTTTTTTTTGTCATTGTGTCATAATGTGCTATAGTGGAATACATAAAAACAACAATAAATAAAAAACATCCAAAACACTTTATTCACAAGTAAAGACAGATTCTAGTATGATTTACTTATTCCAACATTTACTTAGTAAGTATCAGTGTTTTAGACAAAACTGTGAAGATTACTTTTTGATGTAAAAAAATAAGAAGAAATACGATGATGATGATTATGAAGTAATGAACATGCATCGTATTTTAGCTCATTAACACACCTCCACATCCAAACCGGGGGTTAAGTGTTTCTCGGACCTCAAAATCGGACTACCATTCAGAAACGATCTTATAAGTCTCCTTAAATGTCCTCAATGTATCTCCTTACACCCATTACACAAACCCTTCACCATTGATGGGACCATATGCTTGTGCCAATCTAAAAACCTCAATTAGTCCTTCATTAAGAAAATGAGGGGGTTGCACGGAATCAGATACAAATTACGAATTGTCCTCTGAGACGTACAATTATCCATCATATTCCTTCTGCCATCTGTTTGCTTCCTGTTGACTCTCCTAATGACTTAGATTGAAGCCAAATTAGAATTCCGTGCAACTGCCGCTGCACCTCATTGAAAAGTCATGTGAACTCGCATAAAAATGGAGTGAGTGTGGTGAGACAAGCGCTCAGAATACAGTCTGTTGTAAGTAGAGAGGACATATTTTGTATTACTGATGGGAAGACAAATGAGTGGCTGGGAGATTGCATTGATAATTTACAGCACGATGCTAAATCACAAGGTTATTGAGCAGTACCTCACAAAGCAACCTAGATGGAGCTCTGACGTTATCAAAGCACTGCATCAAGAAGCCCTGTTGCTGGGTGCCGTGAGCAGATCATTCCCCCTCTTTTCTGTACACTTCAGGGAAAGGGCCTCACCAGTCCGAATTCAGATCATGTCAGCTCATCCAAACGTGTATAAGTTGAATCTCTACTCTATCAGATGCCGCACAATTTAGATGCATATTCCACAGCTAAACTCTCTACTATGATAATCTGCCATCACAAGAATCAAAAGCATCATCCGCATTACTGTGGTTGTAAACCAATGCTGGCTTATCAATGTCCGGAAAATAGATCTGGTCTAAAAAAAAGAGAGGGGAAATAAATTGAAATCAACAACAACAACAAATTAAGATACACATTTCCTTTCCATCTATTCCGGGTTTTGACAAAGATGTACCCTCTGCATCATAATGTGAGCAATGTGTCATGCTCTCAGTTCAGCTGCATGATGCTATCAGAAAATGGATCCGCCTATGGAGCAGTTTAAAGTGAAAGCAATGCCAAGATTGCAGCTTATAACTTGCAAAATCACCAGCCTTTTCAAAAAGCGACACTGCTGAACCACCCGTGACTAAAAGTGGGGCTGCTGCAGGGACACAACTGAAAGGACTACTGTGCACCGACAGAAACAAGGATGGAGGCGGATTACTAATGAAACCATTTCAGAGAGAGAAGTCACGTTATATGAATAGTATAGAAACTACACATTGTACACCATGTGAAATGCTGGGGCCTTCTCAAATCTGGGACTTTAGTCGGTTGCTTAAAGTATCTCATGAAATATTCTCTTATAAGTGTTGGCCAATTGCCTCAAAAACAAGAGATTTTTTTCTTCTTCTTTTTGACCAGCAGGGTATGATCTTAAAATTATGAACGTAAATTATGCACAGTTGTCTTTGGGGGTATGCTTTGCTACAATGCTCTTGAGAAGGGACATTGGGAATGGGAAAATAGAAGCAGCTTTTTGGCATCACTATAGAAACACACAACCCCAGTAGATGACCTGGCAGTCACACACACTGCCAAGCTCAATGCCACCATGCCAAGCAATGCATCTGTCAAGTGAGAAACATGACACATTTTTTAGCACCTTTGCGACTGCAGCCAATTTTCAAAGAGCATACCTTGTCCTTTTCTAAGCTATTTTGCTTGGCATACCAAGTAGTGACCTCCATTAAATAGAGTCATGGTTTGTCGTCCATGGAAGCTCCTCACTAATAAACAGTAAATGATACACCTACGAAATTAAAAGAGCAAAACACAATATGGACTCCGTATAACCATGGATGCAAATGTGGTTGGATGGCCATATTTTGAAGCCAGATAAATCATTTCCAACAGCCCCTAATGAGACTTTCATAATTCATGCTGTCAGCCTTTCCACAGCACCAATCATGTCCGATGCTTTTGCAGGGGTAAAACCCACTGCTTTCAGACTGCCACCCTGCATCTATCAGCACAGGGAACATTGTGTCATATACAAGTTAGTCATGAGGAAGATGCCTGCAACATGCCCTGTCTTTGCTCATTGGCCGAGCAAATACACTCTCCAAAATAATTACGAAGACACAGTGGTGATGCTGAAATGTCCTCAGACAAGTGCATGAGAGCAGCGCGATAGGATTTTCATTTAATGGATTCTGATGTCAAGTCTCAGAGCAGCAGAACCATCACAGTTCTTATCATTTTGAAAGCCACACTTGGCTGCTCTGGATTCTATTCACTGCCTGTGTTTTATAACTAAACACATCCAGTATATGGTCTACAATGATGTTTACTTGATTATTCCCATTTCAATAGAATTTGTCAAAATGATCATTTGTTCACGTGTTTAGTTTTGAAATTTAACCAGATGACCAACAGCTTTGGCTTAAAATCTAAACACAATTTTTCTTTTTGGTTTAACATAGCATGGCTAACACTATGTCATCATTTGTATTACTAAGCCTGCATTAATGTAATTAGAGTTGAATTCCCACAACCTCAGGCTGTTTCTTTTAAAGTAAGGTTGGCCGTACTCTAACCTGTGGTGTTTTCTATTCTTTATTTAGACTGTTGTAAAGGGTTGAGGGCACAGGAGAGAAAACACTACTGGGATTCAGTCCCAGGACAAAGGGGGCAATTGCTTTGAGAGTCAGGGGATTTAACCGCCTGATGATCTCTGGAAACCCAGAATATTTATGAGATCACGTCACACAATGTGACCATGTACAGGGTTCAAATTTACTTTCTGTAAAATATCTCTTCCAGGCTTTTTCAAAGTGATTTTGTCAAATATTTTTTTTAAAGAGGCAATGTCAAATGAATAGTGCCTTTTTATCATGAAAAACACTCACAATGGTAAGGGTCAACAATGAAATCGCATCTAAACTGCTGTACTCAGTCTTATTTTTCAAACTTTTTCATCCCTTTATCAAAGAGATGCTAAGTACTGTTAAATTAATAGAGCAAAAAAAAAACAAAACATTATCTTAATTTTAAATTATGCTGAATCGCGCTGTTGAAATTATGCTGAGTCTTTGTGGAGGCTAATTGTAATTTCAGCAGGGCAAAGTAATTATGTGAAATAAGAGGGAAGAGCACATTAAAAATAGGAATAATCAGTTCATGTTGTTTTTATTTTCATACCCTTAAAGAGGTCTCGGGTTATTATCCACTCGAAGCTTTTGAAATCATAAGAACTGATGAAAGATCGAAGTGTCTTTCTCCTCGTCTATACAGTATGAAGGACTTGCTGTCGAGCACATGCAACTTGGTTTGTCTGTGTACAAAGAGCTGTATTGCCAATGGTGGTGGGAAAGACAAAAGCATCACTGTTCTGGGTGAAAACAGCATTCCTTCATTCCTTCATAGAGCAACTTCATTGGTGTTTATTCTTTTTTTCGGTTTTCCTTGTTTGACAATGTGACATTAACAAAGATGTTTTCTGTTGTCTGCCTCATCTTTCTGGACATTAACTGGATCATGAAGTGGATCTTTTACACACAGATTGTAAGGGCAATTAGGTTACTGTGATTCAATAATCAAACTATTGCTTCACTGGGGTTTCTTTACTTTGATATGGTTGCAGTGCACTGTAACCATTTCAAAGTAAATATCTATGTGCATGTAAATAACTAAATGAGCACGCACTAGAAGTAATGAATCAAAATTGCCAGCAAACACTCAAAAAAGCAGTAATAATCAATGGGGGCTGAACCTCCTGGTTCTTTTTTTTATAATTTCCCCATCCACCATCATTGCCCATCCACAGTAGAATTAAAGTTTGGTGATTGCAGTTTATTGAGCCAAATTTGGATTTCTGCATCGTGAAGTTATTCCAAGTTTCAAAATGATGTCTTGTCGCCATGTGGAGCTGCCAAAAAGCAAAGTTGGCTGCAGCAGCTTGAAATATACTGTAAACACGAGTAAAATAAATCTGACTCATTGGCTAGAGGCAGAAACTGCAATCAGTCCTTGACCAGACCATGACCTTGTATCTTTGGATACAAGGAGAGAAAGATTTTAAATGTACTCATCAACCAAAACGTAAACCTGAATTCTCATCAGGTGGCTTTTAAAAAGGAAAAGTATCTCAATCAAACAAAAAGGCCTTCTAACTTTGCATAGCCTGGATCAAATCCTAGATGGAGTATGAAATTACTAATCAGTGACAGCTCCTTGTTATATGCAGCAGCAGAGGCAGCCAAGAGTGACATTAGTATTGGAAATTAATTGTTTTTTAATGTGCATGTCTCCATCGTCCACCACCACATAGCCATGCACCATTACTGCGGTCAATTAGCCAGTCAACATCTAACCGTTGGCCAATGTATGGAATTGATTACCACACCACAAGCTTTCCCTGCAGCCTACCATGTCCAGAATATTAAGTGTTGTGTAAAAAAATCAGCTTTAACCTAAACATGACTGCTAAATCGTTTTCCACCCAGAGGCCATGACCAAATCTGCATCAAAAACAGCTACGGCAGTGATTCACATTTCCATCCATAGACACACAACACAGGTCTTATTAGAGACTTAGACCTCTGATTCTACTGACTTAGTAGTCAGTAGAATTAGTGTGCCAAACAAGTGCAGAGCTAAATCTTATTAAAAAAACTTCCATTTTTGTTCTGGGATATGGGAGGAAATAAAGCCCCTTCAACTCAGCCTCTGAGCTTTTTTGGCTGTGATGCCATTAAGGATGATTGAAGTGCATTATCTGGGCACACAATGGCTGCTGTCCATTCAGTTGTGCTCTACAGACCACTGAAATAGGGAGCTGGAAAGACACTTACTGCAGAGGAATGTAGAGTTTTAGAGGCCCATGACACCCATGCCCCCCAATAGCTTTGGCTGAATAGCCTGTCTGACCCATTGTCATCCAGTTCACGCTATTGTCGATCTACCTGTCTGATATGCAGTCAAATCTCTCACATCTTCCACCTCTCAGCAAAGGTGCTCTAAGGCTTGAAAATGAGGTGATTTAAAATATATTCCTTTCTTCAATTCAGTGATGGTACCAGGTGAAGCGGTTCATTTGCAGAATAATCCGTCTCTGGCTATGGCAAGGATTCTACATAATTTCTCCCAGTTTATTGGGATCTTGCATGGATGCTTCTCACAGTGTTTGAATAAATCAAATTGCTCAGAATAACTCCTAATTTGGTGAGATACTTATGATGAATTAATGTTGCTGTGTACATGCATGAAATAATCAATACATACACCGCTGTCAGACTGGAGCATCCTACATTTCGTGGTGAAGGCAGCTTCTTGTTCATTCTGTGTTTCTCACACAACCAACAGCGTGTGATCTGTTTGTGAGGCCGAATGACAAAACCATTTCCTTTCCACTTCCCTTGCACATTTGTGAAAGGAGCCTTAATGAGCATTTCAATGCAAAAAAATGGAATGGAGCCCCATATTTTCCCACTATAATCAGCAAAGGAAAAATATGTCTTTTCATGCACTCTCTTGCTCTAATCTACTTAATGTATTAAACTAGGCAAACGTTCAAGGACATCAATAGCTACATCCCCCCCACCCACGCACAGTTAGCTGCTTAGACAGTAAAAAAAGGGATTGAACACCAAATAGGCGAGGAAACAATTTGAGTCCTGCCTATCTTCTCACCTCATTATGGCATTTAGAGGCACTGATGAATGCATATTTTCTATATTTCCTCCTGATTTTAAAACAGGCGGCACTGAATGGTCACATAAATCAACTCTATTCAGCCAGTAATTGAATCTCCATGGACATAAGATGATGTAAAAATAGAGGGTAATCAGAGGGCACAGTGTACTATTCTTGTATTTAAGGAATATTATGCAGTCGAGAAATGGAACTGCAGAATAATGACCGGATGATTTTCCTCATTAGACACAGTCTACAAATGAAATGCTGTGAATGAAAAATAAAACCTCTGCATTTGAACATGAAAAGGCTATCTGTAAAATGACATGCTTATTAATATACAGTATATGGAGAAAACCTAGTTGGCTGCATGTGGTGATGAATATCATGTCATAGATCTAATTCTCAGCTAGTCTTACATCATTATGGCACGTAAACCCAACACAAAATTGTGTTAAAAAAGCGATTTGTCATGTAAGTTCTACAACTGGAAGTGATTTTGTAATGTATGTATACCCTAGTTTATTTTAAAATGTCAAAAAACAAAAATAGATTGTGGTTTGTAGCTGCAGAAACACATAACTCCATGAATACATAAAATGTCCAGTGGGACAAGCAGAAGTTCAGCATTAGCCTCCTAGATACAATGACAACTTTTGTGAATTGCCTCACAACTAGCTGCATTAATAGGAACAGTGCATTATAAATTAACAGCAACTGAAATCTATAAAATCCAAAATTACATTTTTATTTAGCACTACTACTGTCCTCTACTTGGTGCTATACAACTTGATTTTTTGTTAACGCTAATAAGCTTATTATATGACTAAACCACCAACAGTTTTGAGTGTGATTCCAGTTTGTATTGGGGAACTTTAAGGTTGTTTGAATTATTGATAATATCAAATATGCCATACTTTGAATACTTATTCAATCAGACATGCTTGGAGAAATGATGACTGTGTCTTTTCCTGTTCTTTGCCCTAAAGAACCAGTTTCTGACCATTTTGCAGAATATGTAATTCACATGTATGCAAATAATGACAATATAACATTGTTTTTCTGTTCTTTTTTTCAATCTATAGATTATTTATTTCATTAAATATTGTATTTAGCCATAACGACATCAACCACTGCTGGAGTTGAAGTAACTGCCATCCTGAACTAATTAGAATAATCACACGAGTCTCCCATTGTCAGGAAGAATAGGTCAACCTGTATCCTGCTATGTCACCGTGCTTCTGTACAGAACTGAAATAATTGGTCCATTAGCCAGACTGATTATTTGATTGACAGAGTAGTAATTTGGAACCCTATTTCATTTTTCGATTCATCATATCGGTCATTTATCAAGCAAAATGCCAAACATTCGTTGGTACCCGCTTTGCAAATGTTGAGACTTTGCCTTGTCTTGCATTCTAGTAAACTGAATTCAAATTATTTGATATTAGAAATAATTATTAATTGCTGTGTAGTTGTCAATGTCAATGTCCTAAGACATTGTTTTGTGCCTATGTATTCTACTCTTGCTTTGTCAGTTCAGTTGAGTTCTTTATAGCCTTGCTCAGGACATTCAGCCCCAAAAGGTCCCATAGAAAAGCTCTGCTGTGCACTTCACTTAAACAGATGTGGGACAGTTAACAAGACCTACATCTGCATACCACCACTACAAATATTGTTCTCACCAACCAGTGAGGCTCCAGCCTCAGGGGGCAGTAATGAGCCCATTACACCTTAGCGCTCCACAATGAGGGGAATAAGACACCACACACCACAAAATGTATTTGGACAAGTGACACAAAGGGTAGATTAATGCTTTATCTGAGCTGGTTAGTTTTGCAAATGTATTGTCTGGTTAGCAACCCCACCTCCGCACAGCTGCTTCCAGAGACTTTGCTAAAGGACCTTGTGGGACTGTTTCATCCAGAAGTTAAATATTTGTTGTAGACACTATTGTTGGCACTGCAGTAAAACATCAATCTCACACACATTAGCAAGACTGCAATATGGGGCAAGCAAGCATCACACAATAATACAATACGAGCGAGTGCCATTTGAGGTTATGGGTAAAGTGTCAGATTACAGACCGACATGAATGACTGATAGATTTACTGACTGTCCAACTGATCAATGTGTTCATACGTCACAGTTGTTGGTTGCTGGCAGCACACAACATTTCCCTGTGCTTAGAACAGTAGCAGTCAAGTTGCTGCACTGATGGTCTTGAAATCAAAAGCCAGATTGACAGAAGCCTGATCCAAATAAAATTGTGCATCAAGAGCAGGCAATCACCTTTCAAAGGGGGAAGGTTGTTCACCGGCCCCGCCTTTAGCTCAGTAATAGAGAGCAAGAGTCCTGCCTCCTTTTTAAAGTAGCCTCTGTTACAACTCAGCCAGGCAATGTACTGAAATGTGATACTAGTATTTCTGTCCCTTTTCTAAAATACATTAGTATCTACTATTGATAGTGGAGAGTGTAAACAAAGCACCATGCCAAGACTCATGGGAGCTGTAGTTGTTTAATGCTGACAAAATTGTAATGTGAATATAAACATGTACAAAACATACACAGCCTACTGAGGGTTGCAGCCTACTACGAAATAGAGAAATGCTATGTTTGCCCATCACATGGCTTTTTTTTTTATCTGATGCTCAGAGGAACTAGTCCAACTGCTCCCACACAGCCAAGCTGCTGATTTCCAAACAGTCCCACCTTCCTAACCAGCCAGCTACCTACCACAAGGCTCAATCATACAAGATGCTCCCTTGTTTGGGATTTGGTACAACTGACAGATGTATCTCCTCTCAACTATATGCTAACCTTCCCAGACCCACATAGAGTACAACAGTAACAGTTTCACTGTAACTCAATGTCTGGTAATAGGCATTTCTGAACCCAACAATAACTACTGTACACTGAAGATGTATGTAAGCATACCCTAGCTCGTGTACCCAGGATGCAACAATACAAAACAGATTTGTGTTTCCCCTTTTTAAGTGTCTGCACCGTAGATTAAACATAACAGAGCAATTCCAATTCATGTGGGATTGTTTGCATAACGTTATTGATTTGTCTAGTCCCACAAGGCACAATTTTATTGCTGGTTGTGGTTTCGCACATTAAAAAGCAACATATTTTCACTTAGTGTCTACAAAGCCATTTTTCATGCGAACAATTAGCATTCCCTTCTGTTAATTTCCAGTGGCATTCCTGAGGGAGACAGCAGTGACATTAGACACATAGATCTTATTTTGCTGATAAGCTTTTGTAACATTTGTAGTCGCGGTCATACTGTTCTCTATTTTTAGACATATTAATCAAAATTAAATAATCAGTCCATTTTAAGACAGCTACTTTTTATCATCACAAGCTAGGCATAACATAAACATTACTATAGCTGGCAGGATACCCAGGAGGAGGAATACTAAGTGAAGGTTAGTCTCCCATAATACACAACTGTCACAAAAACTAAAGGACAAAAAATTGACATCCAGTAAAAATCTTTTTTTTCTTAACCCTAACTGACAACAAACAATTACTGTTGTGATTACAGATCTATTGCTATGTATTTCGGTAATGAAAATTCAAATAATCAAAGCAAATAATGTCTTTTCATTCAGTAAGGATAATCATTCTTAAATAAACAGTATACAGTATATGTAGCTTTTTATCAAATACACACTGACATGTTAGCTAAAACTAATGACAAGAGACACTTTCTCCATGATTATATTTATGAGTTAATGCAAAATGCAATACATTTCATTTGAAGTTAGAGCAATCAGCAATTCCAGTGTCTCTAGGCACCCTGCAGAGGCAGGAGACTGGATTCATTATATGACATTCTCAATAATGCATTAGGCATGAGCCCTTCTTGTTTCTCCTTGTTTTAATGTCTCTGTCAACAGTGGCTTGTCTGCTTGCATCGAGTGACCTCCTCCATGATCAACTTATGATTAACTGAGACCCCTTGCTTTGTGAAAGCCACATTCCTACCACACAGCGGAGAAACATACGTTCTGTCACATCTTAAGCAATTCACACATCCAGCAGGTGGAAGTAACTTCTAAAGGGGAATCTCACAAGAGCGCCAATCAATCGGAGATTTTTCCTCATTATATTTAATAGCAGGCTGCACAGTTATTTAAGGCTGCAGCTTCATCCCTCACTTTTTTTCTTTTCACTCATTCTGTTACTGTTCTTAACTTCGGAGAACTGGACAATTAATGACATTTCCAACTCCGTCTTTAAAAAGTACAGTGAACATTTAATTGCAAAGCACTGTGCATAACAGAGGACCTCCATAAACCTCATATAGAATCTCTGAAGCTCAGTCAACACGGTGCTCATTTAAAAAAAAAAACAATAGACCTCATTACATCTATAAAGTGCTAGATGCTATATCCTCTTTATGTGTCCTCTTTGAGGGTCAGCCTCCACTTACATCTAATTATACTGATATAAGCGAGAGAGCTTTATGTGCATTTTAATGTTCACAGGGTTCACTTCCTTGAACCATTAAAACACCATTAATTTCCAGTTAAATACAAATTTGAAAAACATCACCCTCACTGTCATTACAGTACAACTAAAATATTTTCTGTTATTCTCATTAGCGTGTGCAATACGATGACCAACCACCATAATAGTTTGTAGACATTGCAAGTTGTATTTACTGCTTCACTCATGAATGCCATTGCTGTGTTGTATATGCAGGTATTTGGATCATTAAGAGATATAGCAGAATAGAAGAAAAATAATGAATTTGGAATTATGGTGCCATTGAATTTGATAAAGATATTCATGGTCCTCAGGACGAATTATAATAACTTTGTATTTGATGTTATCTGATGACTTTTTATCTAGTGCCATGATCAAAATTTTAATTTGTCCAATACTTTGTTTAATGACCAAATCCCTGCACTGCATATACCTACTAAACATCATTGTGTTAACATTATCATTGCGAGCCGACATTAGCATGTAGCTCAAAACACAGCCTTGCCTAAGTACAGTCTCACAAAGCCCCTTGCATGGCAGTGTTGATTTTGATAAATGCTTGTGATTGCTTTCGTTAGATTTAGGCCTGATAAAGAGGTACAGCAACAACAATTGTTTCCCACAATTCTGAGAACTTTCTACATTTACATGATACTTTTTTATCCACCACCTCCTTCCTCTAAGCCCACTAGAGTCACGCCTTCTCTTTATTCAGCAGCATCTCTGAGCGAGAAAGGGGAGGGCATAGGAGACCGCAATGCCACAAGCAGCACAAAGTGCGGCTTCTAGAGTTGGAACAAGAGGACTTTTGTTGGCTAACTCAGTGGGTTCATTGCTCTGATGTCTGCTAGATTTGGCCTCTGTGGTGTAAAATGACTATGTTTATTAATGTGAGTTACCGTCGGAGCAATGCTGTTTCCTCTTTCCCTTCCACTCAAAATCTAACTAAGTAAATCCCATCGAGGGTTAAAACACTGCCAAGTTTCTTTTAGTCTTCCTGCACTTCCACACTGCATCCATTCCAATCCTCTGGGTCAGGGATGAGGCACATATCTGGTTTGTTTGTGTGATATTGAGCTGGGTCAGTTCAGATAGTCTCAAATGCACCAGATGGGTACGGGTCCAAAATGAGCTAACCCGTATATATCACTTATAAAACGGCTTCTTAATTAAATCTAAAAAAGAAGAAAAGTGAATCGCATGAATAGCTTCTTGTTACCAAGCAACTAAGTCAACCAATGTGCATACCACTCCGTCTGTGTTATAGGCATGGTGAGGGGAATTGGTCATATAACATGTTAAAGGACAAAGCAGTAGGAATGTGAACAGCAAATCAAGTCTAAATGGGGTGTTTGAAATTCCTTTAATGAGAACTAGCTAATTTAGAGGCGTTATTAGTGAGACTCCCTAGTTGGTGTGACTTGAATCTAAAGCAGCTGGTCAGTGGTAATGGTTAGGGCAGTAAATTCCCTGTAGGGTTTTTAAACAAGAGAAAAGAGTAGGTGAGTGAGAGAAAAAATGGGGAAGATATTTCGGCTATTTTAGATATTCCTTTGCCGGTAGTAATGGTAAAGCTACAATCAGAGGTTAGACGTTTTATCTTTTTTCTGAAATCTCAGATATGAATCAAGGAATCACTGAGACCTGAAAACAGCCAGACATTTATCAACGTGTGCATATAGAAGACAGATGAGATACTCTGGTGAAAAATATTGACCTCATGAAAAAGCTTGAACAGGCACGAACTCAGGTAATTTGAAAACAAGAAGCTGTCTCATGTTTTTGGAATCAAGCAAAAAATAGCTGCACAAAGCATCTATATTGTCCTCATCTATCATTTTTAAATGTCTACAACCATCATTTTGCATGACACAGTATAGCTTATCACTACTGGAACACGGATCCCAAAGCCCTTACTCATGCAGTATTATAAGCACAGTGTTTTTTTAAGTACACAGCTGTCCCATTATGCATAGGAAAGTGGGCAGAATGCATCCGCCCCTACCAAGCCGTCCACACTCACAACAGATATCCATCCTATAATGCTTCTGTGGTGCTTCTGCTTATGTGTCAAGTTCATTTCAGTTCAGCAGAGGGCGGGAGGCGCACACCAGTACCACCCACCTTTTTATGGCACTTGACAGCCCTCTGCATGACAGATAACTGAGACACAAAATGCATTTGAATAATGCAGGCGTTCTCAGCGTACTGCGGTGCTGAAGCTGAGGTGATGGTCGAAAGGCACGTAGATCGAGTCCAGCTAGTGCTCGAATACCTGCCTGACTACCCCTCAATAAAATAGGCTTTTAATGGAAGCAACATTATCACATCTATGCTCTTTTACTTACAATGGAGCAAAGGGAAAGTGCTGACTTTAAACATAAGATTATTCAAAATTAGGAGGAACACAGAGGTCACTAAAGCTGTCTGAGGTGACTGTTCCCTTGTTAACTAACCTATTTTTTCTTTTCTCTTTATCTATTCTTATCTAAAGAACAGTCGTCCCCTCACTGTTTCATTTATTTATTTTTGGATTGAGCACCTGCCTCCTCTTAATTCTGCACACATACCTAGGTGGGTGGGTGGATGGAGGTTGGGACAATCACTGCATACTGAACATTGTCACTGTCCTGTAAACAGGCTGTAGATTCGTAGCACCTAAAATACATTTTAGTAGCTCAAGGTTTATAATACATTTTCCTGCTGTATAGACCACCTTCATTAAAACCATCTGACTCTAAAAGGATGAGCTGTCAAAGGCTTTGCAGATCACCCAAAACACTCCCCATGTCATTAATCTAAATTAATGCTCTGACAAATATGTCATAATATTGGGTGTGAAATATGATAAATGCTCGCTTCAGCCCATCCATAATTGAGTCTCTTTAACACAATGGCAAAATTTAAAATTGCAGAGCTAGTGTGGCCCCTGAAAGCAACAAAGGTGACCTTATGCTTTTGCTCTAAACAACCAACTAATAATGGTGAGTGCAGCAGGCGACTATACAGAAAACATGATGTATTGAGCCTTGTTTTCTATAAAGTATTAAATGAGCTATGAACTACACTTACTGTAAGCAGAAGTAAGACTCAGACCAAACAACAGCATGCAATATCATGCTCCAAATCATTTTCTTAACAAATTACTGATTTAATGTTGGAAGAATATTTTGAGAGAGTGTGCATGAATATTTTGAGACAATCATATCGGCTTGGAATACATTTTAAATTAGTTTTTTGAGCAAAATTGTTGAGTGGAAAAATCAGTATATGTTGTTGTTCAGAGGGGACATTAAAGATATGAGAATATGAATTGGGTCTGACGCCTTTCGGTGAGGGAAGAATTCTTCCAGCGTTGTGCAGATAAATATTCCTGCTCTCGCCAGCATCTGACAACATCACTGTTCTGCAAGAGGAATATTGAAAAATGTAAATACATGCAGTCTGTATTTTCATCTTGTGCAAGCAACTATGACATTTCAAAAGAAATCTCACAGCTGCACGACTCTTGCCTAACTGGTTCATTATATCTGTTTTCTCAGTTGCCTTCCGAGGTAAATGGCATAAGGTATAGTACAGCCCCAGGTGCCAACCTCTAACTAGACTAGGAGGAACATTCACTTCATTCACTGGCCTTCCTGGTAATGAGGTGGAAGAGAGTGTCAGCCTATGGCCAGCTGGGAGGCACAGTCCACTGTTGAGTCAGACGAAGTGTAATAGGCAAAGCCAAGACATGAAGGGAGACTGCAGCAGTCAGACTGATGTCACAAGAGCTGGAGGACAAGCTATTAATAGGACATGTTTATGAAAATATCAAAATATAACATGCCATGGGGTGTCCTGGTTGCACAGCATGCGGGGGACATGCAGTGTACTGTGATTTTCAATCTGGCTCACAAACTTGTTTTTTGCATCCTCAAACATCTCCTTGCCTCTTTCTTCTCTGCTATGAATCAATAAATGTACAAAACTGACGTATCAGATAATATTCATAACATAACATTATGCTTGTTAAGCAAGTTATTGGGTGTTTGTAGTTTTTATCGAGTATGACGTCCCGAGTGTCATTATAGTGTAATAAGCCAAAAATGAACGCTACACAACTGAGTCTCCACGATACTTTTCTAACCCTAACTAAGTTGTTTTGTTGCCTAAACCTAACCGCCATGCACAAACCTTCAGTTAGATACTACTCCAAAGGCGTAGTGGCATCCCGGGTGTCATTATAGCGACACTGAGGGCTTCTGCCCAAGCAGCATAATATGAGGAGCAGGGATGTGAGACGTGATCGCAGCCTTTCCAATCAAGAAATTCATACAGATAAAGATGTGAAATCAACAGCAGCAGAAAGACCTTAAATACAGTGTGTTGTCTTGTACTGGTGAAAGCTTGTCTACAGCATACAATGCAGTAAGGCATTCAGGCTTCACACACACGTTTGTTTCCATTATAGGCCAATTAAACAACTCAGACAACATCTACGCCACCATGAGCCGGCAAACTGTAATCCAATAAATAGCATCAGGAATGGATGGAAAAATAAATTGCGTCCAATGTTGCTTCAGCTGCACTGTTATGAATGGTTGTATTGTAGAAACAGAATAGAGCTTGAAATAAGAGAAATGTAACACTTTTTGAGGTACATTTTTAACAAGCGCATCGCTGCTTGTTATTTTTCATCCTTAATCTGCTTTTGGGAAGTAGTGTTAAAATATGTGGCTTTATAATTGAGATCTTTGATCTGGTTTTCTCTCTCCCACTCCCACAGTGTTGCAGTGTAGACTTTAAAGGGCAAACTTTTCTCCGCTCTTGTCTATGAGCTGATTTTAGCAGTTTCACAGCGTGAGCCTTGGGATGATCAGAACTAGTACATGCAGACACTGGAATCCAGCTCCGATGGGGCTACGTTAAACTCAAATGGGGACATAATGTAATGTACCAGTGCCCACCAGGTCCCAGTGCGAACAGACATGCTTGTGATTTTGGCCAGAAATCAAGAAAACAGGTTGTTTTACATTCTCTACTGTGCTTGATGACAACGCACCAGATTTTCACAGCTTTAAAATGAAATATCTCGCACCTCTCCATAGACATTCAATTTACATTTTTTAAATCTCATGAGAAAATGGGGTACTAACAAACCAAGGTATAGTGACAGATTTGTGTGGGTGTTTACTCTGTCGAAGCCAACACTGACATTATCTGATGGGTGGCGGGGTTGTTTTTTTTTTTGCCACTCCAAGGTCTTGAATAATTAAATGGGATCAGCATGCTCCTCTTTTTGTTAAAGAGAGGAGGTATTCTGACAGTCCTGTTAGACAGGCTTTGCCCTGCCCCAGGACGTGAGGGGCGTCCTAAACAAAGCCTCGGCTTCGGCATTAAAAGCAGGGAGACACTGTCTAGACCAAATACCTCTTTCACACTAAGTTCAGCCATGCTGTTCTGTCCTGAAAGGCAGACTTCCTCAGAAATCTCATTGCTTGTTTTAGATTCATCTGTCTGGCCCGCGTTGATGGCTTCAGTCCATCTGGGAATTCAGTCAGGCTTGGAGTTACACACCTGACATGCTGCAAGAATGGACACAAACCAACACTCCCTCTAACATCAAATTTTGTTTTTTACCGTTAATGTCCAAAAATGCTGCAAGGCCAATAAATCAATGCTTTTTCAGACAAACGCAAGAAGAAATTGATGGAGGGCATTTGTAGGACAGGCACAAATAAAGTACTGGCCAAACATCCAAATATGCTCTCCTATCAAGGACAAAAAAATATAGTGTGCCATGATTTTCTATGTGAACAAGTGTGTATACACAGACATTTGTTCAGTGTGGTTTACGCCCGTATAAAGTAAACCACATGAAAGCCCTCTAAGCACTTCCATGACATGGTTAGGAAATAGGAAATTGACCAAAAAGGGACAAAGAGAAAAACACATTCCAATCATGGTTGTGAGACAGGAACACACAATTAGTTACACAGTCGATCACAGCTCAGAGAAAGATTTCTGAAGCCATTTTGGCAAATCAGAGTGAGTTACTAATTGCAAAACAAATCTGTGATTATGCATATTCTTGTTTGATTGTATACTTTTACCTTTGGCTGTCCCACTAATTCAAATCAAGAAACGAATCACCAATATTTTAATCAACCAGTGAGCTAACTAACTTAAAATCAGCTGCTTCTTTTAACAAGTTCCTGATATGCCTCCCTTGCCGGTGAAGTTGTTGTATGAATACTGTGTTGCAGTACGTTTCAAACCACTACTTGCAACAGCTGACTGCAATGTCGACACCTCTCTTGACGTGATGTTCTTGTGTTTGTGTGTTCGAATGCATCACCGCTTTGATAATGATCCACCCAGTAGCATCAACAGTTCTACTTGTTCTGTTTGTCAAAATAACTTCTGGCTCAATATCTGAATGGTAAAATGCATTTAAGTGATTCGCTGAGCTCAGCGAGACCCTGAGGAAGATTTCTGATATAATTTAATCACAGTATTACCTCAGCAAGTGCAAGCGATAGAGAGGCGAGTGTGAGGGAAATCCAACACATGGAGACTATAGTGGCCTATATCCAAGTTTTCTCATTGAATTTGTTTAAATGCAATATTAAAATATTTTATTTGAAATACATGAACTGATTTTTAAGTATCTGACTGAATGGTCTGATCATTATCTGATCATTATCTGATGCAGTGTTGGGCCGGGCCAACACAAATGAAAGACTTGATTCATACTTGGCACCTACTGCATGTGACATGCTACTAGGACCTTTGTCTTCATTATAGTTCTATATAAGTCTGAAGCATATCATCTTGTTCTTGTCTAATCGACACAATATTGAGTCTTTTACTATTTTGGACTCTGTGTGTGGACATGTATGCATGCTGTCAAAAAAGAGAGTTGAGATCCCAGGAAAGCTGCCTTAAATAAAGGAATACAGTTCGATATGAAAGTAGGCTAAAGGGACACAAAGTATATAATGAGTAAGGATGAAATCTAATAATCATTTTAAAGGAAGTATGTATAACATAAGAATAATGAAGTGATTTAACAAATGTAAAACTGATAATAATAATGTATGTGTAACTAAGTGAAGTGAAGTCTGTGTGTGGGTGGAAAGAGCTGATGTAAGCAGGGTGGGGGCCTTAAAGGCTGAGATCATAACAGATGTTGGGGTGTTGTCCGAACATATCCACGGGTGTAACCTGAAACACGCTCGAACATTGAGGAAGTGAGAGCATCCACAGAGGGAAGTTAGGTGTGTCTAGCACACACACACACACACAGAAGTTAGGGAGTTGTTCGCAGCACACACACATAATCAATGATGTCATGTAAATCACATGCCGATGGAGGGAGTATTGGGGAGGAGGGGGGAGAGAGAGCTCAAAGTGTTATAAAAAGAGAGATTTGCAAATAGCAAGACGGGATTCAACGCGGGAGCCACCCAAGTGCTCCACGGAGGAAGCATTGGACCTCGACAGCCGCATCGGAGGACTCCGTCTCTGTTCACGGAAAGAAGACAGCCGTTCCTGGACAAAGATTGAAAGACGGAGATTTTCCTCTCCCCCCTGTTTGACTTTAACAACCGGACAACAGATGGACGCAGCCGCCCTAAAGACTTTGTACTGAGCCTGCGGGATCTCTGAACGGACTTCGTTGGTCGCGCAGGAGGAGCCGAAGGTTCGGCCGGACCTTCGCTCCTAAAAACCCCAAAGGACTTTTTATTACATCATGAATCCAGCTCCACCGAGCCGCCTCGGCATCGAAAATTAATGAGTATAACCTAAGAAGAAATTGTAACCTGATCGAATCAAGTATAGTATTATTTTATGTGAGCTGTAGCTGTGCAGCTGCCAATATATCCTGCAATAAATATCTAATCTGCATTTAAAGTAAATTTCTCAAGAGAATTCTTGGAAGTAGTAGAAGTTCCTCGTGGCAGTAAAAGGATAAATCTATTGTATGGTAACAACGAGAGTTCTTAATGGTTATCCTAGTGACCGGTCCACTTAACAGTCCCTTACGGTTTTAGTTATAATCCTAGCCGTTAAAACCTAACCTGGCAATTTACCAAGAGCCCGGATCCATAAGAGGAAAGCTACCATAACTGACGCGACTGGGTAGAAGCGCCCGGCCATGGTGGCCCCTCGGCCGAGTGCACGTTACCAGTGGAAGTAGGGTAGACGTCAGGAGTAACGGTAGTTAGCAGAAGCCAGGCGAGTTTCTTCGACAGAACACCAGCTCGCCAATCTTTTAATAGAGAGCTGAGTCAGTAGGTAGCCCCGTATCGGGCCAGAGAACCCCCGGATCTAACAGACCCTTTGTCAGCTTCCTAAGGGCTTGCACACTCCTTTCTGGCGGGATTGCCTATCGTAAGGCGTACCACGCCTGGGTGAGAGTCTGCCCTTTTTCTAAGCTTTTTCTCGCTTTTTCAATTTGTGACTCTTCATCCTCGCAATCTTCCAGCACTAATCTTCGGTAGTGTTGTTCCGCAGTTTCTTCAGGTCCCATGGGTTGGTCCGTCGCATGGGCTAACCACAGTCTCTTCGCTTCATCATTTGTGGAGCTGGACTTTACCATGAGCCACTTCTGCGTCAAGTATTCTTGTACCGAATCTTTCGGGTCTTTGTTCGCCACCATGGCCTTGATCTTTTTGAACTCGTTAAAGCTCTGGGTGGAGGCTTGCATCTCTGTTAATCCGACGTTTCCTTCAGTTGTGGTAAGGTTGTTGCTCCGTTTTGAGCCCGGCCCCGTTCCCGGCTGCTCTTCTTCGCTGTCCGAGATGTCCTGTTGCCGTGCTTTTTCTTCTTCTTGGGCCAACTTGAAGGCTGCTTTCTTCAACCGTCGTAGCATGACATCGTACACGATTGCCAGAAAGCCCGTGCGGAAATTACTTGTCAGCTTCTTGCAGGCTGCGAGGGAGCCGTAGGTTGGGGTCATCAGAAAATTCGCCCATTCTCCTTTTGTGGTGTAGACCATCACCCCCTTCATTCCCTCGAGGTCGTGCGTCCACATCTCCAGAACATCATAACCTGTTTGGCCAACTTCTGGAGCATAGGCCTGTCTCCCGTCCTTGGTGGTCATGGGTCCATATCGGTCGTCTCTGGCCAGTGTCCGCGAAGCCGAGTACACCGATAGAAGGGGCAGTGGGTTTTTCATGCCTCTTCTGCTTCCTTGCTTCAGATCTTTCACCCCTCCTGGCGCCTCGTATTCGATCGAGGTCAGGCTTGGCACCGTCTCTTCTTCATCTGACTCGGCTGAGTCATTGGCTGCGGAGTCTGACTCGCTTTCTACCTCTGGTGGTGGTGTGAGTGGCGCTGGATGGGTTGCTTCGGGTGTTCTCACCGGTGTTCTGGGACTTGCCCCGCTTTGGCCCTGGCTCATGAACCTTATGGACCCTTCTCCGGTACTTTTGTATTTCATTCTCTGCAGGCCTAAGGACTGCTGGGCTCGTGGCCGCATTTTCTGATCGTCTTGGCACAGGGGTCTCTACCTCAGTTTGCACTGCTACCCCTCGTGAGTTGGCGGTTGGTGTTTTTTTTTTCTGCGAGGGTTTCTCCTGGCTCACGCTGGTCCGTGGTGGTCTCATTTCTCGGCTCGAAGGTCCAGGTGTCAACTCTAGATAGCTCCCCGCTTCTTCCGTTTCCTTTCGTGGGTCCAGTTTTGAGGGAAGTCGGGGTCGCACTGCCCTAGCAATAGGGGCTTCTTCGTCTTCGTATTTGGGCTTCCCTGCCCTCCAGTTGTTGGGTCCTTCGGTCCTCAGGAGGGGTCTCAGTATTTTTTCTTTTCTTTCCTGGTATTGAGCTACAGAGGTGACTATGACCAACTCTTGGATATGACTCCAACTGTGTCCGACTTTCATCAGTTGGTTCATAACTCTCATGGCCGCCTCTTCGGCCACTTCCCAAGGTAGGTCGCCGGACCTTGTGCCGTCGATGCAAATGACAACCCTTTTATAGGTCAACTCACTGGCCTGATCCACTCCTTCTGCCAGTGCTTCCTCTAGGTCATCCCGGTAGGTGTCTAGGTTTCTTCCCCCCTGGTACCCTTCAACAGGGTTCTTGGTTGTCCATGTCCTCCAGAGTCTGTCACACTAGAGTGGGGGTTCTCATCGTCAAGGTCGGTGGGAGTGCAAGATGCCCTCCGTCTCTGCTCAGCAGTCATTCACCTCCTCTTCCGATTCATCTGTGGCTGCTTTTCCTTCTTCTGACTCCTCAGACTCACTTTCGGACGAGGCCTCTGCTGGGGTCTCAGTCCCTCCGTGGCTGACGGTTTCATCTTCTTTTTCAGCATAACAGTCCTGTCCCTGTATGTAGCGAGCTATTTCGTCTAGGTCTTTTTGGTTTTCTTTGTAGCGAGATGTAGCTTTTACTGATTGCTTTATAATGACTTCACCTGCTCCTATTTCTGTCGCCAGCATCTTTACGATTGCATCGAAATCTGGTGAGGGGCTTATCACGGTGACTATTTTGCCCGGGATGGTTTGCATCACTATGAGCCACCAGGCCAGCCATTCTCCCACTTCTTTCTTGGTTTTCGGCCTTTTTGGCCGGTCTGGACACCGTACCTCTGCCACAGCCATTCCTCGGAGGAGATGGGGAGCCATATAACCCCCTTTCTCTGTGCACAGCCGGTCTACTTCAAACCCAACTGTCGCCCTTTCCTCATCTGGATGTAAGTTGATTAGATGTTGTTGGATAGAGGCTTCCCAGGTGTCCCATCCTCTGCCGCACGCAGCTTCTGTCTTTGTCTTTGTCCGGTGTCGATTCTCCCGATGCCGCTCCTCCAGCCACGTCGTCCTTCCGGTCCTCGCTGCCGTCCGGTGCCGCTCCCTCCTTCTGGTCCTCTGGCGATGTCACTGGCTCGTCCCGCTGAGTCCCGTCCGGTGCCTGGCTGGGTCCTTGGTCATCTGGTCTTTTCTGCTGGTCTGCCATCTTGGCCTTTGTCTTTATCTTTGTTGTCTTGAGTCGCCTTCCTCCCAAAGCCTCTCGTCGGCCGTTGAGTAGGGATGGGATCCGGCTCTGGCAGTGTCGGATGAGTCTGGTCGATGCTCCTCCGATGTCTGCGGCTTCTCCTGTGCTGGCTTGTGAATACCACGCACAGCTTCGATGCGTCGGATGTCTCGCAGTCGAACTTCACTTGAGGCTTGGGCAGCGTTACTTTCTTCCCAAGTCTCACCTCCTCTTCGGGTCATTCGTACACGAACGGCAGCCTCTCTCGGCAGCCAGGATTCTTCTTCTTGGACTCAACATACACCTTTTCCGTCAAGTCCCTGTTCGGGCGCCACGTGTTAGATCCGGGGGTTCTCTGGCCCGATACGGGGCTACCTACTGACTCAGCTCTCTATTAAAAGATTGGCGAGCTGGTGTTCTGTCGAAGAAACTCGCCTGGCTTCTGCTAACTACCGTTACTCCTGACGTCTACCCTACTTCCACTGGTAACGTGCACTCGGCCGAGGGGCCACCATGGCCGGGCGCTTCTACCCAGTCGCGTCAGTTATGGTAGCTTTCCTCTTATGGATCCGGGCTCTTGGTAAATTGCCAGGTTAGGTTTTAACGGCTAGGATTATAACTAAAACCGTAAGGGACTGTTAAGTGGACCGGTCACTAGGATAACCATTAAGAACTCTCGTTGTTACCATACAATAGATTTATCCTTTTACTGCCACGAGGAACTTCTACTACTTCCAAGAATTCTCTTGAGAAATTTACTTTAAATGCAGATTAGATATTTATTGCAGGATATATTGGCAGGGGCACAGCTACAGCTCACATAAAATAATACTATACTTGATTCGATCAGGTTACAATTTCTTCTTAGGTTATACTCATTAATTTTCGATGCCGAGGCGGCTCGGTGGAGCTGGATTCATGATGTAATAAAAAGTCCTTTGGGGTTTTTAGGAGCGAAGGTCCGGTCGAACCTTCGGCTCCTCCTGCGCGACCAACGAAGTCCGTTCAGAGATCCCGCAGGCTCAGTACAAAGTCTTTAGGGCGGCTGCGTCCATCTGTTGTCCGGTTGTTAAAGTCAAACAGGGGGGAGAGGAAAATCTCCGTCTTTCAATCTTTGTCCAGGAACGGCTGTCTTCTTTCCGTGAACAGAGACGGAGTCCTCCGATGCGGCTGTCGAGGTCCAATGCTTCCTCCGTGGAGCACTTGGGTGGCTCCCGCGTTGAATCCCGTCTTGCTATTTGCAAATCTCTCTTTTTATAACACTTTGAGCTCTCTCTCCCCCCTCCTCCCCAATACTCCCTCCATCGGCATGTGATTTACATGACATCATTGATTATGTGTGTGTGCTGCGAACAACTCCCTAACTTCTGTGTGTGTGTGTGTGTGCTAGACACACCTAACTTCCCTCTGTGGATGCTCTCACTTCCTCAATGTTCGAGCGTGTTTCAGGTTACACCCGTGGATATGTTCGGACAACACCCCAACATCTGTTATGATCTCAGCCTTTAAGGCCCCCACCCTGCTTACATCAGCTCTTTCCACCCACACACAGACTTCACTTTACTCAGTTACACATACATTATTATTATCAGTTTTACATTTGTTAAATCACTTCATTATTCTTATGTTATACATACTTGCTTTAAAATGATTATTATATTTCATCCTTACTCATTATATGCTTTGTGTCCCTTTAGCCTACTTTCATATCGAACTGTATTCCTTCATTTAAGGCAGCTTTCCTGGGATCTCAACTCTCTTTTTTGACAATGCCTTTGTGCATGTGCAATGAATGATGTACTGCACTGAGACCATCTTCTTCATCTGAGATATACAGGGCTTTAAGAATGACTTTTATCTTAAGTCTTAGTCTGTTTAGTCTATAAAATACAAGAATATAGTAAAACATGACAAATTCATATTTTAAAGAGCACAAGGTGACGTCTTCAGTTAGCTTGTATTGTTCAACCAACAATCCAAAATCCAAAGATATGCAATATCCAATCGTATAAGACCATCAAATTTGAGAATCTGAAATATGCAGATCTTTGGAATTTTTACTTGACAAATGACTACAATGATTAATCAACCATCAAAATTGTCAATTGATTTTCTGTTGTTTAAATGATCAATTAAATCTATATTGTTAAAAAATTCCTCAAACAAAATAGTACAGACATAAGACTTTCATGCGCAATAACCAAAAATCTCATGGGTATGTTGGACCACCTCTCTTAGTAAGAAGCTGGTTGAGGAAATTGCTTTTCTAGACCATATAAATATACTATTGATTCACAGCAGTGGTGCTGTGGGGACACATCCACCAATAATCTGTAACTTATTAATATCACTTGTCCACTCTTTACTGCTGTGCCAGCAACATATGTCACAGCTAATATAGCTCTAAGAAAGACACTTCCAATCAGCGATCTGTAAGATGTGCAAATTATAAAATTGCAGTGCAGACTGGAGGGTAGAGACTGTAATGGCAAATGGAGGGTGAAATTCACCTTATGGACTAAACAGTGAGGCCACGTGGATGGAGACTTACCATAATTGGGTCACACGGACGTGGATCCTTCGGAACATGCTACTGAGATAAGCACTGACATTAAGATGAGCATTGTCTGCATCCGCCCACTGACCCTGACCTCGGAGGCTTATTGTAAGGCCACATTCTGCTCAGGACACGGATAACGAAAGTCAGCGTCTTCACCCACAATTTTTCATTTGTCTCTTGGGTCAAAGATATCAGGCAGCACTGACCTTAAAAGATGTTGATTACACTTTACAGACACAAAGCTATGGTGAACTCTGTCATTTCCAAAGTGAGAGTAGAAGACAAAAGGCGACACAATAAGCCTCTATGTTAGTATGGAAATATATTCAGGCCTTATCGCTTATCTGGAGCCACTCGGAAAAAAATGTCAACGCTGCATCGCTTGACACCCACAAAGAACAATGTCTACAAAATCCTTTGATTTTTTTCCCCCCTGCGATTCAGTATGTGTGTGTGTTCACTCTGCCATATGGCAAAGTATTTATTCTTTCACTCTCACTGCCAATTCTCTTCTTTCACCCCCATCCTCTAATTGTCACCTCACATCAGAGAAGAAAGCTGCAATTATTGCACTTCACTAACTGTTGAGACAACATCACAACAGTCGGGCTTTGGACACCGCTGAGCTGATGGTTCGGCAAGATGGTCTGAGGAGCAGAGCTCTTTAACTGGAGGATCTCAAAGCACCAAAGCACCTGCCAAATGATAGCTGCGTGGAGAGCACTGGAGGGCATAGACATTTTCATATAAATGTGCACATAGAACGGTAATCCCACAAAGCAGTTCCAGGTGTTGGTGCCTAAAGTAACCTGAAAATGCCTCAATCCCTGCTTAGTAGCCCTGCAGCAGCAGTAACTGTAATGTCACTTTTTTCACGCTTACGGTTATACACACTTTAAAAGTGAAAAGGCACTCTATTGTAAAAATAGGCCTTTTGTTTTTTATGCAATTTTCCAACAGTGAAATTACACTTAAATACAATAGTATTTAAGTGTAAAAAAGGATGAAACAAGTTGTAAATAAAATGTTAATTATCTGTTCCGAGCAATTAGTCATAATTCATGCTGAGAGTGTTTTATAATGATATATTTTACATCTTCGCAAGTAGAGAATTTTATCCTTAGGTTGTGTTTAACAGCATACTTGAATCAGCTTTGGTGAATAAGTTGCTAATCATTCCTCAATTAAGCTGCATCAAATAAATTATGGAACTAATCCGTTTGGTTGCTCATGCAAATAAAGACTTTGGCTACTATTGGGAGTTTTGCTGCATATCTTAATCAGGTTGAAGGAGAAAGTTCCAACCTCTGCTCGCCATTATTAACGCTACCGCTAATGTACACGTGCTACTGACAAGTACAAACAACTCCTCAATCTTTGCCTCAAATAACATTTGTCGTCGTGTCATGTAGAAGTTTCTCGGAAAACAAAAACAGAGAATTAGTGTCACCCAAATTATATAAAATAAAGTTTATTTTTGCATTTTGAATTGAAGCGTTTGAGTTTTGTCTTGAAGAAAATTGAATTTGTGTTGTGTGCTCAACTCAGTTTTTCATGTACCGAGGCAAAACTACAGAATTGAGTAGAGTTAGGGTCTGACGTGGGCAAAAAGAAGGTTTAAATCGTCATACATCTACGCATCTACTCTTCCCTTTGTAGAGAGCCTGTTCTGATAAAAAGCCCTCTGCAAAGTCAATTTACATTTCATTCCAACAGGTTTTGACAGAAGTGCAGGGTCACCTTTACTATTCATTACAGAGGGAGCATTTTCTTTATTAAGAGAGTGCTGGTGTCTGTATAGTAACTGTGGCTCCTTCAGTTTGAATGATGATTAAAGAGACCATGTTATGGCACCGCTGTCTCTGAATGCATGATCCATTTGCAGCAATGGTTTCCATGGATACCGGCATTCTTAAATACATTTGTAAACAAAAATGAGGATTTGCTCAATATTGTGATTTCAAACGCAATTGCAGAATTTAAATTGAACACTTAACTGTGCCGTACTAATAAAACTTGCATAGAATAAATCTTCGGCTTTCTGTCATGACACGGCTTTTTTTCCCTCTATATTTCACTTCTGTAAAGTTCAGTAATTTAACATTTTTAGATAAACTGTTTAATTTGCAGTAAAATTACTCCAAATCAACCTCAATTCACTGAATAACTTTCCATCATTGCTGCTGCAAAAACAATCCGCTATCAATGCAAAATCAAGACATTAATAAACCAGTGTGAATTAACTTTCTTTTATTACTCCTCCACTTTGGCTTGATATCCGTTGTGTTCCAGCATTTCAAATAGGACAGCATCAAATATAGATGCTTTAATTAATACATTCATAAATGTAATTTTTGTAGCTCATAAACCAAAACTGTGATACATGAATTAATTTATTTTATCAACTGCAACAAGGATTTTCTTTGTTCCGTTAATTGAAAAGATCATTAAACTGTTTGGGCAGATTTTTAATACTTGGCACAGTACAAAAAGGGTTTTTGTTTGTGAGTTCGTGACCACGCCAACTGAGGCTCAACGATGACCAATGACCTCCGTCCATCATCCCCGCACTGATATGTTTTAGAGAAAGCACGAGGACAGCCTTTCAACAAGGAATACTGATGTTGTAAAATAAGCTTGATGAAGATTAGAAAAAAAAAGATTATACAACAGATACAATTAGATGAAGGATTTGAGAGCAACTGTTAAATTCTACATTTAAAACAACTGAAGCAGTGAATAAAAGCAAGAATATAGAGAACACATTAACAAATTACTTGAGTGCTTTTCTTATAACTGTATAGACATTTAACATGAAATTATAGTTGTATAATATATATATATATATTTTTTCTTTATTTAATAATGTTATGTTAAATGTCTACAACTGTTGCACAATGATCCCAGACATGCTGGCATCTAATCAATACCACATATACTGTACATTTTGACTGCATTTGGATTTACATTTAAAGGATAATATATATACATTTTCAGGTTCAAACTTGTATTTTGGGTTTCTACTACAACATGTTTACATGCTTTAATGTTTAAATAAACTTTATTTTTCTCATACTGTCTGTCTAGAGAAGCCCAGTCTGCTCTGTTTGGCAATGCAAGAAAATCATGGTAGTTCTCAAGCCGTGGGTTAAGATACTTATATGGGGGACGGTATATTCTAATGCAGTGGTTCTCAACCTGGGGGTCCCGACCTCGAGTGGGGTCACCAGACAATACCTAAGTGTCGCCAGATGGTTGTGAGAAAAAGTAAAATGAAATATAAAATATAAAATAACATATTTTAGACCAACCTGATTTTTCTGGGGGGTTGCGACTTAAAAGGGTTTGGAACCACTGAGCCTGCATGTGGGCCAAATCAGAATGGCTTGTGGACGGTTTTGTAATGCACAGAGTAATGAAATAAAAGTGCAAGAAATGTTCATTAATAGTGACAGAAAACAAATGAGGCTCAGAAGCTGGGTAAGAATCACAGGGCGATTATGTTCTACATCATCACTTCAGTACCATTTGCTCTATATTCATTAGCTTTATTTAATACACACACACACAAAGCAGCTGTGGACATGACCTCTTTTCAAAGATGTACCTTTCAAAGAGACAAAATCAAAGGATTGTAAAACTGCTTCACACATAGTGTGTGTATTAATGTTTCCTTGGGAAACAAAGGTGTCTTTGAATGCAACAAATCAAAGACCAAACAGATAACAGAAGTGAACACGTCATTTATAAGGCGGCCATATTTGATTTACATCACACTGAGAGTGGCAGAAACTACCCAGAAGGACAAAAAAATAGAAGATAATCCAAGCTAGTCTGTGTAAAATGTAAACGAAAATGATGCTTTGATATTGTCAAGACTTAATCAAATGGAGGCCAGATTAACCACAAACAAATTAAAGATCACAAAGAGAGTATAATGAGCACTACAATTGTACTGACTACAGCAGCAAACTAGTTCTGACTACTTGTAGCGAACAGTTAATGCCACATAATGATAATGTATGTAGCTGCTGAGATACAATGCAATGATGAGTCTATGAAGTATACCATGCAGTAGAATGTTTCTAATATTAAATAGTAATGCTAGTTAATGTGCCATTAATTCTTTATCCCTTCGAATGCCTTATTTGCATTTGTTCACGTTCAATTGACATGGATTTGAATTTTGAATTATACTGCGATTTAACTAAAGCCAACCTTGTCTAACACCATGCGTTTTCTTGTAGTTTACATAAAAGGAATGACATTTGCAGAACATTTGCTATTTCTGCTGCTCCTTATATGTCAGCTTTGCGAGATTTCATACTTGAAATTCAAATAACCAGAAAGTGCAAAGATTACATGGAGCTTGGTTACTAAGGCCAGAGCAGGGCCACAGTTACCAGTAATGAACACTTTGCCTCGCGCCCAGAGAGGGAAGGAGGAGGAAATGCCGATACCGGTTCACTATATGCTTGGTTGACCTCTTGCATAATCCAATCATAGGTTGATATACTGTATATAAGACTATAATAACAGATGAACTCAGCCATGGGAGCTTTAATCCAGAGTGTTACAGGGCAAGATCATACTATACTCAGGTTTACCAGGTGATTTACTTATTTACCTTTCTATTTGCATCTTTTATACTATAAAACACAGTTACGATAGAGCTCTTCCACATTTTTACGAGGCATAACTTTACACAAAGTGGAAAATCACTGTTTCATCGGGGGTTTTTCAGAGGAATGCTCTGTTGCAGCCATAACCGCCGCTCACAGTGATGCCGCAATGTACTGAACGCACCCCGAGGACACTTTTACATCATTGCAGCAAAGTATGTTCTCACTTTGCTGAAAGCCACTAACCAAAAGGAACAACGAAGGATTATCTAGCTGGTGTTTTGTTACTATTTAAGAATTAAATAGCAGCAGGTAGAAATTGTCTTCGATTTATATTTAAATGCTTGAGATTACACAGCGAGTGTGCCGTTTGTAATTCTCAGAAACCTGTGCTGTCGTAGACTTCCTGACAAGTAATTAGGTGATCGCAGATGACAAGAGAGTGATGTGCTTTCTCACAGACTCATCTGCATATTTGCTTTTTATTTTTCAAATATACTGTAGTCTGTTTTGTGTACAAAAACTAGAGTTACAAACAGCAATGTCAGAGGATAAAAACATCCCAATTGCTTTCACTGGAGGCTCTCCTAAAAGAGAGCAGGTCTAGGAAGTTTAGGCTAGCTCTGGTGATACAGTATTGATTTAGTAAGCCATCTCCCAAGTGCTTCTGATTTATCTGTCACATTTCATTATGGCTCCTGTACTCTGAAGCACTTTCTCTTTTATACAATACTGCAGAGAGCATCTAACCATCTGATATGCCTTCTGTATTGGCTGTATGGATAAGACTCCCGCAGCAGACTTTCACTCATTTGGTGGAGTGTGATTTGCTCATCTTTCTGTGTTTAGAGATCTCACACTGATGCTGCAAATTAGAATTCCAGGAGATCCAGAGCAAATGAACTATTAAGGATTATTTAAGGTAACAGCAGCTGTATAGCCATATAAAGCAATTAAATTCTCTACAATAAATGACAGAAATAGTGGTTCTTCATTTGAGTGAGAACTTTGTAGGTTGCTGCTAAATTAATGCTGGAAAACAAAGAGACTGTCTCTGGGAAAATGACAGCATGGGTCGTTTGTTCTGGCAGTGAAAATTAGCAATGTGTAATGAGACTTTCTTATAATAGAGCAAAGCACGACATTTCCCCTTAACCACAATGCCAGTCTTTTCCCATCCTTAAACAAGTAGTTTTCACTGCCAAAACTTTGACCACAACTTTTTTAGTCGGTCCACCGCTTTTGTCCTGGATGAAATATTATAAACATATGACTAGTGGATGGATTGCCATGGAATTTCGTACGGACATTTGTGGTTCCCAGAGGATGAATCCTACCAACTATGGGGAAGTCAACATTTTTGGTTTGAGTGAAAAACTAGCAGATAGATTGCTGTTGCATTTGCTACAGATATTCATGGGCCCTAGAGGATATATTTCCAATACATTTTGGGATTCCCTTGACTTTTCATTAAGCACCATTATCAGGTTAAAATAGTAATATGCCATATACTTTTGTTGATACTGCAATGGTATTTCAACCAGCCTCATTTTTTAGTGATGATTGGCAAATGTTAGCATGCTCCGCTAAGATGGTGGCCTCGTTAATATTACCTGCTAAACATCAGTATGTTACAATTGCCCTTGTTAGCGAGCTGACGTTAACATTCCAAGTACCGCTGCTAGCAATCTTCCCTTAATCAAGGACTCTTAGTTGCCTAAACATGACCAAACCTTAACAAATGGGATGGGGGCATCATGATATCGGTTGGCCTTAACAACAGTCTCCATAGATGAGATAGTATGCATTTACAGCAATAGCAAAGACAGCGGATGCAAGCTATTCGACAGACAATATCCAGACAGCTAGAAAATCACATTTGTGTCTTAAATCCAATTTCAGAACTAGCTGTCCACACTGCTATTTGTCAGTGATTGATTAGGAATTGTATGTTCGGGCATCGTTAACCCATCTGCGCTGGTTGCTATATTAAGGGCTTAGAAGATGTGTTGGTGGCAGACCAGAGTCAGACCAGCATGCAGCAAGCCAGATGAGGAATCGAGATAGACTGTCTCTCTTATTGCCATAGCAATATCTAGTTGAGGTGCAAAACCCTGCCACCACACCAGACAGCAACAGTGACAGATGAGTTTAAGATGTGCAGCAACATTGGCAGGCTAACCATGCTGTCAATGTGACATCAGTATTGGGTGCTGGTTGTCAGTGGTCCAAAGGACAGTTTGAAATACTGACTCAAACAGGCACACTGACACACACCATGTAGAGAAATTATTCTCAAATCTGGTCAATGTGGTTGAAATCTGATTTATGGGGTCCCATGTGGCCAGACTTGATGAAATCATCTGACTCCAATCTGGATTTGCCAGATATCATTGAGAAGACAGAACAACATCCATCCTCAAATGTTCATGGAGTTACATGGATTTGGAAATAATTTGAGTGCCATATAATTATGATTCCACTGTTTTACAAATTATTAAAATAACACCTGTCATCAGTATTGCATGTCACACTTTATCATTTCTGTCTGTGAAGTGGACAGAGAGCTGTAGACAAGCTGACAATCTGGCGCAAGAGTGTAGCAGAGTGATAATTTCTGAATCTCATTCTATGTTACATAACACTTCTCCTAACAGTGAGAGGAGCTGAATATCCACAATGCTCCATGGAAAGATTTACAAAATGTCAGCTGTTAGATAGTGATAGCCATGGCTGAAATATCCCACCATGCATCTGTAAAGCATTAGTTCTGCCATTTGAAAGACCCTTCCTTCAAAATTCTGCATTGGTAATTTTGACAACATTTTGACTAAAATGTACAAGTTTGACTAGCTTGTTTGTCCCTTAGTACATTATGTTGTTATTATTATTGCTTTATTTACTATTTCACATCTAAAGAACTTCTCCAATTGTTATCTCCACCAAGGGATTATGTATGACTTTATTCTAAAGGACCTCTCATGGTTGCTGTGATTTACACTATTTGAAAACATTTTTTATTGGCTTTTTTTATACTGACTTTGACTGCGGACTCCTCATTGCTCTAAACCTGCCGGTAAGGGCTGCATGTATGCATATATTACGAATTGTTCCTCTCTTGATTTGCACACCTAAGTAAGACAATTGCTTGTTTGTACATAAGTATGAATGTATATCTATTGCCTAGCAAATGACAAACTGAACCGAGCGCTGACTACAACAGAGGGCAAGAGCGCATCTGTTGTGTGAGACATGCCTGAAAAACTTGTCTGATATGCTTGCGGTCTAGACGGATTGCAATTTTGTATATAATTCATTCAATCAAACATTAAAACAGAGTTTATTGCAGACACATCTGGAGGAGTTCTGCACTCTACTCACTGCACTTTTCTAGTTTTCAGTTATACTGTTTTTGCATCAATGTGAATGCTTGGTTTTAAAGGAAGTTCATGATTTTTCTTTTTATCCTCATTACTTTAAATGTAATCTTTCTACTGCGTTCTGTTTGGAGTTTTAAGCAAATACAAGAAGAAACACTGCCAATGACAATTTGGATTTTCATGGTCATGACAAATTCTGGACTAGTCACCTTTAACTCATGCCCTTGATAATAAAACTGCACTCCTCAGTAAATGCTTCAAAAAGCTGTTGTCAGCACTTAAAGTTTAATAGATCTTATATTTATAAATCTACTACTTCAGTGTATGTAGCTTCTATGCTATCAGTTCTTGATTGATATAATAATTATGTCTTCTCAAGTCCCTGGGGAATGTGTACATATTACATGGTGCTGTAATGCGACGATGATTATGTGATTGTGTATGCTGCCCTAGATCATAGTTTACCATGTAAGTTTAAAGGCAGCATCCATTACAGCTACACGAAGACACTTGCCATACTCGGCACAGGGACCGGCAGGGAAAGTAGCTACACTAACCCCTTGAGAAAAAAGTATTTTGCCTCCACTGTACCACATAGACAGTGTCTTTGAGTGACAGACTCATTTGCCAGGTTTTGTGGGTGGATGTTTATGCAAATGCCTCTCCTCTGTGGGCTGAAATAGCCATCCAGTGACAGGCCAAAACTAACTGGGTTGAAATACAGGAACATGCTACTGAGAGGCTGAAGGCAGTGCATCATTTACATTAACGTCTCTGGCAAGGCACACCAAGGGCTTTATCAAATTTACCACATTAAGCCGGCCCACACAAAAGTTTAAATATAATTTTCTAAGCCTATTTTAAAAAGAAATGATAAGAAACATTCATGACATCTGACAGTGTTTATCCACCCTACGAGCTTCAAACACTCGCCTTTACAAGTGTAAAGCAAAGCTGTATCAGACTCGTGAATGTTGTTCGTGTTTTCTTAGAAAGATGAATAGAATGGTTGCTGAGGCCCACTCTGAATCATTTTGCTTTCTAAATGGATTTGTCACATGAGAATCACTATTGTAATTGTTCAATTTTGTTCTTTACAATGAACTGAACTGTTCCTTTCTGCTGTGAAGCAAAGATACCAAACCTTCATTTCACACTCGGTTGTAGTTGGAAACAAGTTCACAGTCTTCCCTCTTGTCTCCTGAATGAGACTGCAGAAATAATTCCCTTTTTTTATGGCAGGAAATCAGAAATGATGGTTACTACTGAATTATGCATATGATGGCAGTGAACAAATCTAATTTGTATAATAAGAACATGAGACACTCTTCTTCATCTACAGAGACTCATTACTTTTTGTTTGCATTCATATAGAAACCTTTTTGAAGTCAAAGGAAACAAGAGCACAACAGTGGTTGTTCCTTTGATTTATAAGGTCCACTTATCTTTAACTCATAAATTTCAAAATAGAGACTGGATGCTTAGATGTCAAAGCCAGACATGCGATTACAAATGGAAATGTTTGATGATAAGTATGCATTGCTGTTGTGGTGATGAAACAGCACCGTAGCATACTGTATGCAGCCGTTGACAAAGGACAGCGTCAGCTTCAGCCATGCACACACTACGGGAAAATAGATGCAGCACCACTGCGCTACATGAAGAGACGTAGAATAAGTTCTCTGCAGTAGAAAAACAAGATGGTCTTTTAAGATAAAGTGCTTTATCTAAGACTTATTCATTGAAAATAATTTATTACACAAAACAGTCACGTGCATTGCCATGATCCCACAAGACGACATGCTATGTGTAAATATCAGATTTTTAAAAAGGGGACGATATTTCTGTTAATTGATAGATGCATAAGCACAACAGATTAAGAAGATAAGATACTGACTTACTAACATTTTTCTTTATTTTGTAATGTCAAACATTTTAAACAGTGTAACAAACCAGCCTCGATTCAACACTTTCCCTGTCTACAATGCGGTAGTGGTTTAGATTTGTTGGGTTGTGCTCTTTGTATTTAATGGAAAAAAGCTGAAGGAGTTGAATAAGAGCTTGAGTGGTAAGCAGTCATTTCAACAAGAATTTATGAGTAGCTGTGGGAGCTGGTGCAGCGTGGATATACAGGCACACAAATCTACCACTGTTTAGAATTCTTAACAACATAAATGCATTCAGGTGGAATACGCACGCTATTAAATCAGATATGCACGTTTCCTCATTGCTTGCTGGACTATAGCGGTGACGCGCTACCGTTTTGAGGACAAGAGGTGTGGCTGCCTCACATCAGAGAATTAGATACTTCATTATGTACCCCATTACTCTGATTATGATTCCTGATGTAATATGACATTATTATGGGAGAAAACTGCTGCTCACACATTTTATTACAATTGCAGCCTATTTATTGTCGGCTGTAAAGTTAAAAAGGTCCGACTTGTCCCCTCTATGACACTAAACAAGTGATGGAGATGGGCTCTGGGTTGAGGCACTAAATCAAGAAATGTAGGTTTGAGCCTTTCTGGGCAATTTGCAGGTATTTTGCTCTGATATGCAATAGTCAGTGCCAGATTGTATTTAATCAAGTTCTATGCTTAAAGGTGCAGTTTATGCGATTGGGAGTATTAATATAGCAGCATATAGATATTATTCTATTTTACACAAAATATAGTGAACATATGCATGCCATCCATAAGATGACTGAAATGTCCACAATTTAAATGATGATTGGAAATAGAATCCATGGAACCAAGCCCAAGTCAGGTCGCAGAAGGCCCAAGATGAAGGCTAGGAAACTGGAATCCCTGCAGATCAAACCACCATCCAATATACTACAGTACAATGCAGTTCAAAAGACTTGGTTCCTAGGTTGACACTCCTCCCTCCTTATATGTTAAATACAGTATCTCCAGATTTTAAGAAACTTTGAGCTTTGGACATAGTATACCAAATTACAAGAAACCATGTAATTTTGTAATTTTTTAAGGCAAGGAACTGAAACTGATTTCCATTCCCACATGATTACCCTTTTTGCTATAACCATACCAAATATGAGGGCTTGTTGTAATGCTGGAGGAAGAGTCCAAGAGTAGTTGGAGTAACCCCAAATCACAGAGAGACTGTCAGGGATTAGTCTAACGCACTGGATGTAAACTGAGGGTATAAGCCTGCCATTGGCCACGCATTTCACATGGCATTCCGCGCAGATAGCGGAAAGGGAGATATCTATTTTGAAAGGTCACTGTCGCTGCATCCTCTGCTTACCGCAGCGATTGGGATTGGTTTAAAGAAATATAAACAAGCCAGAGCATCTTTTCCCCTCAACCACAATGATGATGTGTGGAGCCATACCTTTCTCTAGCGCTGACACACCGCCGTGGAGATAGGACTGTCTATGGGAGACTAGTCAGGGATGAGCTGTCTGCTGTGTATGTACGCTGTACAAATGAAAAATGTCATCCAAAAAAACTCTTGAGCTTGGGGCAGTAACAGAAAAGATGACTTATAGTTCCGTCATTTGAGTGACATTTTAACTTAAAATGTATTAATTAAGTCATTTTATGTATGTAGCCACCAATAATCTTACAGTGTAATGCTTTCTAGATGTCTGAAATCCATAAATCATTTCCACACTTTTTAAGATTGTGTTTCAGGTTTTATTCCAGGCATCCTTTGAGCAGTTCAGCTGTGGCCACACATGACTTTAATTTACCCTGAGGCAGTTTGCATTACACAGTCTGCCTATAGTGGAGAGTTATCACTCTGACTTCCAATTGCCGTGCTGCTGAAACAGGGCCTCCAGACAAAGATCACAAATCCATGTCAAATGAACCACAGCGTTCACAGCTGATTTGCATCCGCCCCACAGCCAGGCTATCATTGGTAGCATCAAGGCTGGTCTTACAATGAGCATCAGATGTACAGTAGCTCTAGTTAGAAATAAGGAACATATCAAAATAGTCAGGATTGATGATTATCAATATTAACTAGAATTAGAACAAAAAAAAAACTGAAATTGAACAAAATACCACTATTTTATTTTCAGTTTTAGGACAGGCAGCAACCTCCGGTTCTGAAAAGTGAAGCCTATGCGGAAGTTCCTTAAACTTGCATTCTTTCTAATAGCCATGAGGGGGCGACTCCTCTGGTTGCAAAATGGAATCTGATTGTAAAAAAATCTACGAGAAAAGGACCCTTCTTCTCACTAGATTTAGGTAAACATTGTAAACATGAGTTTATGTTCTCGGTCACTGGTTTCAAGTCTTCATTAATGCAGCATGATAGAGACGGCATACAGCGTTCGGCTGCGGCTGAGCTCCACCGTCTTGTGTCACTTCTGGTTGCAAAAAAACAAGATGGTGACTGCAAAATACCGAACTTGAGGCTTCAAAAAGTCAGTCCACAAACCAATGGGTGGCATCATGGTGACTACGTCCACTTCCTATATATTTTAGTCATCTGTCCATTGCTAAACTGTACATTATATTATTTGCTATTTAAAGCCTGCTGTGGATTGACAATATATGATTGACAGTCAGACAACATCCATAAAAGACCACCCAATAATCAGATTTTTATTTAAATGTTGCTTAACTGTGATTGGTACACAGAAATACGTAACACCAGCCTTTTTTCTGACTGAGCCCAAAACTAATTGAAATCTCGCAGATCATTTTATTGTTCATGTTGGACCCCATCTCTTGTTGTAATAGGCAATTTGGGAAAAGAGGTTTTCAGGGCCCTTTAATAAAGCAATTATCAGAAAGTGCTTCTTGCTATTATACATAACCTTACAACTATTCGTTTTTATCTTTTTAATCCTTTAACTTGCCGTGCAAAATAAAAACCATGCCAAGCCACATGTGGTGGACCCTATAGTGTATTGTATCATAAATTTGTAATGGTTAAGAAAACGTAGACTTTTGTGGTTCCAAAGAGCCCATTTGCATCCATATGTGGGATTGTGAGTGATTTGAGCAGGACTTTAAACATGGCAACAGTTTTTGTGGTTTTATATTGCTGTGTAAAATGACTTAGGAGTCACCTCAGAGCCTCATGAATTTTTATACCCAGAAACAGTGACTTGGGCCAAGAATATACCGTTTATACATGTATGTTTTTGAGCCACACAGAGAAAAGAACTGCTAACTCACTTCTAGACTCCGTTGTCTTTTCCAAAGAATCACAGTCTTGCAGATCGTGGTGTAGTGTTTGACCTAATTTAAGCAGTTTTGTGTATGTTTCACAAAACTGACTGGAATCGACCCAAAGCTTCATCATTCCACACTCTGCACTGTCCTCTTTTTTTCTTTGACAAAACATTAATATGCAGTTAATGGACAAAGGCTGGCCCTCGTGCTAATTCTCAGGTTCCTGCGGTCGATCATGCTTTTTGCTTTGACCTTTCATTCCTTAACAACTTTCTTTAGCATTTCCATCTCAATGCAGCTGCCTCGGGAGGTTGAATACAGATGAATGAATACAGACGTAGCTATAAAACCAGGCAGAAAATTCTTTATCTTAAAATCGAAGAGCATAATATGAGAACAATATTAACAATAGGCTAATAGGTGGAATCATCTAGCCCAGGGGGAATGGAGACATGGGATATTTAAGATATTTACTATAGCTAAAGACAATTAATGCATGTCTAAGATTAAACAGATTCTGTGCTGTTGAGCTGAGCCTTCTCCTTCACTGAATTGGAACTAAAATGGCCTCCAAGTGTACTGAACAATGGGGGTGAGCATAATGCAGTGTGACTACTGAGTGACTTGACTGAGATCCAAAGTGAATAAAAGGCCTCACTATGTGAGGCAGCTAGGCTGAGCTGCTGCAGTGCTCAGGACTTTGGCGGGTGACAGTGCATTAGAACGCTTCACACACATTTCATTTGCCAATAAAATCCTATTGCCATTTTCCACATGGCACATGCCTCTGTGTCGTCTGAAACAGCAATGATCGAATAAGCATCTGCAACTGCACAAATATGCATCCGCATTTAGTCTCGCAGTGGATATGTTATATAATATGAAAACCTTTGGTATTTGCCGCAGCGACGTGTTCAATTACTTTCCCTCTCGTCAGTTAAGAGGTGGTTGACTTAAATTACCCGTGTCAAATAAAAACATATTGCATATTGCAACAGTCAAATCAGTTTTCTAGAGTGAACAATTTTCAAACCAAACAGAGGACCGGATGATGTCATAGTCATTTCTAACCCACTTCTTGTGATAACAATGAGTTTAGAGGCCCACTTTGCCGACTCATAAAATATTTATTTGAATATTTTACACACATATGAGATTCAGTTCTTTGTAGCGTAATCGGGTTTGAAGCGAATTATGAACCCTTATCTCCAGAACGCATTTTGCTGTTACTGTCCCATTTATCATCTTTTCCCACTATAAGTCAATGACAACACGGAAATGAGAAGTGGGGGCAGAGATGGGCGTAGTTACATGAACTGAAATATCTGACAGAATCAAAATAATGTTTGATGATAAAAGATCACCCTTCCTATTTTAAAAGAATATTTGAAATAGGCTTTTCAGTGGCAATATTTTAGGGAACAGAAAGGTGGACTGGAAAGATGTCATATAACAGTGAGGAATCTGGACATGAACGTCGCTGTTAATGGCTTCATCACCAGTGAACACCTGAGAGGATATGCAACAAAGCACATCTCTCTCAAACAATGAGACTCCTTGACCCTGATCCTTAAAAACTGGCAAGTTCCAACCAAACCAAACAAAGACTGAGACAAAGAGTAGCATGCTGAGCCACAAAACAAGACAATGCCTCATGATGTTGTTTATTTCCTGGAGCCAAGTGCAATTTGTGGATGATTTGAACGGTGCATTGTGAATTGAGGATTTGAAGCTCCCATACATGTAAACACCAGCATCTGCACAGGATTGGACGGGGAAGATATCTGGGTGAGAACTCTTAAATGTCTGGTGGTAGTTTCTATCCGACAACTGAATGCCTCTTGATTCATCTTTTCAAAATACATGCACCAAGGACGTTTAAATAGGAAGGAAAATTAAATAAAATCAGATGCACATCACCGGGCATCAAAGAGTTTATTAAGAGTGGGGAAAAATAGATTCATGTACAAATTTAGATTCTTATCTTCTATGATTATAAATCAAGTCACGACTTCCAAAGATCCATTATTTAAAATGTTGTTCCGTACATACTTGAACATCTATGAACGTCTATCTTGCGGCCAGCCAAAATAAACGTTTTTCTTTTGTTTGAGCTCCTCTCACATAACATTTAGTAACATTCCTCAGAAATAATTATCATAATCTGAAGATTGATAAAAAACTCCATCTTCTGACATTTTGGGATTTGGGAACAAATCAGAGACTGTATCTTTACATGCTAAAACCGGGACTCCAAGAATCGAAATTGTGAGAGACCGAATGATTCACCCCCTTAGAGCTAACACAGACAGTCACTCATTCACCTTTAGTCAGCTCAGAGTCACCAGCCCACTTGACTTACATGTGTGGGATGTTGGCGGAGAAAACCCACGCAAATACAGAACACAAAGAAAAACTAAATAACAAAGAATTAAATCTGTCTTGCTGTGAGTGCCACTGCGCCACTGTGCTGCCTCCTTTTACAACTTTTATTCATGAAATGGGAGAATGTGATAAAAATATAACTGCATAAATGAGTCATCCGAGTAGTACATCTGTTTAGGATTTCATTTTGTCACTGTGGTTTTCAAAATGTCACAATATCAAGGAATGAGGTCTCTCCTTTTGTCTGCATAATCACCTTAAATAGTAAGAGCTTTAACCTTTAAAATGTTGTTATCCTCAGTGTGTGAAACACTGGAGGGGCATTTCAATGGCACGGCTGGAGTATACAACCTCCAGTCCTGCTTTTCTTTGATGTGCTCTGAAGCCGTCCTCTACCAGGAACTGAGAAGATCAAAGACAGGCCATTTTATCAAATGGAGCCCTTGTCGACTGTTTGTAATGCTTTATTCCTCATCAGGAACACCCACTCTGTCACCGCGATGCCACAGGAGACACAGTGCTCTTTTAAACCCAGTGGTGATCTCCCACGTTATCCAGATGAAAACGGATTTATTCAAACCGCCCATCAACCAACCCTATAAATAGAAGCTTGTGGAAAATCTTCTGAGAGGGGGAAAAAAATAAATAAGCTGTGCTCTTAAGCCGTTATTAACATGCTGATAGAAAAATGTCAAATGTTATTTTGGAGCAGATCATTTTCTGTGGAAATAAGCATAATGCTGCCTACTAAATTGTAACGTGAACACGATATTCACTAAATGATGAAAATATCCAACAGAAACACACAGCTGAGTCATACTTTGTGATGTTACTTGACTGCAGGGTGAGTTGTAATGGTAGATTGAATCAAAAAGTGTATGCATTATTGCTTAAGGGCTCTAGTGGAAAGGGTGGATGAACGATACTCCGAATGAGTTCATCATCCGACTTGATGGAGGCTAGCCACTTAATAAATCATGTGGAAATGTACAAGAGTAACTCTTATAAAAGCGTTAAAAACACCTTAGGTGTAGTAGCCTCTAGGTATGATATTTCTAGAAAAAAAGATCTTGTGTGAGTATGTGTCTAAAAACATGTGATGTAGCAGTCAGCAGGAGTCAACCAAACAGCTGAACTACTGCAAATCCAATGCTCACCTGCTCTTCTTGGTTAAAAAAAAACTGCCACCTGTTCTCCAGGGTGCTGTTGTAGCAACTGTTATTTTGATAAGTGCCACAAGGGAGATAGCTCCATAACATTCCTGCTATCATTCCCCCCCCCAAAAAAAAAATCTAAAGGTTGCCTCATTATTTTTGGCTCAGTGTGCTGTGATGAATGCCCCTCCTTTATGTCTGACGGTAAACGCACCTCACCTCTGAAGTATGCAGCATATTCCTCTGGGGTTTTTCTCTGCTATCTGTTCAAATGCAAGCAGCTATGTGTCAGGAAGGGCTCCCTTTGTAATTTAGAAGGCTACACAATTGCATTAACTACAAAAACTCCCCCTTGCTACCCCGTGTCACTAATGAACAGAATCATTACGACCTTATCATTACCATTTACGAATGACTGTTCATTGAGCTGTCTACTTGTGAATGTGTATAGGAGTGTGTAATGAATGCACGTTACGTGCAACATACAGGGAAAACATGGTGCATTGCTCTATGGCAACACAGGACAAGTAGCATCCCCATGCAAATACTAAAACCCTTTTATTCTATAAATCATTTTGAATTATTAAAATGTATTAAATATTAGTTTCATTTTATGTTGCTACAGATTTTGACTGAGCACTAAACTCTTTAAACGTATCCATGAGTTTTAAATATTGCATTGCATGAGCAATTTGATTCAAACTGACGCTGCTGCATCCGTCGTGCCGTGTCACGTAAATGCCAACAAAAACCGTAGGATGCGTTCGTTGGCCACTGTTGGTCTTTGTTAGGATGACAACTGACATAAATGTATGACACACAAAAAAAATATCGTTGGATTTGCAGCCATTTTAACTCTCTTCTGATGTGTAGACAGAAAAAAATAGCCATTTTAAATTCACAGCAATGTTGCATTTTGAATTTAGTCCAACCAAAATAAAGAACCCCTGTAGATGGTTTGGTTTGTGCTGCTGTGGTCATTACTACACCCAACTCCTCTGGCAGCTTTGTTCTTGGAAGTTGACATATTTCTGAGCCAACTGCAGTCTATATATCTATGTGTGCTCTTTGTTTCATGGGCCATCACACTTCAAACATGCAATAAGGGCAGAGAAGGGAATGATTGACGTGCACGTTTGACATGATTACTATCGTATCTATGCATACAGTAGTCCATTAACTCTACATCTATTTCAGCATAAAGGAGAAAGACGTCTGGATACTCACCTTCTTTAGGAGGCCGTTTCACTTCTGCACTCAGATTGCAGATCTGCCCGGCTTGTAGTTGGGGTGACAAGCAACCCTCTGTTTGTGGATTTAAAGGTAAAACCACGTTGTTGAGCATGAGCACGCTCTCTGATTCTCCATCGCCTAAATGCTGAGGACATGTGCACTTCGTGTACACGATCCCGCATGTCTCCACTGTCCCTTTCTCTAACTTCAGGCAGTTTTCCAGCCACGTACAAAGCACTTGACACCCAAACTGGCTGGGGCTCGCCTTATTCAACACCAAAAACTCCACATTAGACTTCTCCTCCTCATCCAGCTTCTGTGGCGTCAATCCGTTGTAATCGTAAGGGAAAACTCTCCGTAGTTGAACGAAATTCTTGTCATACAGCAAAAACACATAGACATTCTTCGAATCGCACAGGTACACTATAGACTCGTTGACTTTAAGCAACTCGTTGATCTTTTCGTGTGAGTAATGGTCAAACTGATAAGCAAGCAAGGAATATTCAGAGCAGCTCAAGTCTCGCTTGTATAGCTTCAGGTAGATGCTGTATTTGGTAGGGTCTGGATTCTCCAGCGTCCATGTACAGTTTGTATAGTTCTTAGGAAACATTTCAGTCACCGAATATGATCCATAAATGACCCCCTTGACCAGAGTGGAACACCAATAATCTTGGGCACCAGTTAATCCAAACATAACCAGAAGATAGGTGGAAAATATATAAATCAACAGGTTTCGAACAGCCTTCATCCTATGTCATTTGGCCTGCAAGGAGAGATGGAGAGAGTCACACAAAGGATTTTTTTAAAGCAGAGGACAAGCACATCAATCATACATGATAGAGAGCATCCATCAAGGCCGATTGATGTGCTTCACACATTTCTTATCACAGCCTACCATAGAGATGGGGGGGGGGGCAATAATATGAGTCATTTAGATATTATTAATTGGGTCGCATTTGGTATGGCAAAATCCCTGGAGATAAGCAAATATAGCTGTTTTAGAATATCTGATATCTGAAGACGAACAGCGAGAGGGGTCTTCAAAGGCAGTGCAGTCCTCACGAGCTGTGAGATGCAACTGCTCATTTTACGCAGTAACCAGGATCTTTTTTCAAATCAAGCTGTGTGCTTCGTGATTTAGCCTGTTTCCTCACACGACGCGTAGATAATGAGGGGAAGACAAATTCACAGACTGAAGATGTCTTTCATGCGTCCGCCTGGTCACCGTGGCTTCTCTCCTTCTGCGCGCTTTCGGTCCACTATACGCGACCTGCATGTCTCCGAAATTCAGGGCTTGACATATTTGACAATGCAATTTGATAAAGAGCCAGTGTGTGTGTGTGTGTTTGTGTGTCTCTCTTTCTCTCTGTGTCGCGCGCCTACGTGTGTTTGCGTGCGTGCGTGCGAGAGGGAGGGAGGGAGAAAGAGAGAGAGAGAGAGAGAGAGAGAGAGAGAGAATGCAATGCGATGTCCTGATTGCTTTAATCCTACAGGCAATGCAGCTGTGAGCAGTGTCACAGCAGAGTGTGCATGTGTATGTGTCTCAAACTGTATGCATGTGTGTGTGTGTGTGTGTGTGTGTGTGTGTGTGTGTGTGTGTGTGGGCGTCGAAAGCCAAAGTAGGCTATAGATACCGGAGAATAGATACATTTGCACTTATGTCTCTAACTTCTTCTTCTTCTTTTTTTTCTTTTTTTTTTGAATGATAAAAGCTGCCCGTCACACTACATTAGGATAACATATGAGTTACATAATGACTTGTGGCAGCAGTGTTTAGCGAAATAAGCTTTCAGTCGCGATTAATCCATATGATTCCGCAAGATTCATGGCCAACACGAGAATCAGTATTCTGGAGACCAGAAATCTGTCGTCAAGAGACGCGGATTTTATTGCCCGAGCTTCCAAGAGCTATTTCGTCTCGGGAGGACATGTGAATATAGAGACACGGGCGACATCTCATGCAGTGTCAGTTCGACGCTCGGCGCTCTAAAGTGATTTTCGCCTCTTTAGAGTGAGATCGGCTCTTAAAAAAAATCAGCTGTTAAGTACCCTGGACTAATGTGAGCGGATGAAAGCTCTGAAGCCATCATGTTGAATAGACAGGGCAAATACTAAACAGGGGGAGGCTAAACTTTAACTGAGGGATGACATGTGAAAAAGAGCTTCAGTAGCCCCATGCAATAATAATATGATTAATAGAAATAATGATGACGATGATAATAATCATAGCAATAATCTTACCTTACACTGCGGAAGCTGTGGCTATTTTTCCAACATACTTGACCACATCCTTTATAAATTATTTCTGCAGCCTTCCAGTGAATCAATACTCCCCATTCCCGACAGTAGAAGTCCGGCGCAACAAGATGGTTCAATGGATCAAAAATAAAATGCGTTACACTCCGGTCTGGCCGCTCATATCCCCCCCGTCTTCTTCTTCTTCTGGGTTTTTCCCATCAAAACGAAGCGCAACAACACACGACAGCCACCGAGACAGACAGAGGGAGAGAGAGAGAGGGAGAGAGAGACGGGGAGAAAGAAATTCTTGGAGTGATGAGAAGAAGAGAGGCAATTCTTACAGTTTTTTACCATGCATTAATTCGGCGGACTCCACGTCTCTATTCCCACCGATGTGTTTTCTCCAGCAAGTCGCGCAAAAACCCCTCCTCTGGAAAAAACAAAAGAGGGAGAAAAAAAAAGATCCGTAGTGGGTGGATGTGAGATGTTGGGGGGCTAGTGTGTTACAACAGAGAGAGAGAAATAGACGCGCTTTGCTCGGTGCTCGCAGAGCTCCAGGAGCAGGCTGCAATATCACGTCACACACTCAGCCGCTAAGATAAAGCACGTACGTACGCTTCTTTTCTGCCGCTGCGTCTGGCACCACCAACACTTTCTTCCCTGCCCTCCTCCTTCCTTTTTTCTTTTTTTTCCCCTCCCTCCTCTCTTGTATGCCTCCCCTTGATTCGAGTCAAAAGGGTTTCCCCCCTGAACTGGACTCTCTCAGTTGTGCTCAGACAACGCCGCGCTTTGCTGCTGCTGCGTTCTCCAAAAAGGGAATATTTTATGGACTTTATTTTTAATTTTTTTTAAGGGGGAAAGGGGAGTGCATGAGCATAATAAATTCAACCCGGGCGCTCTATCAGTGGGACCTGAAAGCCCGCTGGTGTGTTTGTTCATTCTTTCACCCTTCTCTCCTGATGGGTGACAGCCGCTGTTGTTTTGATTTCTTCACTCCTTGGTGGTGTAGAAGCTCGCTGCACGTCCTCCTGGTGGCTGCCTTCACACTGCTGGAAGAACTAATGCGTATGGGGCAACTTGTCCTCTCTTTGGAAAGTTAATCCAGGTAGTTTTGACATAGGTGCAGCTCAAACCTGCCATTTTCCTCCGTGTGCTCTCAGGGGAATGCTTACATGTGTAGCCGAATCAAGGTAAGAATAAAATGTATCCGTAACCTTTTATCAATAAAGTACTTTCAAATGCAGCTTCAGCTTGAATGTTTTTTTTTTCTCCTTCTTTCAAATGCTCCTGGCCTTCTGACAGACATTCTGGGATTCAACAATCAACAGTCAATGAAATCCAATACAAACTCCAGCCTGCAGCAGTTGGTCACTGACAATGCGGCATCAATGGCTCTGCAATACTCTCAATTGGGAGTGAATATGAATGGGCCTCTAATGGGCAAGGGGAGGGGGAGTTCCACGGTCATCTGAGTCGCCTGCTCATCACATCGCCCTCTCATTCAAGATGGACTGAGGGTCTTGTTGGGTCTTTTTTATCAGGTGCAAATAAAGCATCAGATTCAAAATGATAGGCCTACAATCTTCAACTGCATTTAAAAAAAGAATGTGTAGTTTATTTGCATATTTACACTTGTATTAATGTTGAAAAGTTCAAAAAGCAATTCTTTATTCCACTTTCCTTTTCTTTCTTATTTTGGAGGGTTGGGTCAGCTGCTCTAATCATTTTTGCTGTGCACAGTTTACTCTCATTAGCCTGGCCGTCTCTTTCAGGCCTTGACTGAATGTGTTCCATCTGAGCAGATGCTGCATGAAGAGCCTATTTGTTTATTTATTTCCAGGAAGTTTCAGTGTGAAGTGTTTGTAAGCCAGCCTCTCCAAAGAACGCTCTAGAACTGCACAGAGAGAATCAGGCAGAGCAGTGTGAGAATCTTGTTTATATCCCCAACATCCTGGCCCAAGCAGCGTTTACAACGTTGTTAATCTGTTGCCAAACTTATAACGGAGATTGGAGTCATTCAGCACAGTTGGTCGCCGTGGCCTGTGACTGCTGTAGCTTTGTAATTCCAGGCTTCCCCAGGCAGTCAGTGGAACATCAGGGGTGACCTCGAGCCAGCCACTCATTCCACGACCATAATGAAGACTTTGGCGTTGAGGGAGCTTTTGCCTCAGTAAGCTAAGAGGTGGAAGAAATTCATGCAAAGCCTTATTGAACAACGAAAACACAATAAGTATCCCTCCGCTGACTCATCGGGAGGCCAATTGCCAAGCTGCCATCACTCTCCCCTGCAAGGACGTCTCTAGAGTTCACGTGTCGCCCTGCAAGTTTAGTCACTTTGCACGAGAAAAGATGTCATTTAGGAGTTAATGTGGTTCCATGTAGTTAGACTTGAATAAGAAATAATGACGGGACTAGGAGGTCAGATCTACAGTGGAATGGTATGTATCATTGTGCAAATATAATAGATTTGATGAAAATGATTTATTCCTCACAATGGTTAAGAAATGAATAAATATACAACATAAATGACATGTGGTCTGTGTAAAATAGAGCTATTTGCCTTGTGTTCAAGCCAAAGGACTATCAAATGGCTGTGTACAACCGATTGAATAGGGAAATATTCATAAACATGTATACATTCATAAAGCCTTTTGGATTTTCTGAAATATCTTGATATTGCCTTCGTTTACAGCTTACTATAGCTCACACAACAGATCAGTCATCCCCTGCTAGAATCTCTAAAACATTTGTGATATTTCCCGTCCAATAGCAGTTGCAGAATCTGCCACATTTTTCTGTCAGCTGAAGAATCTGTTTGAGCACATGGATTTTGAATTATTCATGACCTCGCATAAAGAATAACCCTATTATCACCTGCTCCTGTTTGTGTGACTGAGCCTGCGTTCACGCGTGTGAGAGAGAGAGAGAGAGAGAGAGAGTACTGAATACTACGTCTTTTTGATATAATGGCTGTTTTACAGCATTTATGTCCATTACAAAATCTCATGCAATAAACATCAGTCAACTGATCATGTAATAAACATCAGTCTATTGATGTAAACCAACCATTATGAATCATTATAGCATGACTGCTTTAAGATCATATGAACTATCACTCTCATAGAAAAATTATGAGTTTTCTTTGTACCTACCCGGGCATGCAGGCACACACACAAACACAAACACACACACACACACACACACACACACACACACACACACACACACACACACACACACACACAAAAGGTAAATTCTCTAGACACCGGTGAAATATATTCAGACTTTCAGCTCAACTCAGTCACCACCAGGTAGTCCATATGTTCCATTTGTCTGAGCACAGAGATAATGGGCTTCTCTCCCTGTAGGAATCTCAGCTGGATGACTTATTGGTAAACCCCAAATGAGCATGTCTGAAAGACGTTTTTCTTGAAGTGCTGAATTCTGTTGCGTGTCCTCCTGTGCTGTTGTGGAATAAGTTATTACACCGTTTGTCATTATAGGAGTTATATATTTCTTTAATGGTCAGATGGTCAATCGTCTCTTTACAACTGCACTGCCACTTTGCATCTGCCCTTCCCTGCTATAGTACGCAGTATCATACACGTCGATGGTTCGGATTATTGATTATTGTGAGCTAAAAAGGTGTCACCCGACTGTTTTTTTCCCTCACGTAATGACTGAAGGGATTGTGATGTTGATTGGTTCTCTGTAACTGAGTCCACTAGTCTCCGTGGCTATTGGATGGATTGCCATGAAATGTTGTGCAGACATTGACGGTCCTTAGAGGATGAATTCTACAGGACATACCTATCAGCATCTGCTGTCCCTTGTGTTTATGTGTAGCAAATGTTAGCATGCTAACAGGCTAAACTAAGATAGTGAACATGGTAAACAACGTAGCTGCTAACCATCAACAAGTGAGCCTCATCATTGTCAGCATTTTAGCATTTAGCTGAAGGCTCTGCTCTGTCTTCTTACAGCCTCACAGAGCAGCTGGCATGGCAGACTCTTATTCTTGTTAAATATTTCCTGTGTACCTGTAAAGTGTCTCTTACTGAAACCTACAGTTTCAACTATAATCTCGCCATGAGGAGCTCTCCCATCTCATAATCTTTGGAGCAACATGATTGTGACGAGAAGTGAATAATCATTTTCACAGACATGGCAATGCCAAAGAAACTTGTGAAACTGTCTAGACATACACTGAGAGTGGGAATGTCCACAAACAGTATGAGTCTGACTCCTTTCACAAGCTCACTAACTATTTTCATTGTGGCTTCACGCTTACAGTAATGTTCTTCCCGTGTCACGTGAACCGGATGTCACTTTCGGCGTATACAGGCTTGTGTCTCGTGGTTCGATCCAATCATTACACTAATGATGTACAGCTCTATTAACAAATTAAAGTGAGGCCACTTTCCTTGCATCCCTTCAAGGGCTGTTTTCCCATTTTTCTTCATATTTAATTAAAAACTGTTGCAGAAATTGCAAAGTGCTGCAGTCAAGATGAGGTTAAGTGCTCGGGGCAGTTCTTGCACTTCTTCTTGTATGGCAATCATAAACACTTCAAGTGAGTGCAAAGGGAAATGTGTGTTAACTGTATGAGATAATCAATGTCTGTCAGAAAGATGCATAATTGAGGCTCTTTGAAGATATATTTGCACATGCAATCGATGTATCAAAATTACTTCTCATGTGTAAGGATACAAGCTTTTAGGCTCCTGAGCACACATGATCCGTGCCAGTCAATTCCAATGCATTATTCACCACATTTATTTTTGCTAGCACCCCGATTTGAATTCTAATATAATGAGAGAAACTAGTGTTTTCTCAAATACAATGCCGAGGAACGACAATAACGCCATTATTCTTTTCATTTTTCTTACCAACATCAGCGACACTGTAAATAACACTTCACATATTTGCATTTATTGCCCTATTAAGTGAGACATTGTCTCTCAGAGCCCCTCGAGAAAACAAAGTGCCATATAAAGAGTCCATTATTATATGAAATTCTTCATTGTGATATTACAAATGTGCACATCTGGATAGCTTTTTCACTTGTCATCCATCAATAAATGAAGGTTTCAGAGGTCCACTTTTATTCAAATTTGAATGTGTATGAAACATTTAACTGCCTTGAAACATTAAACTTGAACAATACTTTATTTTATAAGTAAAAATGTATGTCAAATGTTTTCACAGACTCCGTGGACTGCTCATTTGCTGAGCCATACTCTTTCACCTTAAACCCCACTTTTACAAATGTACACTTAGAATAACCTTGCTTGATTAATGAGGTGAAATGTAAGGTGTACGGACATATTGCACTTTGCAGTAGGAGCAGAGTCTTTAACATCTCTTCTCAGAGACATTAGGCCAAGGTCTGCCTCATATGGTGTTCCCAGTCTAAAAGTAACTGTGCTTCTGACCCTGCCGTGTCTTCACAGTGATGAGGGAAATCTAAAAGTCAGTTAGTCAACAGTGTAAATTAGCTTTATAGGGGCAATATGGTGTTGTCTTTTATCGGCAGTGACTGTGCTGCTTTTAACCCTTGCTACTATATGTTGTCAGGCAGAAGAGCTAAAAGCACTGATGAACCTTAAACGTGACTAAATTAGTTTACTGCATGACGGATGAATCTGCTTTGCAGGGGTAAAATAAACAAACGTTGCTTGTCTGAATAAAGCTTAGTTTGAAGGCGGCTGCCTGTGTGGATGGCTGGGGTTTCAGAACATGCTCTAACTGTGTGAGTGATAGTTGACAGTCACAAACATGTTTATCGATAACAGTCTTCCAACAACATGTAGAGTAAAAATGATGAGGCTGCAGTGTGGGTGATGTCTTTAATTAATCATTGTAGATTAAGTACACAGTTGAGCAAGCAGTCACCCACACACGGTGTTCGGTATTTGAATAAGCAAAGCCTTTAAAGCTTGCATGCAGGGCTCACAATTACAGGGAATACTGATCGTGTCTTGCTTCAGCGGTTTGACATATTTCTGGAAGGAGCAGGCTGCAAATAATCACAAATCCCGGTTCTTCTAGAATAAATACACTCTAGCCACCAGGACACAATCATGGAAACTAGGTTTGCAGGTGCAAACCAATCCCTGCACCAACATAATACATTTTGTAACTGTCATTGGCTGTAATTTGTATTTACATACCGTAATCAGTACTCACACAGGGAGAAATGGGATCTGGGCCGTTTGATTCTGTTTTTGTAATATATTGTTAAAACATGGACATCATAATATGGATGATTGTGAACAAAGTAAAAAAGCTTTTTTTCTCATTCAGCACTGTATTGAAATTTTAAAGAGCAGTCGTTTGCATCATCACTGGCTGCTATCTCAAACAGTCGCAAAAAAAGGCAATCAGACATCAATAGAATTGTATAATCCCCATGATGACAAGTGTGCTTTCGATCAGCATCTCTCAGTACTTCCCCTCCTCGGTCTTTTTGATGTTAAATATACCAGTCTGCTGTCTAGTCAAAGGAATTTGCTTTTTAGACGTCTCCTTTAAGAGAAGTGATGCTGACATCCACCAAACCAGACCAAATCTCCCAGCCACAGAGTTACTTGTTTACCATATGGCTCTGTATAAATATTTATAATGTTCACTTTCATTTTTAATGCATGCAAAAGAAACCGGGCATGATTCAGATTATTCCTGGGAAAATTAATATACGAGTATAAACTGAATGTGAGGAAACCTGTTAGTGAGCTTTGCAGATGCTTGCTGGGCAGCTTTACTGGGGCAAGATACCACTGAGCTTCAGCAGTCACAATTTCTTTAACTGGTATTTATCATTCACGGAAAAAAAACTAAATAACATGTGGGGCCTGTCATGCATGTGTGACCAAAACTATGCCAGACTAGCGCATACAGCTCTGCTTTACATTCCACTCGCACTCCTATTTGCCTTTTCCGTGCCTGGGTTTAGAACTGAATTTTAAATCAAGGTATTTTTCCCCGGCATTGTTCCAGTATTTTTTATTTTTTTTGTCAGAGACAATGCTGCACTGCATGAATCCTCGGGGCCTTTATCCATTTCCTTTGAAAGTGGTTCCAACCACCAGGCCTTAGACTCCCACAATCCCCCCCCCCCTCTATGGCTGTGTAAATATTCCATGAGTTGTTTCACCCACTGTGGATTAACAAGCATTCCTGACTTGAAAATTTCATCTTTAACAGGGGGTTGGATGACTGACTTAAACCTGCACTATCCATGCTGTATATTTCATATTGGCACTTTATTTCTTTTCTTTGTGGGGTCTTTGTAGACATGTAACATAATGTGTAACAACCCATTATTCCCTTCTTATAGGTGTTGAAATTACAACAAGTAAATTAAGAAAACATCATTGTGATTTCACAGGTTTTTTTTCTATACAGGATAAGGTAGAAAATATGAATGGCTGATAGTGTATCGTGTGATTCGTTCAGTACAAAAGGGCAGAGAAATCATGCTGACAAAGGGCTCTGGAAATAGCCCCGCAGGAGTCGCGATGGAGAGCTGTGTCCTTGTTAATCAAGGAGATCATAGGTCACCTTGGCAATTATCAATTCTGAATGCACACAGCAACAAACTGTCTTTCGGACAAATCACCTGCCACATTTTCATTCTCCTGTCTATAATTTATTTGACCGTACGATGAGGAAGTGAGGGGGCGGGTTAGAAAAACCTGCCAATCTTGAAGATGCCTGTAAAATAGCTGCTTAGTCATTAATAATAGAGATGGATATGTGTTAACCCCATAATTTTGTCATTGCCGTTAGCATGATCCATTGTCTTCTTCAGGCTGTAGCCAATCAATCACGAGCCACTAATCAATCTCTGTCACCTTCACTTTTAACCCCTGATTTCTGCTCCACTGCTGTAAAATGAATAACTTACCATCTCTAGCATTATGCAACCTGATCTGAACCAGGAAAAGTTGGATTTATTGATGATCTCCCTGTCTTTGCACAATCCTTTCATCACATTTATCTTTTCACTGATGTTACCGTACTGTATGTAGAGTATTTTATAACTCAGACATTCATGCAACTGCTGACTGCCTTGTGAGATGGGCTCCGTAGTAATACTGACATTCCTTTATTAGGCTGTGCCAAATGTGTTGCAGAATGTCACGCATTCTTTTATCGTAAGCAGTGCTTCCTCATTCATCCTGCGCAGTCCACTTTTTTTCTTTGTACTATGTGAAGCTTAGTTCTTCCTAAGAAAAGCCTCACATACAATATTTGCTCTATCTATTGTAGCTTTTGTAGCTCCGTGGACAACTCTGAGATACAGCTAATTAAAATGTCTGTGATAAAATAATTAGCCTCCTGAAGACTATGGAAAATGAAATTCTTCCGTAATCACTCAAATGGACTGATAAGAAACTTTTCAAGCATCTAACAATTTGCTGTCGACAGGACAACAACTCATTTGCTAATTTTCACTTGCAGATATGCTTTCATTTTTTTGTACAAGGTTCTTTACCTGAATGAATGCCCACATCCCAGTGGGTGGATATGCACTGGTGGATCAAAACATGGTGTCAAGCTTGGCGTTAGGGGCGGGCCACCCCGGGTTGTTTCTTTTTAACTCCTTGCCCGCTTGTGCCTGGTCCACCCTCAAATAATAGAATGTTATGAATAACTATATTTTAAATAAAAGCTAGTAAAGCTAACTATAGCTCCATGAGTAGTTAGTTCTTAGTGTTTCCCTTTCACTCGTATTAGAACAAGAACCCTGTAAAAGGAGTCTTAAATATACACTGGATTGTTCTTAAAGACTGAGTCAAAAGCTGCATGTCAGAGGAAAACAGCACCGTCACCAGTTGATAATATATGTAGAAGACACGTAAATAGAAGAGCACCCTGGTGCATTTATTCTAACTTAACCTCATTTGGCAGCTTGGCTTACTTTGTATTTTCAAATAGTATGTTTTCACTTTAATATTACAAGAGAAAAGACTTTTAGAATAAAGATGTGTTTGACAAACTTAACACTATTTCTGGTAATGTTGAATGGGATTTCTTACACGTTGGTCACATGAGCGCGGGTTTACACAAAGAGGCTGTATGGCTGGACCAGTTGGCGCGATGCCATTTCGTAGTCTCATTTAGCCACTTTTTAGTATGACTCGCAAATGCTTCATAATTCACGTGAGGACATATTTTATATTGTAGAGCAAAATGTTCTGAAATCTCTTAAGCTTGTGTTAACCACAGACCTTATTTCAAGCATTTAAACAAAAACCCATTAAAAAAACATTGACGTCGAGACGAGTGAATCTGATGTGCAAAAATGCTGACTCATTTCAGGGTTCTAAGAATCATTCCTGCTGCACTCTACAGGAAAAAAGCACATCAGAAAAACAAATAATTGTTTAAGGGTACAACAAGAGCTTGAATCAGAAAATGTCCCCCCTTGTTCCTCTTACATAAGCAAGAGTCCAATCGTTGACCAGTGATCTGTCTGCTCTCGCAGCACATTTGGAGACAACTGCTTGTCTTAGGCGGTTTGCATTCCCAGAGCACAGTAGAGTAAATCCACAGCCCCAGAATGCTTAATCGTCAAAATCCATAGAAAAAGTAGCAGGTGAAAAGCAAACATCTTTCAATTGAACCCTGTTTGTGTCTTTGAATGCATTGTGAAATATGTATTCAGTATGGTTTTACTGAGCAAAATAAGAACACTTCAATCAATACTGAGTGTTCCACTTACATTTAGATTGGGGGCATACACTTTGATTTATTAATGTGTTTTTTCTCTGTCTTTTTTTACTTGACCTTGAGTATATATCGTTGGTGATTTGAATTCTGCAGCGGCTCTGCTGAATAATAAAGATGAATGCCTGGAGATTATGCTCCTGCCATGGTGAGTGAGACACATGAGGGGCGGCTGAAATGCAGACAGGCCGAGCATATACGCGATAATTGATCTGATGCTTTTATGTTAAGAAGTCGACAAGCAACAAACAATGCCCTGTTGCAACATGGAGGTATATGAGAAATCTGCAGACAAGATGTTTCCTTCATTACACTAATTGTGATTCCAACTGTAGTGTACACAGTTTGAATAAACTGTCCATTCCCTCTTTCACAGTTTCACTTCTGACTAATGTAGCCTGTCTGAAATCATACATTGAGGAATTTGGTTTGTAATTTGCATTGAACAACATATCTCTTCACACACTATTATTAAACACTGTCACAGCAGGCTGCTTATATTACAGATCACACATTCATGTGTTTTGCTAAGGCAAAGCTTTAAAAAAATTAAAAAAATACATTTCTTTAACCAGGCAACTGTTTCATAATCGCCTTCCTATAATGCGTTACACAATTAGTACGTTGGATTCAACCTTGTCTGTGGAGTAATTGCCTGGATCAACCTGTCTGCTGTAATGAGGCTGGCTGAAAACTGCCTGCACCACTGGTTACCTGCAGCTCAGCTGTCCCTTGTGATATCAATCTCCTGAGTCTGGTCTGGCTTGTCAATCTGGGCTGGAGGGAGACGGTGCCTCCACTGATCACATCTGCCCAGAGAGCTGCTTTCAACAGCATGAGTGGTCATGGTAAACTGTGCCTCTGTCATCACAACCAGACAGTCCATTTAAACCACACCACACAACTTCTCAGAGAGTTCCCCACACCAGCATTTCAATTCTATTTTAACTAGTTGGACTTGCACAAACTGTACGTAGCGTGGGCGGGTGATCTTTTGACAGATTTAGGGCACAGACAATAACTGGAAGTCTCTTCTAAAGTGAATTGTAATAATGGAACCCATATTACAATATTCTTTACGAGCCAATGGCACTAAAGCTCTGTATATTAAACAAGTAATAACATCAGTCATACCAGGAGATGAGTAACACACAGCTGAGATGCTGAATGCCAGAAAATGAAATGCCAAAATAATTTCCATTAAATTAAAAATGTTATAGTACCTCAATAAAGTTGGACAGGGAACTCTAGGCGTGTGTCTAAGACCATATTTCTCCAAAAACAGATGAAAGCGAGTCAATACTTCAATTTGTCATCAAAGCAAAACTGTCCCATTAACACACAATAAGAGTCTGTATCCATGGTGACGGTCAGGAGTGGGAGAGATATTCCCGTGAGCATTGCTGTGAAGTTCAGCTCATTAACGCGTTGAGGCTACAGAAATATCCCCATGAGTCCACAATGTCACCTCCCGGTCGATGGAGCAACTCACTGATTTTTTTGGGTCTGACCTTTTCAAAACAATACTCCTCGCTCATAAGTATGTATTCATTGCTTTGCCCGAGATCTTAAGAATAACAAAGACGTTTGGGGGGCGGATTATTACTTAATGATGACCTGTCGACCATCATTCATTGATCAGCTGGAGGCATTCACAACAAACTAAATGCAGGCGTTGTTTTGAGGCAAAAGTAAAATTGGCTGAACACTGCATGTCATTGCAAGAAGTGTTGCAAAGAGTCTACATTACTGCAGGTGTTGACACAGCCGACAAAGCCCACCGAATGTTCTCGACTGAGTTGAAGAACCCGGACTACACAATCAGGGTATACCTCCCTGTGCGGAGGGGAGGCCACCTGTGGTATCCTACAGATGTTCATTGCAGGGGAGCTACCCCGGGAGCTACCCCTCCCACCCCAGTGAATAGTGGGATATATTAATGGGGTAATCTCTGGTGCACATCTCCAAGGGAGCTGGTGAGGAACACCACTAAGAAGCCCTAGTCTTTCCTCCTGGGGCCTGTGCAGGTGTGCTAATACAATATCGGAGCCGTCTAAAGCACTTACGCTGGAGAGCGATGAAAGGCGAGATGAATTAGATGTGTCCCTCCTCTCTCTTTAATGACAAGCCCTCCTCCCCATTTCTCAGCTCTGCAATCATGCAGACAACTGGCCGCGGCTTCACTCCAGCCAGGTCCCCAGCATGAGGATGACCCATCAGTCTGCTGTGTGCTCTGTGAGCCAATCTGCTGGGATGATAAATGAGGACCAGGAGCTCGGTGCTGCTGGCCCTGTCGGAGGAGATTTCGGATGGGACGGATGATGAGGTTGCCACACCAAAGCGGCGTGTGGGCTCACAGCAGGTACAGAGCAGAGGATCCTGGGCCACCAATTAATGTTTGTCTTAGTTCATCCTGGATAACCAGAGTGCTCTACACCACGCGGTCAAAGCACTGCCGAGCAAATGTGCGGTACCCCTGGGAGGAAGAGAAAAGCTGCATTACTGTATTACCTGTAGGTGAATATGAAACAACCAGCACAGCAACAATTATTCTGGTGCTCCTTTGGGGATCATCACCAGGAGATAACGAACTTTGAACAGACTAGATAAGCATTTTCACTCTTTTATACAGAGAATATTTGCTCTTTTATACAGAGAAGTGTTGCTCTTTTATGTAGAGATTTGCAGATTCCTGTGATTAATAAGAGATTACACTTCAAATGACTCAAATATTAATCGAGAAAAGTCAAGTTCTCTAAAAATATAAAAATCACCTTGAATCACCTTGTTAATTAGAGCATAATATTGTCCTAAAATCTCAAAAAAGGACGAATTTTTTTAACCTTCCTTTCAGTCAGTCTGCCTGGTGTTCCTGCTGCCCTCTGCCAATGTCTGCATCAGTACAGCAGGTCTGTGTAAATAGCTGCCATCTGGAAATCACTTGAACAGCAGAGGGTGCCAAAGCTTTTCAGTTTTATATTTCCAAGGCACACTGACTCTCACTGCCATTCAAGCACACTATTTAAGCACACGATTTCTTTTTCACGATTTAAAGAAATAGAATTTGCTCAGCCGAACCAATTGAACTCACTAAATAGGGGGGATTTAATTAATGTAAAGCAAAAAAAAACACTTGGGCCTCCTTAGCACGTCGTTGTCAAGAGAACCGTCAACACAACAGAGTTTCACTCCCAGGTGCTTTTAAAGATAACTTTCCAGTCCTCTTTCTCCTTTATGTTTTTTTTTTTTTTTTTTTGTTCTTTGGGAGCTGAGGTCTCCAGTGTGGATGAAATGGAAACATGATACATGTCATTGGGTTTACTGCACTGCTGTCTGTCTAATATTCTCTCGTCTTTCTGTTTTTGCCATCCCAACAAATTTCACAGCAATACAATAATGAAAAAAAGCCCAGAGTTACACATACAGAGTCCTCTGCAATGCGGCCATTATTATCAAACTGCATCTATTTCTGATAATTAGAGCTCACTTGGGAAGCATCCGTGACGGTGCTAACACAACCGTGTCAAGTATATTACATACCATTATGCAAACTTTTGTTCTTCAATTACGCTTTTGTCAAAAAACACTCTTCCACGAGTCTGCAGTGAAGTGTATTGAGTTACTACTGTACACCTGTACCTGTTCTGTGTGTGCATCTGACCCAGGAGTGAATCCCTCTCACCATCTGTTATGAGAGAGAGAGAAACAGAGATATAGCAAGAGGGTGTGATAGAATATAAATTTAGTTTGAGTGTGTGAAAGCAAATGGACAGTACCTCCTTATGGATTTTTTTGTTGTTGTTGTCAAATATGAAGCAAGATCATGCCATATTTTCTGTCACATGAAAATTCTGCAGTGCTAATTGTTTTGTTTTTTGAGGTCATCACAATGCCACAGTGTTTCTGCGTCTGTTCACATCGTATTTGTTTTCACAGTGCTGCAGCTCAGGTGAGCATCATTATCTCCTGATAGTGCATCCCATCATTTGAGGCCCCCGCTTGCCGAGCTGAGACTGTAAGTTAATTCTGTCGGTTGGAATGAGCGTCTTTCTGACATTTAAACCACAGGGAGCCCCTGATATGTTGGCTGTGGGAATTGCTTCAGCGCATGCACCATGAAAGTATAGAGACAGATATATAGCAGCATAATCTGAAGATTGTCTCCAGAATCTTTTCAGTTTCAAGTGCCAAATGAGCTCGCGAAGCAGAAGGCTGGCCAGCACTGCGAGTGACAGATGTCTGATATGTTTGGCATGGATTAGCTAAAAGCTTATTTCGGCACCTTCTCTGTCACTGGAGCTCAGACTCCTCAGACAATTCACCAGTTTCCAAATTATGTGCAGGCTGTGAAGCGTCCAAGCAACAGAAATGGAGGTTGTCCAACTTGTGCATCTTACGTTTCAAGGTCAGAGAGTGAAAATATAAATAATTTGCAATAGTGTGTGATATTTCTTAAACAAACTATGTTTGTTATTTTTGAATAGTTGTGTGGAAATATGATAATCCAACTGTCAACATAGACCCACAATTTACTCCCAGTCTTGTTACTAAATACTGATGAATGCCAGATTATTAATTCTATCCCTCAAAAGGCTTGTTGGTGGAACATACCAGCATTTGACCAATTTATTTTTCACAGCAAAGTCAAAAGTGGAGTGATAAGTGTCTCTCCACTAATGCCGAGTAAAAGGCTCTATCCACCTCACATAATGTTCCATCCAGCATCGCCCACAGTGATGGCCAGTCAAATTGGATTAAGCTGAGGTGGCTTGGGGCTTCTCTGCAGCTGCTGCTGTTTGATATGGGGTTTAGGTGTGCTGCAAGTGTTAACTTGGCTAGACTTAAAAGACTCGCAGAGACACATTAATATTTTATAGGAAACTACAGACTATGATGCCAATGAGTCATCGGCCTTATAAAAAAAGAGGACATTATAATATGTGACGATGTAGGCCTACAATGTCAGTCTTTCAATGCATGTCAGTGATGGAACTAATTGTAGCACTCAAAAGTGCAGGTGTAAGTAATCAAGATGTACTTATAGAGATGAAAACAGGAAAAACAACATTATCAAGCTAAAATATAATAAAAGTGCATGATTGAATGTCACTGTAATTTTGTTTACACAAACTAAACAAACCACATTTTTCTCTATCAATTTTCTCTTAACTCCTAAGTGATGGGATCTGAACCTGACCAATAATCAACCGATGACAAGAGGAGCTTCATTGTGATGGAAGGCATACGTTATGCTTAGCCTGGAGTCCAACAGAAGGCAGCAACCCGTGTGGCCACAACCATGGACAAACTGGATGCAATTGCCAGAGTTCCTTAAGGTATACTACCACAAGTGACTGCTCGAAGCTGTACTCAGCAAAGCTTCATTTTTAAAATTCTTAAAATAACTATAATAGTTTTTTTTAGTCATCTATGTAAGACCTGCATGGTTTCTGCATCCGGAAAATCTTTCACTCCAATTATCATCCTATATTTATAATAATGTGTTTTGGGAAATGTTTACTTGATTGCCTTGCATTTGGCCTCTCTGTGCCTGGTGAAATACATATAAAGCATTTATATGTGAAGCAAAATATATCATCACAATACCTTAGTATTCATGATGTAATTTATCACACAATTGTACAGTTTTATTTTCACATAATTAGAAACATTCACTGCATGCTCTAAAAAAATGTTTTTGTGTATTATAAAACCATTACTTACTAATACTATTGCTGTTCTTATGTGCATACTCATATTTCTTTTACACAATAACATCTGAATAATCATTCATCCATTCATTCAATACTCACTAATCATTTATTAGAAAAATGCTAACAGTTGATACATAAAAACGTATACTAACGACATATTATCAGAACGCATGGCAGATTAGTAGATGCAATAATTATGTGTTAATTTAAGTACAAATGAAACATGGTGTATTTTTTGTGTTCTGAGAAGTATCACAGCAGACGCTTGTAAGGAAATTCTATTTTATATCAGGGACGTCTACATTATTTTGTATCGGTAGCCTTTCTCAAGTGTTTCTGCTCTCTATGCTGGACATTTGAAGAGGTGCACCTTTTATAGATATATTTCCAGTCCGATCACAACACAACTTATATTGCAATTGTGACACTGTACTCAATACACCCAAGTAAGATTGGAAGGGTGATGTTAGTAATTCAGATTTAAACTCACTGTCAGGTGTGTTTTCACTGGATCACACATAACAATGATGTACTTCTCTCACTGATGCTTCTGGTCAAATCAATATAATCAAGATAAAAACAGCTGGATAGATATATTCATCTTCTTGCATTCAAACTACCTGGTATGAGAACAAATCAAAAGATTAACAACACATCAATCCATTGGGGCATTTTCTAAAATGACACCAGTAGTAAATCATACTTTCAGTTTTTTTTTTGTAATGATACTGTGGAGTATTTCTGTATGTGTCGAGAATTTGCTTAAAAACAGGAATATAAAGAGAGAACATGAGAGATGACATTGCCACGGGGCGCCTGCATCTTGTGCGACCAAAGAGTGAGAAAGATGGAAAGGAGCAGAGCATCTGATCACAAAGATTTTATACTATTGTAAAATCCTAATCTTTATAGACAATGCATAACGTGACAAGATTTTGATATCCAAAGCTCTCTGTTCCCGTTTGTAGTCCGTGTAGTATTGACCAATCAGGTTCAAGCAGGCTTTGGTTGGATGAAGATATACAGTCCAAATCGGGACTAAAAGAGGCAGAACACATTGGCCGCAATGCTATTTTGGAACCCATCGGCTATTGTCTGAATGATTTAAATTTTTATTAGCTTAGCAAAATTAGCTTGTTGTCTTGCTACTCGTGAAACAATCCGGTCATAGATGTCGAGTCTCACACCTCAAGATGCTAATCAAACTATAAACAATGAGAAGCAGGCGGAAAAGAAGTCTTGGCCCTGTTATCCGCTGGCTACTATAGGATCCCCAGTAATACGGCCACTTGCCCCTGGAGGCTTATCCGTCTACAGACCGATAGCCGATGGGCTCTGAGATTGATGGAGTCCTGTCCCAACTCAGCCTGCCATGGAATCAAAAGCAGCTTTGTTGGCCAAGTATGCATGCACATACAAGGAATTTGGCTGGGATTTGGGAATGTTGGGAATGAGAGCAGTAATCTATAGTAAACACATTTGCGTGGTTGTTTTTGAGCAAAAGAAGTTCAACAACATTTTTTTCTCTATAAGTCAATGAGATATGCACCGACCTAGACTTGGTCCCTGCTTAGATCACTTATTCCATACTGACTGGTGTATCAGCACACGCTTTATTAGCCTAAGCCGAGTTCTTCACTGCCTTCGTAGTGCATTTCATAATCCTTTAAATCTTTGAGCACAAATCAACTCAATTTCTTTAGAAATCTTCTGTAGTTTATGCATGCAAAGAACAATAATCTACAAAGAGATGGACGATAAACCAAGTCCTCTGAAAACGATTTAATGCATAAAAACCATGGGATGTGGTATCAAACATTAGTTTACATATATTTCACGTAATATCTAATGCTTTAAAGAGCAGTTGCATATTTCAGTATCCTTTCAGGCATGAAACTTCAGTGGAGACTATAAGCATCACAGAAAAATCCCTGCATGTCACTGATAAGGCCTTACGATGATATGGATCAGAAGGGCATTAGAGTCTGGTGGATCAATAACTGCAGATGTTTTGCCTGCGCACAACCACCAATCTTTAAGACGGGGACTTACTATGGCACGATTGACAAATTAGGTCTGCAGGACCTAATGACTCAAAGATAGCGGGATAAAAGATGACCACAGGCTTACTTAATCTAGAGTTACAACATTTATTATTTACCGTAAAATTCTCAATCTTAAATAAAACGAACATTTAAAAAAGCTCAAATTCCACATCTGATCAAATGTAGATGGTATTTCCAGCACCGCTAGAGTTTAGTTTGAATACAGAAAGTCTTTCATTGGTTGAATACATCAATGTCAGATTCTCCCAGTTCCAATGGCTTCCTCGGCAGCCATTTTGCCACAATCACACAGATTGAAATCGATGATAGGCTGGGCAGGGCTAATAATTTCTCTGCTGACGGTGGACGGTAGACCAAAATAAAGCTTGGCTGCTGGACATTTTACTTGACTGAAATAGTTCACGTGAAGAGCACATATTATTAGCAAACAGTTGACTATGACATATGTAGTCAATGCACACCATGTTCTTTGATGCTGTAAAGCAATAATTTCACTATGTGCTCCTAATATAACAATCCTTTTAATGACATTTTTATGTTATGGCCATCATTTTGAATATGTTGTGCTTAGACAGGGAGAAAAACTAAACAAAAACAACATAAATGTATAATGGTAGTGTTTCAATTGTCCTAAATGTAAAGTATTTGCTGGATTTCAAAAAAACATATTCTATCACTAACATAAAGTGGTCCTATATGTATGTGGATAGTTTTATCTGCTGAAGTTTTGAGAATATCTGCCTCTGAGGTTTATTCTGCCACAAAAAAATGATGGAGGTAAATGGAATTTAGTTTGTGGTGTTATACTAATTAAAAAAATATACATTTGAAAGCTTCCTTGCCATCCTTAGGTCCCTCATAGCCACAAATAAGTGTACAGGTATATTGTGCACTGCTCTATTTGAAAAAAATCTTCCTATTTTCCCTCCTACTTGAGACAGCAAGCAACTCTTAATATGACTTATATGTCATTCATTGTCCCTGACTGGTTTAAGAGAATTCAATTTCAAACCTGAGATTCACTGCAGTGTAGTGAATCACTGGGGGTTAAAGTTACATGCAGGTATTTTGCCAGTCAGTTGTGTGTCTTTGTGAAAAAGACTGATTTGAAGAACAATCAGAGTCAGAGGGTGTTTACACAAGATTCAGAAAGGGCCATCTACGATAACTATTTGTTTGTACAAAATAAAAGTAAAAGCGGTACAAATGTGATCACAGCTGATTTTCTGTAAGTGATGCACAAAGTAACAAAGGGTTACACGGGTTTCACAGCAGGCTACATCTTTTGCTCTCAGTGCCTCATTCATGCTTAATCAAAAGAACATTTAAAAAAAATGTACTCCAATATGTGAGTCATGCTGTGGGCTACATCAAGGAGTCTTTTATAGTTAAGAGCTTTAAAGGTTTTTGCTTGTTTTGCTTTATAAATCTGTTTCTGAGAGCAAAACTTTAAATAAAAGTGCCCCATCAGCAGAAACCGAATCGAAAATTTTGTAATTTCCGTGACTGTTAACAGTATTGTGTGTAATAGTATCATGGACCAGTTCATTATATACACTATGATTTGCAAATGTAGATATCACATCTAGACCAGGCTTCAGGAAATCAGTTGTGCTAAAACATTTTGTATAGATTTACAGTCATTCGCAGGTGAAATAATTACATTATCTATACATTCTGCTTTTGTTCTTATCCCATTTATTAGAAATGCAAACAAGTTACCCTAGAAGTTTCCCTGTGTTTACTCTTAACTTGCTCATGTGATTAAGGGCTCATGGGCACATGCCACATTGCTCAGATTTGTGCCCTTTGATTTTTGGTGTCTCTGTGAGTGCAGCCCACTTGCCATACACACTGCTATGGGCCTGTTTTCAGATATGACCAATAGAATCACCACTTTTCATCTCCTTGAAATTTTTGTAGTTACAGTAGTTTACAGCTTCTACAAATCCCTAAGTGTTTGGGCGACTGTGGGTTATAAGGCAGAGCAAGTTGACTCTGAATCAGAAGATCGGTCGATTGATCCCCGGCCCCTCCAGTCCATGTCGATGTGTACTCGGACAAGACACTTAACCCCAAATTGCTCCTAAAGGCCGTGCCATTGGGGCGTGATTGGGTGTGAATGACTAGTTAGTTGTGATGGACCTGTGGCATCTTGCATTGTAGTACCTACCATCAGTGTGAATGGGTGAGAAGGCTAAATGACATGTATGGTAAAAGCACTTGGATTGGTAGGAAGACTGAAAAGGCGCTCCACAAGTACAAGTCCAATGACCATTTTAATTGTTATTATTCAAACAATGTATTAACCATAAGACTCAAACTGACTGAGTACTGTAAGCTACTGTTAGTGCGCCAATGAAATGAATGTGTCAACACTCTTTTTGCATTGTACACATGTACACATCATGCTAAAGCAGTGTCATAAGAAATAATGGAAAACAGATTTTATGTCAACTTATGATTAGATGGACAAGCTAAACGGTCACTGTAAAATAGGTTGTTATGTTGTGGACTCCTGTTCATTATGTCAGAATCGACCCGTAGCTAAGTCCCGCCTCTCAAACGCAGACTGATAGCGTAGCATCAGCCAGCTCCGACTAGGGTCCTACAACCATCCAGCTCTGCTCAATAGACTGTCATGCAATCATTTCAGATTTTCATCATTTTCAGGCTCGTTAAGCTAGCGTTAGCCCTTCTATGCTACGCTAGCTATGAAGGTATACTGAATGTATACATGTGCTTCTTTTGCATTTTAAATGTTGTAAGAGTGAATAAGGTGTTGTTCCTTAATTTCATTGTCTTCTGTCTCGATCACCAGGTGATTCACTTTTACAATATGATCCGTCAGCTTGAGCTTCTTTATCATTTCAACGATGAATCAGATTAACATCCTGGATATATCCTTCAAACACATATTGTTCTTCTTTCCGCTTCTACCTCAAAGTTTTTTGTTTTTTTTACAGTCAAAAGTTAGATCATTTTCATTCAAGGAGTGCAGTTGTTGACCGTGTGGGCTAAATGGTAACTGGCAGCTTGAAACAGTGAAGGGTCATTTCAGATCTTGAATCAAACTGTTAATTTGGATCTTTTCAGTTCAAATGTTCCGTTTCCTCTGTTTAAACACTGGTTTTGTCTATGTTTCATTTAATGAATCCAAGAAGAGTTGTACTGCCGTGTTCTTTTTTTTAGCAGCAACAACCTTCTTCAGTTTTCCTAATATATCTAATATAATATACGTATGAACAGTATCTGGTCAGTACAACCACAGTGTCACTGCTGATCACTGAGCAGCTGGGGGTCAAGCACTTTGCTCAAACACACCTGGACAACAACAGTATATTCTAGCCTCTCATTAATGTTACACTTAGAAGCTATTACAATGTGCACAAAGGTGGTTTTGAAAGGCAAACCCCACAAACTTAGCCATCTGGCACGAACAACAGCAAAGGAAACTGTGACCCATATGAAAGCTTTAGCTAGAGAAGTGCTGAGTAGCATCTGCTCGCTGTGAGAATGCCTTGGGTCCTTCACATGACATGACAAATTACACAGGGCAGTTTACATTTAATTATCCACTTCAATGCTCTCCTCAATGAAAAAGCACAAGAAATGGAAATTTTTTTATTATCTTCTTCATCAAATACCTAATCAAGTTTTTTCCCCCGATCTTTACCATTTTCAAATTGACTGCATGTGATCATTCCCATTCAGTATTTGGATGGTGAACATTGACATTAATGTAGATGACTTGTTTGATGGTGATATATCGTGAACATTGTCTGCCGTGGTTAGTTGTCTGCCAGATTGGAGAAGACTATGTTTCCACAGCCTGCAGTGTTTGCAGAGAAGATTAGATAAATTCAGTATTTGTTGGCCACCATGACAGAGATCACAGGAATGATGCTCTGAGGATAAATAGGCCAGCTGTATTGAGTTATATATCATATTTTATATTGTTAATTCATCTTTGTCATGAAGGTTCATGACATGAGCCTGATCCTGAAACACAGATAGTGTGTTGCCTCTGAGACATATGTGATCATATGCTTGTTTCTGCTAGAAATTAGATTACATCACAATATCACAGATAAGACACATTTTAAGCTCTTTTTCATGACGTGCAAAGGTGGCTGACAGCTCTCGGCTCTGGCTCAACTTTAATAGGTCATTGATCTTTTTTAATACTTTTATGCTCTATTGTCCAGCCTCTTTGCAAAATGCCTACACCAAAAAAATGCAGAGAAAGTCAAATTCAAACAGTTGATAGCGTTCATGAGCATTGCTGATTTATTTTAAAGGTAGTATTACAGCAAAAAGGCTGAAAATGCTGTGTCACCTTAAGTCACTAATGACCTCCATTTAGCAGCCAACTGAGTTTTTCTCAATCTTGGGCTTCTTTTAACGCAATTTATCACAGTCCTGATCAATGCTGATCACCTAAAGAAATATCTTATTGCTGACGTGGCTCTGCTGATGATTACCGTTAGCTTTCTGTGGGCTTATAGGGACCTCTTTGTAATCTGTAAGTTACTGCAGGTCTAGAGAACCTCGACGGTTCAATCAAAGTCCTGTTTAACTCTGGCAATGTGCCCACTGACATTTTTCACATTTCCTTTTTAAAAACCAGATGACATTCAGTTTGTTTGGCAGGATTTTGTTACATAAGTGCCGTGTTGGAATGTAAATTAAGTAAATTTACTCAAGTACTGTGCTTCAATACAATTTTGAGGTACTTGCACTTAAATTGTATCAATGTAATGCTTCTTTATACTTCTACTCCACCACATTTCAGAGGTAAATATTGTACTTTGTAATTTGCTACATATATTTAACACAGTAACTAGTAACTTTCATTTCTAATTTTACATACAATGATCTAATTAAACACAATGCATGCACGTGATAGATAGAACTATAAAGATCAACAAGCATGTGCATATAAACTACTATGTTCAACATGTGTTCTGTTTATTCTCCATATATTTCCATTTTTTCATTTGAATACAATTTATGTCAATAAATTATAAATACTGTTTTTTAGCTGCAGTTTCTGTTAGGGCACTGAGTGTCACTTCAAACGTCCTTTTATCAGCATTATTTTTTGGCGAGAGAGACCCTCTATTCATTTCAGTGAAAACAGGCTTTTCTGAAGGTAAAATATAAATCTAGGTCACCATACTTCTTTGCTTTTGATGTTACAATAGGCTGCACAAAGGATTCAAAGAGCATACACTATATGGCAAGGTAGTGAGGCCTGCTATATGCTGAAAGCAAAAGACAGAAGGTGAGTCACAGCAAGCGCTACGGTGTTGCCCAGGATTTAGGTCAGCCAAGTAACTCCAGGTGGCATGGGTCCTTCCCCGAGGTCACAGTGCAGCCTGCAGCTGGACTGAGGTTAGCAACAATGTGCCCTGGGTGCATAATGGGCCATTCATTTTTAATGCGAACTAACCCATCTCCAGTTGTGAGCAGGAGGTGACGAGCGGTGTACTTGACTCTACATGCAGTTGTGCAAACGTTGCGGTGTAGCTGGTTGGTTTGTATTCCTCGTTTATAATTCATTCCTAGAGTTCCAGTGGTGGCAAAACACATTTAGCTGTTATCCAATGAAAACTGAAGCTTGTTAAAGAGCTCAGAGGCTGCAGATCGCTCAAGAAACAATATGCACCGGGTTCCAGGAGTGAGAGCAGTAAACAGATAATACCTGTTGGAAGGAGGTTAAAAAGCATGAAGTCAGAATACTGTGGTTCACAGGCTTTCTGTTTCATTGGGAAGAGTGGCAAAAAGTCCAAATACTTTAATAATGGAATGTGAGTGTTATGTGTGGCATTGCCAAACACAGATAATAAAAGGATATGTTCATCATAACGGTTGGAGACATGTGTTTTCAATTTAAAATAATGTAAAAGCATTATGTTGGAATCTTCCACTTCAATTCATTTCAAAGCATTAGTGCAAGAGCAAAGTCTTTAAAACTGCCTTTTTTCTCCTTTGCTTTAATGTTTTGAATTCCTGCTGAGGTAATTACAGAGGCTACTTGTACCTGCTCAGAGCATTTTCTTTTGTGTGCCGAGTAGCATTTGAAAGCACATAACATTCGCCCGTGATTTGTCAAAAAACAATGTGAGTTTCAACTGAAGCTGTCTCCTCTTCTTAAGCAGCCAAAAAAAGCCCACAGTGGTGAAGAAGACTGCTCTTTGAAGTAACTTAATCATGATAGACACATTTCTATTGATCTCTCACTCTCTCTCTGTCCTCAGACATTTATAATAAAGTATAGGATCTCACAGAAGAGGTTCTAAGAAATATCACCAATTTGTTTACACGGGTAAAGGTAGAAAACACCATTTATGTTTGAACCTAACTTTATCTCCACTTCACATGTATCAATTTGAACAGAAAACATTCAGAAAATACCTTTTCAAAATGTAATTCCTATGATTGCTCAACAGATAAGTACACAGAACAACTTAGGCATTGTATGAATGAAGACTGGTTTTATTATTGTAAGATGTTGCACATTTCTGCTAATACATGTATGCTGTTTACAGAGCTGTAGCTACCATTGAAGCAACTATGTGGATTGCTGTTGAACAATAGCCCACACAAGTTGCAATTACAGGACAATGGCACATTAAATGTCTCCCGGTGATGTTTACTTCTTGTTTTATCTTTGAGATAAACCATTGAAAACATCAGGTTTCATGCTACAAAAAAAAGAAGGGATCATTTATAATTTAAAGGATTTAGAGTTTTTCACCTTCAGACCATGATTTGGAGAGGTACGATTTACAGATATACTTAATGAACTTAAAACGGATGAATTAGGGGTACAATTATAAGGGAAAGGAATGTTTCCATATTTCCATAACGGGATCATAGTTCTCGTGTAAATTGGCTGTGACCTAACTAAAACTCAGTGAGCTGTCTAGAAACTAGACAGTGATGTTCATAAACCTGGGATGCATTAATGACATTTGACCAGTTAAACTGACCCATATAGAAAATGCCAATCTATATTAATGTGATCTACTCTGTTTCCAATATATATTAATGTGGGGTATGCATTTCTTTATGTTATTTGGTAAGGCTTTTCATCCGCATTCTTCTAGTATTAAATGGAGCCCCTCTTAATTATTCATCATCCTTTCAGCGATTGATGTGCAACACAACATGCTGACTCAATTTGTTGTTTTTCTCTTTATCTTTTTCGGGGGCAAGATTACATTGAAGTATTAAGTAATTACAAATATGCTCAGTGATTTGAGGTGAATTACAAAACATAGCCAAATTGCTTGAAATTATAACCATTTATGCATTTTGTTTTTTCCAAAGATGATTCCCTCACATAGTGCATTAGCGATCTGCCAGCACACTGGCGCTCATGCTTCTTCAGGGGCTCAGAGTAAACATGTCGCCGTGGGTTAAAGTTATGATTGCTTCTGCGTGTCTGCATGATCTGCATGATCAGTTAATCTACTTGCTGCCATCACTCAGTTAACGTACAGAACACTAAGCACTGCAGCAGTGGGTTTTTTGCCAATACAACTCTAAAATGTCCATAGGTACATTTCCCTCCCAATGTAGTGCTCATCCCATTCATTTTTCATTAGATATAAGCATAAATTAAGTGAAAAGTTGTAGAAAATCTTCCCTAAAACCCTCTTGAAACCAACATCTGTCTCATTGATCTGCTTGTGTCTCAAATCGATTGTGTTTTGTTACACTTAACACGTTACTCACTGCTGGGCAGGAGGCACACCCTCTCAAACCTTCCGTCTCTAAACCTAATTGAGCATAATTTGGTCTAATCTGTAATGAAATGATTAGATAAGGCACTTTTGTTCACACTCAAGCATTCACCCAGGACATGGAATCAGCAATGTTCAATTGCTACTACAGCAATTGATAACTTTTACTTAATTATATGCAGTAGCAATTCAGTCTCGCATGCTCCAGGATCTATTTATCCGGTGCACTAATGTTAATTAGGTGACAGAAAAATGTGTTATCGTTTGTTTGTGAGGTCCTATGTGTAATTAAAATGAGGTAATGAGAGAGAGAGAGGATGGGAGAAATAGAGTTGGTGAGACTGCAGGAGTCAAAATGTCACTGTCTGTGTTAAACATGTGAATAGTCTGGCAGAAATAGCAGACATTAAAGGTGCATTATCCAGCAGACTGTACATCATGCAAATGTTGCTATGGGAGTTCTGGGAAACAGGGTCCTGCATTTAAATTTGATCTGTCTCATTTCCCTTTCTGCTACCTTCTGCTGTCGGATTGTAAAGTGTCTGTGCCCTCATTTATGTATTAAATGTGCTTCATCTGAAATCAAATTTAAAGAGAACCTTTATCATATTTGCAATTCGACAACTCCACGCCACTGTGATACAGTGATGAGTCAAGGAAAAGTAGGAAACAAATTATTATTAATACTTCTCTCTTACACCCGTTTTCTGGAAATGATGTGATGAAGCAATACAACAGAATGTAGGTCAATTATGTATTTAGAATTCATTCATTTTGAGAGGAAGTTTGAAGATAATTCGTTCTTCCCAGTTTCTTTTTTTTCAATGTACTGAATGTGCGTATTGAATAAGTGTGGCAGGTAGAACTTAACCAACTTCTTTGGATAAGCAGAGACTCGGAGATGTCTGAGTGTGGGATGTGAGCCGATACCGCTGCGGATTATACCACAAGCTCATTTCCATGCACACTCCAGCGGCAGACTGAGGCTGCACATTATAACACACGCTGCATAAATGTCACCTGAAAAGATGAATATCAATAGGGACTCTGGCCAAACCTGTATTCACCTTTCAGTAAAGAATTTACAATTTGTGCTACCGTATTATCTTCTTAAACACCGTGTTTGCTTTGAAAACATCAATTATTGAACTCTCTTTTGTTATAAAGGAACATGTTCGAATGAAGATGCATTCATTGATTCCAAAAATCGGTCTAAAATTGCATAATTCCCTCAGGCCATTACAAACTAATATAGATATTATTACACACATTGTTAATATACGATGAAAAATAAAATCAGTCCAAATAGTGTACTTTTGGCCTTTGAAAAATAGATTTTTCCACCACAAGCCACAGTCAAATAATTCATCATTCTCACTCAGTTTATTAAACCCACTCATAATAATGATTTTACAGCTATATCTCAGACAATTAATGGCATAATCATATAATTACAGTATTTTTCTATACACCAAAATACACCAGCAAAAGTAAATGTGTCTTCTGAAAATCACAAACAGAGATGGAAAGAAACACTTAACCGCTGTAAAAGCCTCTTCTGCTGTTTTTAAATGACCATGTTTTTTTGTAGGTTGCATCTCTATAAAGTTATGCAAAAATCAATTTGTATCAGACAGCAACCTCCAGGTCTCCAAAGTGAAGCCAATGTAGAAATGCCCTAAACTTGCCGTCTGATTGTTTAGTCTATAATAAAATGACCCTACTTCCCACTTCATTTATAACTCAGTAAACATTGTAAACATGAGTTTATGTTATCGATAGCTTCAAGTCTTTTTCTATACAGCATGATGTTCATTTAGTAAATGTCCCATTTACAGTTTCATAGACCATAAAGCAGGGTATGCTTTAGGGCGGGGCTACCGTGTGATTGGCAGGTCACTACCACAGCAATGTCCGGTTTGGGAGTTGTCTGTGATTTAATCTTCCAACTTTAATCCTTTCAGAGTGTTTTTTCAGTTAATGAGTGTTAATTGTAACCATTTTGGTCTCCTAAAAATGTTTTGTTCAGCGTTTGTTTGTTCTCAGCTCCAACCTCTCCCTCTCGTATCACTGTTTGTTGGATAAAAAACTACCAAAATGGGGACGCACAAAATGTTAACCTTGAGGCTTCAAAATGGCTTCGCCAACTTCTTATTTATAGTCTGCTCTGTATACAAAGCCAGTGTTCAAAAATAGGTTAGTGTAAAAAGCACAATACTTTGAGCCCAGAGCAATAGTACAAACAAAGTCATATTTCTTTCAGCCATTTTTCTAAATCCAGATGGACTTCAGTCTGGAGAATATAAAAGCTTGCATTCTAAATGCAATGACTGCTGCAGACTGTTTAACATGATGGTGGTGGTGCTATATTAGTAGCAACAGCCAACCCACGAGAGACAATAAGTCCCAGGATAGCAATGCATTATGAGTAGCTACTGTACCCAGGAATATGAAGCTATTTTATAGTACCAGATGCATCCTATGGTGCAAACAGTGTTCCCTCATTATATTCCAGTATTGCAGGAAGCTAATACCTCCCAGCACCCTGCTAAACAAATAGAAAACCGGTTTCATAAACACTAGGAGGAAATCAAATACATGTTTAAGGCCTCAAATAATGTATGCATCATTTAACGCCTTTGTGAGTTTGAAGCAGATTTATTTTTCTCGCTTCCTGACCAAAGAAATAGAGAAACGTTCACTCTTAAGGATTTGTCTAATATCCCAAGACACACACTTTAGCAACTGAACCTGCAGTGAAACCAAAGGGCCAGAGAGATTCATATATTGTTGAGTATTTCCATAATTTATTTTCTTCGCTCTATATCAATTGAAATCTCCTCCCTCTTCTCCCTTTGTAGAAAAGTCATGCGATATAAAGTGGGCTATAAACACTGAAATTGAATTTATTTTAAGTGTGTTATTACTGAATGTTAAAATGTTTTAGAGCTCAGTATTTGGGATGTTGATGGAGTCATAATTTCTCTGGAAAGACCCATTTAAAAATGTTTAACTAAAGCTGTTTTTCGGCAGCCATCCTAACACAAGTTTGATTTATTTGTTGTGTTTTTATTTCATCTTTTCATGGGAGGAGCTTGCTTAACTTAAACTTTAATCCAATAAGGAATACCTTTGCCCCAGCTAGAGGGCACCTCATAACTTATAGCGTTGGAGCTATCAATACTAGCTTTCATTTCATCCTCCCATTATGTGGCACCCAGTGATAATGGCTTGTAGCAGGTAAAGAAAAAGTTCAGGCAAAAACAATTCCATCAAAACCTCAGTACAGCTCAATGAAGCTGAATGATCCCTCTCAAGCTCGACTGGATAAAGTCAAACGTCTTGGTCGCAAACATCAATCCTGTTTATGACTGTTCGGCTGGAGGATGTTTTCTCGCTCTGCTGTTCAACACAGCCCCTCACAACAAATGTTTCGAAAAGGACGGCGCAAGAGCAGTTATTCTCCAGCTTGGGGCAAAACAGCTGTCTTCTGCAGCCATGCGCTCATTCGTGATTGATGTACACAATTCATCCAAGAGAATGTTCGTCAGTGTATACAATAGTTAAACATTCGGCTTAATGATATTCATCTACTCAAAGACAAACATGATATGGAAAATATTTGTGCAAAAGAGCAAAAAAGTAATGCCAAAAAACATTCATACCCTTGGATCTAGAAATGTTTGCTATCATTGTTTATGAAATAAAATGCTGGACATTGATGTTACTACGTTCCTAAAATGACAAAAAGAATGACAATGTCCATTTGCTGCTTGGACAACCAAAGAAAATGATGCATGATCTTGCTTGTAAGCTGTTTTGACAAGGGTCGGCTGAAACATGGCTGTGTGCCCTGAATTGAACCGTTCTCCAGAGGTGCAGATTGGTCGTTCCAGATGTGTACAGCCAGGAGCTCATCTCTGCACAGGGATTGGCCAAGGCGCTATCTCCCTGGATAAGCTAAAGTGGCAAGCTCCATCAAACTGAATGAGCTAACATCCTGTTTCATGATCTGCACCCAGAGAATAAAAAGCCGTCTTGTTGGAATCTGCATTAACAAGCTGCGGGAACGTGGGAGCAGTGTGGGCAGAGAGCTCAGCGAGTACTGTAGCGCTTCTGAGTGTCTTATAAGAACCGTCAGCGCGTTGAGATTTGGAATGTGCATGTTTTGATTGACCAGTAATTTTACATTTTGTTGTTGGATTTCATGGTTGGGCTACAGGCTGCGTAAAGTGAAATATAAGCATGCGAGAAATATAGGCTCATGAAAACGTTTTAACTGACCAAAATAAACTGCATTTCATTTGTGTACTGCCAGCATGGCTTGAAATTAACTTCTTGGCTCACTAGGCCCTGTCACTAGTGAATATCAACTTGAACACCAATCAGAATTTTTTTTCTCGCCCAGCATTTTCACCTTAAATAAGTGGACACAGCAGCCTGCGAGCCCTAAGGTTGTGCAAGTCTCCCCGTATTACGTTTACATAAATAACATGAATGTCTGCCGGATGGTTGGATAATTGTTGAGCATAATTACAGCCCCATGATCTGTACAACAGGAACACATGCTAAAAAGCCTAAATTTCTGTCTCCATGTGCAATGATTTCCTTATAAATGTGTACAGTTGTGGCTTGAGCACTGAGAAGTAGACATCTTCAAAGTTCATAGTGCTGTCAGAATTGTATAGTCATTTATTGTCTGTGTAGTCAAATCCCATGATTGGTGCAGAGGAGTGCTTCAGTGTTTAAGATATGAAGTCAACGTGAGCCAATCGTCTGCAGTTCCATGCATCCAGCTGTCACTTAGTGCATAGAGATAATTCCTCTGCACACCATATCTCACTATGCTGTATCTATTTTGATAATAGCAAAAAGTCAGATATGTTATCATATACAGTATAAACCACTTATCAACACTGATTCACAAATACATACGTATATAATTCATCTAAATCATAAAAAACAGAGAGGAGTAATAATGAATGCAGGTTGATTGTAAATAGTTTTGTAAAGCTTGTTCAGCTGAGATTTTATTAGCTTCCCCCTTCGTCATTTCTGCTCACCGAACTGTTCATAACTGTCAGATATTCTGCTCTCCGCCCGTGAATTACCCCCAGTGTTCTTTCCTCAATAAAGAGAGGAACTTTCATTTCCTGTCATGATACTGGTCACACATACAGTTTATTACAGCATGACCCCTCAATAGTTGGCGAATATTGAAGTTCCAATATCCAATAACTCTTTATCATGTGAACAGTTCCTTATCTGGCGAGAAAGGAACAAAGTAGGAGGATCAAACGATTGTGATTCAAAATGACCTAGACTTTTATCCGGAGCATAAACTACCCAAATCCAACTTGATATCTAGCAGGCAATTACCACTTAACCTAAACTCTGCCCGGAGGTTACAAGCAATTTCATTTAAAGGTGATTACCATGGTTTCAACATGTCAGCAGCACAAAACTAAACAAATTTAGTAGTAATGTGATTTTTACACTGCCTGATGATATTTTTATTATATAAAACAGAGAGAAAAAACAAGATAAAAGGGAAATAATATATACCAGAACAGGGTCAGCGAGAGCCCTTCATGTGTGTCATGGTTCCTGCTGAAAGAAAGGCACTGCTGATGTGGATGATTGGTCTTATGACAATGATAGATGGTGTTTCCTGGAGCCTTGCGGGGTCCTGCTGTGCTGCCAGTGACACTTGGGAGTCCCACTAAATGCCTGTGCCCATGTCACAGATCTACAATGAAAGCCTGGGGGGAATGTAGGCAAGATGATCCAGTGACACACATCCCATCAAAACTTTTACAGCACTGGGTAGTGGAGAGTGAGCACAGCTTGTGAGGGACAGCGTGTTTAGACCGTCTAGTTTTTTTCCTCTTAACTGAAGCACAGTGAAGTGTTTTGTCTAATGGAGTCTGTGTATATATCTCGCCTGTCTAGGAGATATTGTTATTGAGCATTTCCTTTTATCAATTGGCTACTTGGGAACCATTATGTACTCATATCCCATTAGGCTCGCTTCGAGTGTATCATTCTTGTGTTCTGCATGGTTGCATAATCAAACTTATACTGAAATTAATCGGAATATCATATGCTCATTAACTGCTCTTTGTTTTCCACGAGCTGTTGATTAAAAACGAGTGCCTGTTACTAAGTATTAGTAATAATTATTAAACTATAATGAAGCAATCAATCAAGACAACTGCTTGTCTGTCATCAATAAACTCCTAAGTCTAAAAATCACGTATCTAAAACTAACCATTTGAACCTGATACTATAGTGTAATAAAAGGTTTGATTGGTACTTATGATAAAGGTTTGGTCCATAATGAGTTTTATTGAAAGTTTCCTATTCTTATCCAAACCTGTAAAAGGCCCAATTAAAGGCAAGGGTTTGCTGAAGGGGGATGTTCTAAACTCATTTAGAAGTCAAAGAGACATTCAGTGATGGCAGACACAACAGTGTGCTGAGTAATGTGAGCCGGCAGAAGAAAGATAGATCTCCCAGGGAGTGAAATTTTACAATAATTGGGGTAGATATCTCTGCTCTCCATTTCAACCAGGGGCCAATCTCTGGGTGGCATTTCATTATAGCAACAGGAATTGTCGCCGTAACGAATTCATCAATGTTGATAAGATAAATGGCTCAACGAGAAATTGATAGGGCCATCTTCCAGATCTGATGCTGGAAATTGTCTCTCATATATATTGTCTTATTAGAAAAAGGGATAGCTATTTGGACACCGCGACCGTATGAACATCTTTTTCCATTTAGCATGTTTGAAATATGAATGGCAACATGATTTGACCTATTCTGGAAACGCAGCCCATGCAATGACAGAGTTAGCGCATTTCGACAGACAAGACCTTTATCCTTAATGTGGTTCCCATATGGCACAAGATGAACACTAAACAGAAAATAAGATAATCTTGCTTTCAAAATCTTTTTTTTCACATTTTTTCACTCTTGAATTATGCACGTTTTCTTTCAGTGTTTCCAGCCTCTGTGAATTATTATTGCTGAGAAGAGGATTTCTCTTATCAAGAGTTATGGGCAGATAACTGTTGCAGGGGTCTGGTTCTATGAAATCTGACTGAACCTGCAGGACAAGACAACACTTGAAACTAGAAGGGAAAGGAAACATATGCAGACTTTATCACGAAATACAAATGAGCTCATCGTTCCTCTGAATTGCACAATTGTTGCTTCATATCACATTTCTTAAAGAAAGAGTTTTGGAAAATATGCTAAGCCGCTTTCTTGCCACATGTTTGTCCCTTTAATTATGAAGTTACCTACAGCAGCCAGTTAGCTTGGTTTAGCATACAAAATGGGAATGGGGAGGGAAATGAGTCGGTCCAAAAGAGCGGTATCAATCTTCTAAATTAACTCTCATCAAGAATATGAATTTCCAAAAATGTCAAACTATTCCTTTAACAAGACAGAGAAATAAGGCTTGTTGTTGAACGCTATATTAATAAAAGGGCTACCTATGAGCACAGGATTAATGTGGTGAAATTAAAATATTTTACATGTCAAGGTTGCGTAGGTTGTTCAAGAAACATGTCACTGACTCATTTGAAAAGTTGATTGTCACATTGTTATAGCCTTCGCCATACAATCACTTGAAACCACTAATTCTCTGAACAGGGTGTACCAGTACAAACACAAGCTCCATTCTAATCCACACAGCATTACACTTTGCCTAAGTCTAGGATTTCAGTTTTCAAGTCTATGTGAGTTACCGTGCCAGGAAAAGGATGCTCAGAACTATTGTTGTGTCTGTGTGGAAGTGGTTAACTTGCATTTAAGTAGAACTATATGAAAGTGAGGGACAGAATTATGAATTATGTAGGAGTAAAAAAAAACAAAAAAATCCTGCTGACAACAAAAAAACAGACTCCTCAAGCACAGCTACACTGCAGCAGCAGTGCTGCACAGGCTCCACAAACTCCCCAGGAGCAAAAGTAAGCAGACGAAACTCATCTATAAATGAACATTATTGTGTTCTTATTCTTATCTTATAAATGTTACACGCCGTGAAAGCAGGAACATAACGTTCAAAGCCCTCTTGCCGCCCTCATCTGTTGTCAAAAAAATATAGATCTTGAAAACAGAGGTGGGTTTAAAATCAATTCTCATGTACCTCATGTGCCTTTACGATGTTGTGAAAACATCCGTTTGATTCTGTTTGTATGCTCTGCTGTGTGTTGCAGGTTCTCCTACAAAGGCACGAGAAGTCATATTTCGGGGCTGAGCTTGTTTGTTGTCAGCTGCTTACTGAGCTGAAGCAGGTCTCCGGGATGCTGCAGTCATCTCAATAATTACACTGTCATTTCCTGCACGTGTAGCGCTCTTGCTTAACCTCTGCAGCGCACTGCGTGTCTAATCTACTTCGCCAGAATGGCTTTTAATCAGCAAAGTGTACATTTACTGTAGATGTATACGTATTGTGATGTTATGCATGCCATGCTAAGTTACTGTAAAAGCCCGCATAAACAGCTCTGAATCCTTTATTTTTAACTCCTTCGCATTGCTGTTTAAGGAGAAAGATATTTGCTTGTTATCCTTAATTGTTCTCCCTGTGGTATTCAGCGCAGCCAATTATATCGTCTTGTGAGAGACATTTACATTTGCAAAAGGTCACATTGTTCCAATTCTTGCACATATTTATCAACCAGTCACAGTTACAGTCCTCATAATAATTAGTCAGTGAGTGAAGCTTTACCTCAAATCAGATGTTGGATTTAATTCCTGACCATTAATGTCAAGATGTACCAACCATGCTTATATAATAATGAAATAAAGAAGCTAGTTTTTATGACAAAGCCACCAAAAACAGTATCGGGTGTTTGTTGAGAGTAATTGTATAGTCACAGGGCCAGGTCGACAACCTTGCCAATCAGTGCACCTCTTGATTTTATGGATCAAAACCTTTATTAGAGAGTTTGCAAAAAATCACTCTGTCTTGCCCTTTTCCTGCCCCGCGCTCTGTCTTCTCTCTGCAAACACACTACATCATTATTATGCGTTTGTGCAAACCAGGCAATTTTGTTTAATGGTCTGACACCAAACTGTGTCGTGTCACTGTGAGCAACTTGCAGTGCAACGGGGATGCAATGTCTTATTGTTCTGTGTTCCAAGTGCAGTGCTGTGATTTTTAAAAGTTAACCTTGTTTTGTATCTTCATTTGGCCATATGTAAGAGAAGAGAGATACCAGGTCAATGGGAGCAAAAGCCAAAGAACAACAGACAAGGAAGCAAAAAGTTTGAGTGTTTTTTGCCTTTTTAAAATCAGATTTTCCTTTTTCCTATACCAATATGAGAGTCTACAGCCATGACAGCTGTAACATGTAGCTCTGTGAGGCCGTACTATAGGCACAGCTGTGCGTTGAGCCGAATGCTATTATCAGCATGCAAACATGCTCACAATAACAATGCAAACATGCTGATGTTAAGCAGGTCTAACATTTACCATGTTCACCATCCTACTTTAGAGTGTTTGCATGCTAACTTTTTTCTAGATAGCATTTAACACAAAGTACAGCTGAGGCTGATGGGAATATCAGTAGGTTTTATTATTATATCGTAAATTTAAAAAGGACATGAATGTGTGTACCTAATTTCATGGTAATCCATCCAATTGTGGAGACATTTCACCTAAACAATCAGTGTGCAAAACACTTCTTCTACATCCACTATTCATGTCCAAACATTCTTTAGATACTTTTTTGTTTCACTATTAAAACCCTTTCATCGGTGAGATGGTTTTGATAGTAGCATTTTCTATACAATTTGTTCTGCCAGAGTGAATTGTTTCCTCTTTGTTGATCCGGCTTCCTTAACACTGTAATTTAGAATGGTTTAATAAATACAGTACCGTCTTTTCAGTAGAGATTGTTCTACAGTGCTGCAAATCCTTGTGAAACAGAACAACATTTCACTCACAACCAACAAATGTCGACTGCTATATATAGTGTCTAGGAACAAAATTCGGTGCCAATTCATCTCGTCGACACGAGGGTTTGCCAAAGTGATTTGGATTTATCCTCTGGGCGCCATGTAATTGTACTAAATTACATGGCAATCCATCTGATAGTTGTTTGAGATATTTCACTGAGAAATAAAAACATCAACCTCAAGGTCCTAGAAGAGAAGTCAGGGGGCTTCATCCAAGTTTCATGGCAATCCATCTAATAGTTTAGATTTTTGAGTTGTCGACCGGTCAACTGAGATTGCCATCCTTAGAGCCATGCCCACAAGTGTGGCTAAAAAGGTTACAAAGTATGTATCAAATATATATGTTTGTTTGTTTGTTTGCTTGTTTTGCCGCATACCACATAGAAACACACTACAAGTTCCTCTGTGCCAAGAGCTACAGTACATCACCAGACTGTCAAAGATCCTTGTGCTGCAGGGTTTTTCTGCAGCAGTAACCCCCGAAACAAGAAACAGACAGTATTTTCCCTTCACTATAAACAGTACCTGGAACAGTAGAAGTAAGATGAGGTGAAGCTCTTAATTGTTCACCTTCACATACCACTCGGTGAACATCTCATTTAGCAATTCTGGAACAGCATTTCCTTCCATTCTAAACCACCAAATCTGTCGGTTTATCTCAGTTCACTTAAAGCTCTGTTTACTTCTGTGTACTTCAATTCAATATATGTTCTATCTTTACATCTTGTCTGGGGAGCTGCTGTAGGTCAGAGGGCTTCACAGCAACTGAACCACAATCATACAAAAGGCACAGGTCGTAAGAGTAAGTGTATTTATTCAGCTGCTACTTATAGGCGGGCAAAGTTGTCTCTACGTTAGATGTATGGGGTTTTGTTGTTGTCCTGTTTAGTTTAGTAACAGGATGGCCTGAGGCAGGGAGGAGGCTCCATGTCTATCTGTTGTCCGCTCCGGTATGGCAAAGACAGAAATCCAATGGGAGCAGTTCAAGCTGGCAGCGTGGGGCAGGAGATATTTTCTGCAGAGCAGAGACTCTGGGAGCAGAGTGAGTGGGAGTACGCTGTCTGTGTATTTCAAAAGATGGCGGCTGTGTCTGAGTGCTCATTCTGTCATTAGTATGGAGGGTTAAAAAGCTTTCAAAAATCACACTCATAGCTGAATCACTGTGAACTGAGAGCGGTGTAGCAGCCAAACACTTTTCCCTTTTTGCAGTAAATACAGTAATATGGTGCGTTGTGCTGCATTTAGCAAATATGCAGTATTGTTAATGTCAATAAAATTTTCACTATGATCTATCATCTTAATCACTGCGCCAATTAGACAGTCAGTAGCCTCTCTGTGCCAACGAGGTTGACCTTTTAAAGGCTTAAATACAAGGCAGGGGTTTGTTTGGATGAAGAGGTGGGGTAATAGGTTGAAAAGGCGACCTGCATCTCAACCTTTTCAGAAGCTCTTTGAGCTATCAACTAGGAGCAATTTTCTCGGATCTATTATGGCATCTATTGAGGAGGACCCGCCTGCTCTATCTGCTTTGCAAACATTTTTAATTATATTATCATGCAATTCCATCAGTGTTTTTCAACCCTGCAATTTCCTGGTAATAACATTCGAGCTTGTCTCACTAAAGAGAGTTGAATTAATGGTCAGACTTTAACAGCAGTATCTTTTTTCATACCATTTCAATTGCTACTATTATAGCCAAGAAGAATGCTAAAATGCTGACGGTTCAAGGCTGCCTTTTTACGGTTTCATGGACACTCTCTCAATGACTTACACAACTACCATAGGCCTGTATTTCAACTGGAACATATCAACTCATCTGGCAGTTTTTTTTCAGCTCTCCGCTCCACCTGCCCGAGCCCAACCAAGATAGAATGTGCATAACTTTAAACTGCGTAGTTCGAGCTCTGTATCGCCAACTCATGTCAAGGTGTTGGCATTGTTGCTGCATCCATACCTGGCAAAGCCAGTTTCCCTTCTGTTTGCAAGTCCCCTGTTGGAACAATGCCAGCACACTGCCTCGCATTCTTGTGCTCCTCAATTCCTCCCCCTCCATTTATACGTGACGTAAAGCAATCGCCGATTGATCTGCAGCTTTTCTTAAGAACATTTGTTTTGCGAGGGCGATTAATCGAGCAACGGTGCATTTGCTGTCATCGCAACGGCATTTAAGGCCTTTTGTTTGTCGTATCAGTTTCATCATCCATAAAAGTCATCTAAATACTTAGCAATTGACTCTCAGCGGATGTTTGCAATGTCTGTTCCCTCAGCTGTTCTGATCATCAATTTGGGCTTTTATTGTTCAAATGATGTGCTTTACTTTGTTTTAATTGACTTTGATTTGTTTTAGTTTTTTACTTGAATTCTTATGGAATGATTTGTAAAAACAGCAGAAAGTAAAGTGTCAAAGAGATGATACAGCCTCGGGGTAGTTATTCCTCTTAGTTATTCGGTGTTTCTCTGTGATTTGTTCTGACGTCTTGATTTGGTGTGCGGGTGCATTATTATTCAGCCTCTGAGTTATGAGGTTGTTAGGAAACTGTACCAGCAGCTTGTGGTTTTTATATGAGCTGTTGGTCACTTACTGCAATTAACTAGAGATTCCAATGTCTGAATGTTTTATTTTTCATGTAAGCTGTACACTTTCTGTTGACTAAAATATGTTCAGTATCTAACAGAAATAAACACTGCCAATACATCTATATTACATAAAGTGACTGTTATCATTTATCCTCCAAAAAAAGCAATTTTTACATAATTCCAGTCAGTCTTAGTCCAGTACATTTATATTACATGATAGTGGACACTAATTATGATTCATTTGTATTAAACATAGAAGTAATAGCCTGAAATGAAACAAAATATAATTTAATTCATCTACTATAAAAAGCCTATCAGTCTTCCTCCAGACGATATTTGCAAAGGGAACAGACTCTGAGTAACAGATATATAATGAATACAAATGGTAAGAAAAAAATAAATCTGTTTTAGATCGACAAAACGTGTTGTAAATAGTGTTCAATATAAACATAAATCCCTTCTAGAACACAGCCACATTCAGACATTAACCTTCAGCACAGCAAGAAAAAAAATATGCTGAGAAACAAGTATAAGAAATAAGAAATATCTGCTGTATTTACTAGGCACACCTTCCCGATGTTAACAGTGCCAGGTCTACGTATACATCAAAGCAAAAAGTCCTTGGAAAACAGTACATGAGGATGGGGGTGTCTGTGGGCCTTGTCGGTGAGGCATGTCAGGCTGCTTGCTAAGTATAGCAGGCAAAGAGAAAGAAAAGATTATGCAATGAGCGGGGTAAATCTCTTCCTCTGAGCAGATGCAGAGAATGTTGCTGTCTGTGCAAATAGGGTCTGATGGGTAAATAGGTCAAAACGGTGGCGTTTCAAAACATTACAAAATGATCGTGTTTTTCTATCTCCACAGCTCTGAAATTATTACTGTGGGGGGGCGGGTATTGACATTGAGATTATTGTCTCTTGAGTAACTGTATGGTTAGTGGTCTCAATGGGATGTAAGCTAGTTAAACCATGTTGTTGATATTATCATTGATAGAAAAAAAATACATTGCAGACCCTGAGGAAACATGTACATATTTATTCTTTTCAAGCTTACCTTGGATGGTTCATTTCGAACTGAAAGACAGAAATACTCGAAGCAAAGTGAAGTAGAAAAGTGTGTGCTGCCCAAGGTGTGCTGGTATTATATGAGACGACCTATTGAATCCAGTGGGACCATGCTTGTCAGGAAGGGGGCAAATTAGGGGAGGCAAATTTTGTGAATGCAAATTAGTTATATGTACCCATGAGTCTCCCTTATACAGACATACCAATTGGATGCTAATCCCATGCAATTTGTGGCAAAAACTATGCAGTTTTTTGCATGCAGTATAAATGTGTTATTTTTGTCTGTTTTAAAAATGGTGTATTTGAATATTTCTCTGTACTTGGGTCCCTAAACATAAGCATAAAGTGGGTATAACTGGAATGCTGAGACTCTTGTAAATGCAATGAGTCAAGTTGTATTCATGTGTATACAACTTGTAAGGCCCCCTAATAGGCATTTATCATAGTGAGTAATGAAGGAGTTTATGAGCAGTTTCTTGAACAGAAGTATGCGCCATCATGTCGCCGAAAAATCTCCAGATGTCTAAAGGTTTTGATACCAAATCACAGCATGACTTCATTTATGCTGTTCCTCAAGGTATTGGCGTCTTTATGTGGGATTTTGGAGGGATATCATATTGATCAATTCTCGAGTGGTAAAGACTTCTGCATCAAATATTTGGAACAAATCGAATCAACTCCAAAATTACCGCACCAATTTATAAGACAAAGTAGAGAATGGAAATGGTCGTCATATACTTCCATCATAATGTTCAAAGCCCTTTTACACTTTCACAATCCATCTAAATTAATACATTTTGATTTCTAAATTCATGACTACGGCTGATAAACACTGAGATGCTTCTCAAATTCATTTCAGGTTCCCAGCTTTCAGATGATGTATACCACTTCTCTGTGGCATCTACTGCTGCCCTGCTATCTCCCCATAAAGATCACCTGAACGGGTCTCTAAAGGCTAAGAGAAAAAGGAACTGAAACTTCATTCTGATTATTGAAACAAATATCAATGCCTCACTATAATCACTGAACCATTAGCCTCTAATTACATAAAATAGTTATTTTACAGCACATACACAACATCATCTGAACAACATATTGTATGAAGGGCCAGGGGAAATATAACAAATAACTTGCAGCACATAGAAACAGGATATTACATCTAAGGAGCCATGTGCTGACTAAGGGAACCTCCAAGGCGAACAACCTCTCATGTCTCACAAAGGCACAATTGATCCAGTCCAAGCACCTGGTAGAATAACCAAAGGCTGGAAACTGGATGCAGCAAGGACAATGCAGTGCACCTCCGAATCAAAGCTTCTCTCATCGAGATATGATCACACACTCCATTAGCAGCCAATATTGTAACAGGATCATATTCATCTTTGCTTTGCTCTTACTCTGATACACATTTGTATTCTCAAATACAAACATGGATATTAAGATCTTTACTTGTGTGCTGATTTTGTTGACGCTGGCCTTCCTTCCTTATTGTTTGGGGTCCCAGAGACACCACTGCTGTACAGCTAAAAATAATAATTGAAAATTCAACAGCTTTTAAAAAGAAATCTCTGACCTCATTAAAACCTAATATGTTGAAAGGTATTTCCCTATTCCACAAACGGGGTTTATAAAATTGATGAAGGTGACAAAAATGGCCGTAAAGCATTCAACAGATAAGGAAATATTTTGCGTTTTATGTGTTACTCTGGCTGCGAATAAACAAATATATATTCCTTTTTTTGTCATTGTCATTCACAGACAAGGATATGTAAATATGTTATTCTACATTGTGATGCTAATATAATGGTACGGAAATCTAAATAAACGTTTTTATTGTTATTCATTAAAGGGAGTATGTTGTTTAAAATCATGTTTATTGGTAATGAGGTCATCAGAGAACTCATAAAGTGATAAAACAAAATACTGTATGTTTTTTGAGCTGTTAAAGAGGGTCCAGGCTTCACCGGGAGCTAAACTAAACATAAAAAGCTACTGCCAGCAGCCAGTTAGCTTTGTTTAGCACAAAGACAGGACACAGAAGGAAACAACTAGCCTGGCTCTGATAAAACCAGCCCACCAGCACCTCTAATGCTCACTAATTAACGCATTATATCTTGTTTGTTTTATCTGTACCAAAACTAAATCGTAAAAAACGACATGTTTTGGTTAAAAGAGGGTTATTATGTGCTGGAATATTACTTGGCCATCACCATACACACATGAGAGTGGTATCAGTCGTCTCATCTAGCTCTTAGCAAGAAAGCAAATAAGCATATTTTCCACAATGACAAACTATAACTATTAAAAGGCCATCACAATATTCTGTCTTTGGAGTCGGATGCAACAAAACAATGACATACCACTCTAAATCACATCAGTTGGTCAACATTGTCAACTCTCTCCGTCTCTCTCTCTGTCATTTTGAGCACAATGTCGTCACACAGGTTATCCTCAGCCAGCAGCGGTATGAGGATGCAGCACAGGAAATCAAAATGGCCTTCATGATAGCATCACAGTAAAATTTTTAGTACTGTCGTTACCCATCAAAACGAAAAAACCATACTTATGGTCTCCAAGAGCGATGACGTCGTACGTGTCACTGGGTACAAAGATATGCTCTGTCCAACTTGATTCATGTTCCGGCCACTCTGAGTCATGGCTACTCCCCATCCAATTACTATCCCATAATATATCAAGGGAGTTACAGCTAGACTGAGCAAAGTCAGAAGTGACCCGAGGACACCTGTGGGTAATGGACAGTGGTGGCGTTTTTGGTTTGGATCACACCACAGATGTAATGATTCAGTTGGAGAGAGACCAGGTCGACTGATAACTAGGTCAAAAGGAGGATGCGCTTGATCCTTTTCCTCTGATCCTATGGATACAACTTGGCTTCAATTACTCTTTTTTTGCCAGCTAATAGAAAGGCAGGAAGGAAAATCTATTTCATCAGGTATTCTGGGAAAAAAAAAATGCATTCATCAACTCAAGGCTATCAGAAACCGTTCTCTCTGCTAATGGGTTACGTGAATTAATATTCATAAGATAATCTAGAATTGGTATATTGGAGGTCAGGATAAATGTGTCATAGATCATTTCTCATGGTTGGTATTAAATATATGAAATACTTACGGATACATTTAGTTTTGTACAACTGAAAAGAGACGTTATGAACACGTCCAAGTGTGATTTCTTGACATACTTAGTTTCCAGACTTAGATGCAGATGACACATTCAACATAAAATCCAATGTTATTCAAGAGTCATGGGCCACATTTTCTATATTCAGTTACAGTTTGACAAGATCTCAGGGTGAAATGTTGAGGATGTAAATGCCACCCACTGTCTGTTTGAAGGAAAGGTTTCATCTTTTATACGAACCATGAGAATTAACTGCCAGTCTCCATCAAGCTTTTCCCTTACTGCTATAAAAGTGACAGACTTATCCCCAAAAAAGTTTGACATTTCCCCAATTCTTGAAACACAAAACTTGATTCAGGTCATGTTATGGTGAAATTGCAATTGTATATTCAATACAAAACTATTTACCTGGAGTTATTGTTTACAATCTGTATAGACTTGAGAGATTATCACCTTGATGGTTATCATAACGTGCTTAGCATGCCAATAGAAACTTATTCTGGTCCCCTATTTCTGATTCTCAGTGGTCACCTTCGGCCAGTACTGCAAAACTGCAAGCATATGTTCTTGCATTTAGATCTCCCAACTATCCAATTTCCCTTTAAAAGATGACCAATGGTGAGTTGCATATCTGAACTACTTCACAGCTGAATAAATGATCTCCTCAGAGCATCACTTACTGCAAAAAATACCACTCATTTAAGATGAATGAACAATGTTACAGCCAACAGCAAAGAAATGCATCCCACGATAGCGAGACGGGGAGGCTGTCATGGATGACTACATGTTTTATAATAGTTTGGCAGCTGAAACCTCTGAGCTTACACGTGTGCAATGCGGAAGGCGGACAGAACAGCCCCTACAGTAACACGAGGTACAGCTACTGTAAATTCAGTCACAGAGCTGGTTTGGGGTTACGAGGCACTGCTGGCATGCTTCTTTTGTTGCATCGAATTCCATTAAAGAAAGTGTTTTTCTGAACACTAAAGCTGATGCAGAAAAAAAAAACTAGTGGCAGACTGTTTTTCTTTCCTTCTTCCCCACTTCTTGCAGAATGTAAAGGGTTCTGACTCGTGTAGACTACCATGTCCAACTTACGTGTTCTCACAGGCTTTTCATGGTCAGCTATCTAATGATGAGGCTCGTAGTGAGTTAAAAGTAGTTTAGAATTATCCAATAGCAGGACAGACTAGAGGAGCTTTCATCTTAATAGGGCAAAACACACAACAAACATACATTGCTTTTTGCAATAAAAATAAAATACAAAAAACTGTAAACAATATAACATGGCTCTTACAGCTTGAGCTGAGGCACAAAAAGTAGTTCTGCAAAGGTTGTGTACTGGACTTGGAGGTAGAAATGACTAATAAGCAATTGTCGGGAATGTATTCTTAATTATTTTGTCTAATTAAAACTGTGAAAAGAACAAACATCTCATATATTTGACTGTAAAGTGAGCAGCTAATAACAGGAGTTAACCACAGAGGAGAGTGAAGCAAAGGGCCTCTTTTCCCTCTCACACACGTAACAAATTACTGTGCTGCCTTTGATCATCTTGGTATTATCATTTTGATTCAAATATAGGATTACATTTTATTTTCTTACTGTAATGCATTATACTCTGCATATTCTGTGTGGTTCTTATGAGATAAGCCACTATGTCAAGGAAGCTAGGGTACAGTATCTTCTGTGTGTGTGTGTGTGTGTGTGTGTGTGTGTGTGTGTGTGTGTGTGTGTGTGTTCGTGTCATAAAGCTTGGATCCAAATGATTTGGTGGATGAAGCCATGGGGAGACTTTGAGGATGCAGCCAGAAAGCACACCAGTATAGACAGGTAGTGACATTTTCACTTCACTGATATTCCCAGCATGGACTTTCATGTGAGTGCAGAGCTCAGTAACTGATATATCTAGTGCTTCTGTGATGATTTATGTGTTGCCGGCTTTGAAGATTTCACATAGCTCTCTTAGGACACTACAACGTTTGATACTTGTAATATGATGCCTCTGACTCTGTAGCTTTCCTTAAACTAGCGTGAAATCTATCAGCCACCTTCCTGAATAAAGTTTGTGAAAACATGTTTTTGATGAAGCGGTTTAGAATATTACACGTCTTAGTCTATTTATGGTACCAGCAGTCAAGCCTCTAACTATATCTCCCCTGTCTTAATGTGGAATTTAAGATAACCCAAGATTCACTTTTAAAACAGCTATAGACTTAGAGCTGCTTTAAATGTATGGTCTCAAACACAAAACAATAAAAAAATAGAGTTATAGAGTAGCTGGGAATTTCGGACTGTTGTTTTGTATCTATAAATATTCCGTATTCAATTTTAACATTGGATGAGTTGAATGAACCCTGGTATGTCATGTCAATCTCTGTTTAATGCAGAGCGATGGCAGCAACACAATTTTGATAATGTTGTCATGGAAACACACCACAGAAAATAAGTAGGGAGCGTGAGCTCTTCCTGGTGGAAGAGTACTGTGTCGGCATGCCAAAAAGGCACAATGTGAAATGTACAAATCTGGGAAAATAAAGCTGAAAGAAAAATTAAAACAAATTCCATGATGTTCTTCGGCAGATTCTTAGGACGGACTGATCTCGTGGAATCATGCACAACTGAGCTTTGTGTAAATGTTGTAAAACTTCAGTGTGCACTCACCAGGTGCACATGTGACATTTGCTGTTTGTTCCCGAACCCTTTTTACTAACTCTCTCAGCTAACTCTGAGCTTTTGATTATATTGTCACTTCACCAGAGCTATTTACAGAGCTGTGGTTCCTCTGTGTTTCAACAGCTTATCTCGATAATGCTGCACTAGATTATGTACTTTTTATCGCAGTACAAACATACAATAGGCTGATAAATGTTTGTTTTTTTAGCTGACTTCATACATACTAGTAGTCGGCCTATATATAATATATTAAATGGTATGATAATTTGAGCAGATTTGTGACTTTAATATAGCTTCTTGACATAAAGCTTCTGTTGCAGCGAAACATGTTAAATCAGATAAGAACAAGGTTCTGAGCTTGTTACGTTGTTGCTTTTTGTTGCTCGACAATCATTATCTTATATATTAGGGACAATATGGAAAAAGCAAACACTTATAGATATTTTACCTCAAAACACGACATAAATTACACATGAGCTGTAAATGACTGACCCAAAGACTTTCTCAATGCAAATTTTTGGTAATCTGTATGAACAATAGATTTAAATTCTAAATAGTTCTCCAAAATATATGTTCATTGTGGTATTCATTTAAACACACTTCACACTAACTATTTCAGAATGTGACTAATAATTATGAGCTTAACGAAACCACTTTTTGTGTTTTTGACCCTTAACTCACTTGCCTCATAAACATTTCACAGAGCCTGAAATCGCACTAGTATGTGACACAGCAGGTACTTGATGGCACCTTTAAAGCAGAATATCATTGCTTAAGGCAAGGTGACAGGGATAATAATCTGCCATCCTTTCATGTTTAATATCTAAATCCCACAGGTAAAGAGACAAAGATGGCGGTGTCCTTGTTTCCAGCGCCCTCCCTACTCTATCAACTCGGTCCAGAGTAATCAGTCAAAGCGATTAATGTTCTCCAATACAACTATGATGAAAAGGACATGGAGATATGTAAAGGTTATGATACACAGACACGTTTTTGATGCAATATTCATACCTAATTGCCAGAATAATGATGGCATTTGTTTGTTGTTGTTCTCATATTCAACATCTTTTTCAGCATATGGTGCCCACATTACAACATTGCCCATCTCAGAGGTACTGTATCTGGGAATACATGTGTTTGCTGTGTGGCTGTTAAGATTTTATTAACAGTGTAAACACAGATTCATTTATTTCTGCAGCAATTGCTCATTTTGTACATGTTTTCTTCCTCCAAACCTGATGGGAATATATTCTTTGTGAGTCAGTTTAGGGAACTGCAGGATAATATATTGCATTTGTACTAAATGAGCATACGCTCCATACAGTACAACAGCGTTTACCCCAGAGCCCTGCTATATGCAGTTAAGTGAGCGGGAAAGGTCACATAGCTCAGGGGCAGAATAAGTGCTGCTACAAAGAAATGTTGATTAATCTCTACAACTCTCAGAAAAGTGGATGAAATATAATATTTTAATGTTATCACCTCAAACTTTTAAGTTCAGAGGCAATTACAACATGGCATTTTGCCTCTGGATCAGTAATTAATTCATGAATGTTTTTCTGTGACATTTTAGTAATGTCTGTCTATATTCATTATGTTTCACTTTTCTGGGTCTATTTCCCTATTTGACATTCTGAGCTAGATGGTCTTGTTGGGTATATATATATATATATATATACTGTATATTACATTTGAACTGCTTGTTTGAGATAATAACTGACAATATTTCCAAAAAGAATATTATTTGACACATATTTATGAAGTGAATTTCACATGTTCAGCTATTTACATTACAAGCAAGCCACATGTAGGTAGGAAAATGTGAACCTCGGAAGGTTATTATACTCCAATGCCGTATTGTTTGGACGGCATACACTGCAGCATCACTCACTACATTCTGTTTAGTGAACATACAGTGTGTGCCTGAGTTCATAAAGCAAGATATTGTGCAACAATCTAATTATATCTATATTCAAGAGGGATCTGAGTATTTCTCAACGGGCTCCATGCAGCTGACTGTGTGTGCATAACTGTGGGCTTGATTAACAAGTTGTTGAGTCAGCACATACTGTAGTAAAGCACTTCAAGCCCACAGACTTTCTAACCTACAGAAAAGTGCTAAAAAGTACCAGAAATCACTGCTGATCGATGATTGTCATCTCTTGGTCGATTTACTTGTAAAATGTCAGTTAATTCTTTCACAGTTAATTGTTGCAAAGAGTTTTACACTATTTAAATTCAATAAATGGTGTATTTAAAAGACATTTCCTGGCTTTGTATGCACTAGATGACAGGCAAACCTGTGCATTTATTAAAATGTGATCATTTAACGCAACTTCCTACAGATTTCTTGGTTTGTCAGGATAATAATGTAGTTTGGATCAAATAGTACATAAAGCCGATCTCCATTTCAATTATGTTTTAGCACTATTGCACAAACAGGTCCTTGTATTATGGGAATCATTGCATTTTATTGGAGTACAATAAAGTGTTTTTCATTTCTTGTTAGGTGATAAGGAGGTTTTAAGAGACAGAGATGACATAGAGTGGCTGATGCGGTCACAAATTGAGTACAATGGTTGAAAATGTATTCCTATGGTTGTAAATTGCTCAAATTTAGAAATAGGAATCAGATGTAAAATAAATTCTTCACATAAGAACTCAAAGTGCAATACATAATGCCAGCCATGCTTGATACAGTACAGGAATGATGAGAATAGTTTGCAGAGCTATATAGATAAATGCTTGCTTTTCTCTGTTATATGTTCTCATAAAAAGCACTGAAGGTCAACATTTCTACATCTAATGAAGATACCGAAAGCTGCAGGAAATATGGCCAATGCTACAAGCAAAAGGGCAGCTCGTTAATCTAGTCACAGTGGGGAAGCAAACCAAATTTGAGAAGTTAAATGTCTTTCACCGGGATAAGCATAGGAGATAGAATATGTCAAATCAGGTCAGGCAGGTGCTTCATACTGATGTATTTTGATAAGAACAGTCATTTGAAAATTGATCCTGAAATTACTTGAAACTGACTACCGGCAAAGCTATTATTTGCAGAGCTCTGTAGGGCGAACGCTCGTCGAGAGCAGAACGAGTATCCACATAAACCACAGAGGAATCCAGACTTGAAATGTGTGAATCCTACTGTGAGGAAACAATCAAGTGAAGTAAGTTGCAACAGAAGCCAGTGACCTTTATGAAAACATCTGTCATCTCTGCTCTGTGTTTCTCTGCTGGTGGGGCTTAAAAGTAGGTCATAAAACATGTCAGTGTTTTGGACACCGTGCCCATAAAAATCACTGCTTCATTTGTAAAATGACATGTGCAACAAAATCTCTCTCTGAATAACTAAACCCAGTTTCTCTGGTACACGTACTGGACAGACTATGGTGGCGGACCAGTTACAGGCTTATGAATGGACGGTCTCCAAGTTGGATCCCTGGCCAGCTGGAGGAATCTGGGCTGGGAATGTAAATGGCCAGCACTCTCATCCCCCTCTGCAACGACCACTGAATTGCCCGAGAGCAAGGCACTTAACCCCTTAAGTATACTGTTGCACGGCAAGACGGATTGCAGTGCAGTTCCCTGGTGTGAATGTTGCTCAGTGTACAGTGAAGGGGATGTATGTCATTGCAGAAAAAAATAACATCATGCACAAGCTGTCAAAACACTCCCTGCGTAAATAAACATTATGATATGAATACAATACCACGATGGAATCACTCTCTGCCAGTGTAGCTGGAGGACGTAACTAAGACGTGAACTGTGAAATGATGCGGTTTGGGTCAGCAAGCAATATTTAAGGGAGGCATTCCATCAGTGGTGGCCTTCTCTGCTGGCCTAAACAGAATCACAAAATTATAGCTATTTTATAATTTAATAATTTTTCTTAAATACACTACATGTATTATAATTTATGAAAATATTTTTCCATTATCTTATTTTCTCATTGCACAGCTCCTGTCTTCCTCAGTTGCTCTGCTTCCAGTGCAGCTTGTTTTAAGTAGAGCTTTGATCCAATCAGATTTCACCTCTGTGTCTCTTGGTAAGAACAGAGGCCCGAGGCCTGCAGACTCTCAAGTGCATCCCTTTGCAGTTTAAGTGAATGGGGACGATATTGTAGATTGTCATAGTGTTCAACCAATCAGATCTTTAGTTTGACATGTTGGGTGTATTCTTTGACGTGCCAGAGCCTGCTAGCTGGATTGATGTGTCATGCTTTGTTGTCATATGAATATATGTGACTGGTTCTTATGACTTTGTTGTTGTCATTGTGTTAATTACGTTGATTTGACTATGCATTGTCCGTTAATGACGCAGCGTCCCGTCATGCACGGATTCATGTATCTGCACCGTAGCTGTTCAACTGTAGTAGGACAGTACAGAAGGCTCAGGTATAAAAGGAACAGCCCGCCACTGCATTCCATGTATGGGCAAAGATGTTTGTTAGGGTTCTTGCTGAGAGTAGATGAAAGGTCAATATCACTCTCACTCTCATGTACGATGAGAAGCTACAGCTATTAGACGGTTAGCTTAGCTTTGACTAAAAGGAGGAAAACAGCTAGCCTGTCTGAAGGTAAGTAAATACTTCGGCCAGTAATTCTTTACTTCTTTAGTTTGTAGAATAACAGACTTTGAGTTTTTGCTGATTGCCCAGCAACCAAACGATGATGACAGCTCCAGGAAGTTATACTCCCACAACTACATGTAAAACAATGACATTTTTTACACTTCTCACGTCTGTCTCATCAACAAAGCCAATAACAGCATTTTTCCAAAATGTGAAACTGTCTCCTTTAATCCAGTGCAACATTAAAATAATTGCTGCATTGTTATTGATAGTGTAATCTCCATTTAATTACCAGCTAAAGCAATTGAGCTTAATGGCAAAGTATCAATTAATACAGTAAACGGGTGAAATAGTTTTGGGGTCTTATTTAGCGTTTCCAGATCTGTTATGGTCCAATCAGAGTTATAAGACAAGTCGGTTTAGTTTACTTTTTTTTTTTTTTACCCCTCAGGTAAAATATAGACTACAATCACTTTCATTCACTGAGAGAGAGAGAGCTTCAAATTTTAACACAAGATTGGCTGGTCTAATGAATATTTACTTTAGCCTAATTAAATAATCAATCGGGCAGGCTGTGTCCCCGCCCTCCCCCTGCACCAGAGGGCCATCTCCTCCACAGACAGGCACGCCTCCAGCCCTCAGCGTCTGATCACATTACCTTAGCAACATGTTTCCTCCTCCACGCGCTTAGACCAGCTCAGCTGTCACATCCTCCAGAGAGAGAGAGAGAGAGACACTTCTCAGCTCTGAATGACAAACTCCAAAATGATGTTACGAGTTGCTGTCCCAGGGCGGACCACCTTATCGACTTAATGGTGAGCATGCACCCTACCGGCACACACGGCGTCACCTTACAGTGTAATTGTCAGTCAGCAGAAACGTGCCGCTGGTACCGTGCTGCATGCGGGCGGCAGATGGTCCATGTTTGCTGTGCGCTCTGCCAGTGAGATTACCCGTCCATAGTAAATCCTGGGCCTTTGCAGGATGGGGGCAGACAGACGCATCGGCTGAGTGTAATGCTAAGCTGTTGTTTAGTGCAGACCCACCTTGGCTGCAGGCCTGTTGCGAGACCTGCATTAGCTTCTGTCAGGTGGACTCTCTTAGACCATGATGTGCAGACGTACCTTCTCACACCATTTGGACCCTGGTCTGTTGTAAAGTTCGTACTGACATAATCTGTGCAGGAACACAAGAGGAAGCAAATGGCATGAACTCAAATAGCCTAACAATACAAGCATACACATAACTGATGAGGTGGAGATAAGGGCCTGACTGAATGAGACGGCCTCCTCCCACAGTGTACTGCCAAAGGGGATCACAACTCAGCCACTCTACTGTAAATATATATGACAAGACCTATGATGCTAATGGGGCTCAACTGTGAGACATGACCTACTTATTTGAGGAAAAAAAACATTTGCATTCTTTATTTAGTTTGTGTATTCATGTGATGTGTAGCTGCTATATTGAAAAAAATGAAATCAAGTGAAACAAGAAAGCACACAGAGTAAATGTCTCCAACAATCAACAACGGTGCACAATCCTTTTTTTTCTTTTACTATTTTGATAAAAATGTAGACATTTGCAATCTATGGACTGTCGTTTGATGACCAAACCCTAAATAAGATTTAAAATATAATTGCAGGTTTTGGAGATATCCTAAATAAGAAATAAACAACCTTCTTGGCAGAGGTAATCACCAACAACTTCAGGGCTTCCAGATACTGTACCTATTTTAGTTTTATTCCATGACATAAACCAATATATGTGCCATACCGCAGCTCTTATATGCTGCATGGCTTATGTTTTTTTGTGTCTGGTGGTGGAAAAAACTATAAAGTCGTCTTTAGCTTTTATCATCAGTACTCCATCAGCAGCTGTGAAATATGTTCCGAGGGCAATCTAATGACATTTTGTTGTGTTTTCATTATTATGTAGCTCTATTCTCCCCTTGTATTTATAATATCAGATTTAGCAGGTGTTGATCTGTTTTTCTCCCTTTGATTGGTTAAGGTTCAGTTCATATTAAAGCAAATCTTAACAAAAGAGGGGCTGATTACTTTCCATACAAGTGCACTACAGCTTTCCGTGAGGAGGGTAGGGGGTTTGGTGAGGAAGTGCTTGCCTGATTGAAGTGAGCTAAACTTTTTAAACTCAAGCAACAACACCTGTTAACACCAAGGAGCAGCTTGTTCAGTGTTGGTGAACATTCAAAAAAAGACATTGAATGAAACTTTTAATACATCCTTTGTACCAACTACAGTGTGAAAATCATAAAGCAGTTTTCTGGTATGGTACCCGATAACCTACCGCTGGATAATGATTACGCGGCCATGCTGCGCCATATACCTGCAGTATTTCCTTTATGTAGGGCTCTTAAGGCGCTGTGTGACTGAAATAGTATATACCCCAATTCCCAGAAGCACGGCACAAGTGTTACAAACAAACAAAGAGGCACAGCATTGCTTTATTGAGGTTCTCCTCCAGAGCACCAAATAAACAGGAAACACTGCAGTCTATACTACAGGGGGGCTAGTGACTGATGAAGGTATTGCCTCAAACAAAAATGAGCAATTCATAGAGGTGAAGTCGCACCGGTGAAGCTGTGCTGCTGCTGGCTCTGGCCTAATTTAACCCATGGTTATAACTTCTTTGAGGTATTATGGCCTTGGAAACGTCCTACAGTAGCAGTTTGAAATGTTCCTTGGGGTAATGGAGAACAAAAACATAAAAAAAATTTATATGTGAAGGTGAAGGAACACATGTTAACTGTAGCTTTCCATGCGCTAACCATTCTGAGATATAATTCCGAAAGATGTAATTTTCTTTTTGCTATTAGCCAGTAAATTAATGTTAGCGTTTCACGAAGCTGTCCTGAAATTTCAGTTAAAATTGTTTTTTTTCCATTGGCTTCAATTACTGAGCATTTAGAGTGAGAAAATGTATGCAGGGTTGGTTCTCAGGGTTGCAGGGTCCGGGTTCTCATCAGTGTTATAACTGATTAGCGGTGATGCAGATCGCTTCCCAGGGAGCGTGAGTGATCAGTCGGCAGCGGCTGTGGCCAGCAAGCCTGCTGGTGTTTGGCTTATCAGTCCTCCAGTGGCTCCGCACTCACATCAATGGCTCAGTGGTGCTGTTTCAGTGGTGTCCTGCTGGTGATGGAACATGGGAAGCTAAACAGATTTTTATGGTGTTTGAAGCTTAGCTGCAGGATATCAGATTTATTATGTTTCGCACGATCCACTAATGACAATGCTTCGGGTGAATCATCACAAATCTCGGAGCTAAAGGGGTTATGATTTGTGAACGTGTTCAGAAACACGTCTGCATTCCGACCCACTTAATGATGATGGCAGTTGACCTTTTTCAGCTCTAACCCACTCTGAAATGGGACATCATCTACCAAATCCATCACCCCACTGTTGACAGAATGAAATAGACTGTTTAACAGTGAGTGGGCAGAGAAAGGAATTCTGTGCCAGTGGATTTAAAGCCTGTGTTTTTACTTTGAGTCTTTCTCAGGTGAATTAACTTTCCAAAAGATTGTTTGTTTGTTTTTTGTCACAAAGAAAGAGGACTGGGCTTTCAGAATGAATTGGCATGCTGGTCAGGAACGATGTAACTTCTCTGCCAAATTATTTGTGGGATTAATAGAAAGACCATATACTCATTCCGTAATGGCAGCCATAAAGTCTGTCTGCCTCATCTGCAGTGATAACTGGAGAGATATTTGCTCTCACCTTCGGATTCAATCATTTCAGCAGCTTCATTGAGGTGAAGAGATTTGTAAATGGGTCTTTCTTGTTGATGTTCCTGAGGAATGTATAACAGAAAAACAGCAGCTTTCAACATTGTGGCAGGCTTACAAATTATTTGTATTCAAATTGTATTTGTTTTATTCAACTTTATCTAACGTGCAACACAAATGTAACCTTCCAAGAAGTCGTCTCCTGTCCCTGAGCAGACAAACAAACGTGCACTCACAATGGAGCACAATAGCAAACACGCACAACATTCAGTCACCGCAGCTGTCGGGGCCTGAGAAGTTCTGAATCAAGGAAATCATGATGAGAAATTACCATATGCAAGAAGGCTTGCACTATTTATCTCAACAATGTTTGCCTCAACTTACACCTGCGCGTCCTCATTCTTGCATAAGTGCCATTATACAGTAACTAGCAGTTGCGCCTCACTCACTAGCCAACATCTTCATCTCCGCCTGTGCATGGCGCCGACGGCTTAATGAGCCAAACTTTGCTGCTTGATTTGAAAAAAAGAAAACGTAATTTTTCTCATTAGATGGCAAGTTCGCAAATGTTTTCAGATGTGGCCTAGTTTATGATCAAACAGTACTCTGTGAGCTTTGTTACGTAGAATGACCTGTCTAGTGCTTATTTTTAATGGATTGTAGCCTGCACAGCTGCGGCTAATGATTAATGTAACTGATTCATCTGTGGATCTTTTTCATGATTAATTGATGGGTTGTTGAATCATGTATAGTGAAAAATAACCATCACAAATTCCCTAAATTGACCTAAGTTGAGTTATTCCAGTGCCGGTTTTGTCCGAAAAGGAAAGACATTCGGTTTACTGTCAAAAAAGACTCAGACAAAATAGCAAGTATTTATATTTGAGACACTAAACCACTTTATAAAACTTAAACAATTTGATCTATTATCAAAGGATTACTTTTCTGTCGATCGCCTAATCGTTGAATGCACCGAGCATTTGACCAGATGTAGTCCAGTTTGATGTGATCATTTGTTATGTCCTCTTGGCATCTCTCTCAGTCATCAGTCAAGCGAGGATTTACACCGCTACCTTGATCCATTGCCCTCTGCACACCTGCGTGATTGGCATCCCAAAACGTGGATGGAACTAAGCTATAATGAAAACAGTAGGCTGTGCAAGGCAATTAGTTGACCCCCCCCCCCCCCCACCCACATGCATGACCTTGCTTCTGACCCCATTGCCCTTATTACTTGAACCTCTCCAGTGGTTGGCCCGCAGTTTAATCCTGACTGATCAATACCTTTAAGGCGTCTTTATATCACAGAAAATCTTTTGGCCTGTTTAAGTGGAGGACAACAGTATAGATTGCTGTAATGGTATGAATTACTATTGATTATAATTCAGATTAAATTAATTTAAAACCACTGCACAGTTATGAAGGATGAATGTGCTTAAGGGTCTAAATTGCATTCATCATGCAAACGGTCGAAACCGCCTCTGAGTATCTCACGTTGGATTGTGCGAAACCAAATTGCATTAGAGGTTGTTGTGAAAAATTCTTATTAGGGATCAAATATATTGACCTTCATTTAAATCACTAGGCCATGCATGTGTTTTGCTTCCTGCCGCATATGTTGAAATTGAGGACAGAAGAAAGGGCAGTATTTCCTCCTGATTTCTTTCCCCTTGCTACAGCGCTTCCTCCAGCATCGATCCATTCCTCATGCTGCTCGTGGACGTTGCCAGTTCGATGTCACATGCGTGGTGATATAAGATGCTCTTTTTATCCCAGCTGTCTCTGCGCTCCAACTTTGGATTTCAGATCTTGGTGAAACAGACTTGCTGTCGTGTTGACCAAGCTTTTGTTGTGTTTGGTAGATGAAGTGAAAATAAGTGCATTGTTGTATTATATATATTACTATGCCATGTATTATTGAATTGTGGTAGCTACTATAAAAGTCCAATATGCATCTGTGGTAGGCTACCAGTCATGAACTCCTGCCATAATCACATTACTGGTAATAAGCAACTGATCTCAGTCAACACCACTGCTACAACAGTGCTACCCGCAGCTGCAGAAACTCTTCAAGCTGTTATTGTTTGGGGTCATATTAGAATCGGGTGTTTGTCTTATGCAATTCTTTTAAAATAGATTTTATTTTTTTTTCTAATTGTTTTTCTTGATTCAGACTGCGTTTAGGTTGTTTTGAGAGTTGTTATCTGTTGTATTCTTTTTGGTAATTTCATATCTGATGTTATAATCACATTTGTGTTTGGTTACGATCTTGTGACATATTACGTCATATAATTCGCCATCCCCCTCTTGGAATACGGCCGTTGCCATGTTGTTGTTTTTTGCAACCGATGAATGGAATTTACCATATTTGGAAAGCGGAGGGGTGACGTAGTGACGCTGGATACGGATCTGGTAGCGGCAGCGACCTGTCAATCACAGTAAGCCCGTCCTAAAGCATACTCCCCTTTATGGTCTATTTGACTCTAAATGGATCATAATTTACTAAATGAACATCATGCTGTATAGAAAATACTTCAAACTAGTGTTTGAGACCACAAACTCATGTTTACAATGTTTACTGAGCTAATAAATCAAGTAAGAAGTAGGGTCATTTTCTCATAGTCTTCTCTACAATCGGACTTCATTTTGCAAACAGAAGAGTCGCCTCCTGTTGGTGAGTAGAGAGAATGCACGCTTTAAGACACTTCCGCATCGGCTTAATTTAGCAGAAACGGAGGTTGTCAGCTAATGTGCTCTTCAAGATTAAAGACAGTTGTGTTATGTTTTTCTTTGCTAATTAACTTCTAGTACAAGTAAACAAGCCAGTAAGGCTAAAAACCAGCCCACTGATACCGCCAGTGGTCTCTATAGCTCTGTAGACTTGAAGGGATGATTCTCTGTATAGGTTTTTCAATACAAGTGAGTTGTAATATAAAAACATCGATTAGAGAAGCTTTAAATAATAGTTAAACCAAAAATAGATAAACTAATAGTATGCTTTTTATTCCTCCATTGCTGGTAATAATGAATACCCTTCAAAAACTACATACATAAACCAGTTACATGTTTTTATCTGAATTTAATTATTTTTTTCTCCAGCTTGTGAGACACAATATTCAACCTCATCTCATGTAAATGAGGTTGAATGGGTGCCCACACAGCCCTCATGACAATACTTGCAATCTCATTCACTGTATCACTCCCCCTTTATTGATATTGTTGTTCCATATTCAGCGTTTTATTACTTATCACCATGCAGTTATTCATATCAGCCCTTGTGAGCTGATCAAGGAGCAGAGTTTTTGTCTTGCAGTGAGGCTTCTGTACTTTGTTGTTTTATCTCTTGCACATGGATGAAAAGGGCCTGAGGGAAAAAGACAATGCTGTCTGCTTTAACTCATCTCACTGCATGACATTGAGGTATCAGGCACCGGCAGGGAAGAGAGAATATTTTATCTGACATTGTCACTCTCTGTAAAAAAAACCTCAGGGAGACCGAGGCTGCTGTGACACACTTGGTGGTCAGCAGCACCGCATGTGATTATGGCGGCTCAGCTAGACTCGCTGAAGTCTATTTGTTACAATGAAGCAAAGTATGCATGATTGCAGTGCGGTCGTGTTTTTCTGCCTCCGCACCGGCATCAGCCGTGGCCAGAGGCATACTCTTGGTTTGTCTGTCCCATTCTCGTGAACACGGTATCTCAGAAACGGCAATTTCTACAAATTCAAACATTCACTTGTGCTGATTACAATTTGGTGGGCAGAGGTCCAAGTTCATTAATGGTAGTAAAACATGTAATTTGCATACCGCAACTTGAGTGGTTGAAGGAGGAATACGACCGCAAGGCGGTAATTCTACTTCATCAAGTTTTGAGCTGTAGAAATAACTCATATTAGACAAACGTGTTTTGTAGAACTAGAATCTACTTCCTTTTGCAAATCATTAATCACAATCTTTGTTTTCCTCAGGTCGTTACTAATCATGTGGACTTCTTGGAGTACGCGGAACAGCATCTCATGGAGTATAATACAACGCATTTGCCTCATTCATTCTCCAGAAGACATATGTTGAGTCCCGGATTGATTTGTATTAAATAGTAAGAGAGGGGCAGCATGGGGGCATCATTGTTTCACATGATTGCTGTCTTTGTGGCTGTCCATCTGATCCACTGCCAAGCAGTTTGCAACAGACAAGCTTCACTTGAATGGCACCCTAAGCAACACACAATCCAAATGAATTGGACACTCGTAGGAAACATCTGTAGGAGTGTTTCCGAATGTTGGTATTCTCAAGGGGGAGAGGAGTCAACTGGGCCCCCTATCAACTTCCCACAGATATGCCCACTTCAGCTGCAACATGGAGACAAACTGTTGATGTCTGCTGATGAAACACTGAAGTCGTACGGCATCAGACTCCTCAATGTTTCAAAAGACGGCTTTGAGAGCTGTTCAACAACTGGACAGATACAAGATCAGTTTCTTTTCCCCCACAATCTAAATGGAAGTGAGCAAGTTGAGGCTAAGTGGCTCGTCCCAGGTTGTCATTACTTCATCGCTCTGCATGAAGGAGACACGCAGCTGTGCAAGCATGGCTTACGGCTCAATGTGTCTGTTAAAACGCAACTTTGCCAGGGGTCTCCTCTGCTGCGACTTTGTTCGGGGAGCGGTGTTTGTCAAACAGGCCTGTGGGAAGATGCATACCGCTGTCTATGCCACCACCACTACTCCGGGAGGTTTTGTGAAAAGTCTGATGGTTGTTTGGATAACCCTTGTGAAAACAAAGGAGTCTGTTTGAGCAATGGATCCACAGACCTCAACCACAGAACATATAAATGTCTGTGTCCTCCACATTTTACAGGTAAGGACAGTATGGACTGATTGCAATGTTCTTGTCCAATGTTCTTTTTTCAATAAAGTCTGACTGTCAGCTGTTCTAAATGTCTTCAAGGTTGTTCATCAAGAGCTTATTTTGGACTTGCAGGTGTTAGAAGTTGCAGCTTTGTCTTCTTTACTCAGAAGAACTTCCATTCTGACGACATGATGTGTGTGTGTGTGGCCGTGACGTTACTCTCTGTGGCACTGTGTGCGGTGTAAAACCATCATGAGGCACAAGTGTATAAATGTTTTTTTTTCAATTAGAAATTCAAATAAATAGCATCAGCAGTTGTTTTGTACATGCCCAGAAACTTCATAACCCAGGCATATCTTTTTATCTGTGTATTTCTGTGTTGTATAGACAACTGACTTGCCATTTGTTTTAGGCGTTAACTGCTCTGAAGTCGTTGGAAAAGAAAACTGTGACAGAATTTGTGAAAATGGGACATGCGTTCAAGGGTTGCCTGCTTCCTTCAAATGCATCTGTGACACAGGATTCTCTGGTAAGCAGCTCTTTTTCAGCTTGTTGTTTTTGTAATATAGATGGATCGTCTGACTTTGACAATAAAAACACAATATTTGAAAGTAATTGTACAGCTTTGATCGCTGCGAGGCGAATCATACACAGACAATCCGTTTTTTCTTCAAGCTATTTACAAAAGGCAGCGGGCGAGATTTTGCTGCATCCCAGTTTCATTTGCACAACTGTGTCATTTGCCTCGAAGGGGCAACTATCTGTGGAAAAGGTCAAAGCTGAAAACTGAAAAGTCATATATCTTTTAAAGATCAACATTTCCTCATGGGCTTCAAACCTGATCCTACAATGTTATATTTGTCATCATAATATATGAAGCGGCCACCTTTTAATCAAATACCTCACCTCACGTTACGACGTGGTCGTAAACAGCCAGTGCTAAACTGCTGGCTAACTGAGCGTGTTGCAGTTGGTAAAACAAAGGTTTACTGCAATCAATTAAAATGTAATTTATTGTGTAGTGTTTCTGCTAAGCATATTAAATCAGACCTTTTGATATTGGTCGCCGTCTGTGAGCTTAAAAAAAATGTCTTTCTCATTTCTACTGAATTCTGTATAAATCACTATGTGTCATGCTCACGGTTTTGATGGTCTGATCAGCTTGAGCCAAGTAAAGGCTAAAGTATGCAAATGCCTCTTCACCTGAATAAATTCCAAAAGGGTATCAAACACAAATGTAACGTATTTTCCATTAGCAGCCAAATTGTGTTCCTTGCCATGTGATTTAGGCGAGTTACTTAAGGGCTCGTATGCAAGCATTGGGTGGCAATCGTGATCCGGTGAGCTTGTTTATGAGACATTACCACTTCAGCCATGATTTAGGTAATGAGCCTCATTTGCTCCAGTAACTTACAGTTAGGTTAAATGGGTATCAAACACAAGTGGGTTATAAGACCTGGATACTCCTTGGGTTGCCCTGGATATCATTGTCTGCTGTAAAACTAGCCTGCATTGAACTTTCTGGAGTAAAAACTCCAGGTGGCTCCTCGCATTGATTCATTGTTTTGTTTGGAGCACAATTTGTCCCGGCAGCTTTCTTGAAGTGTCATAGCTTTGCCTTTTCGAGTCCAGCCCATGCTTTCAGCTTATTATTTTCGGAAGAAGTGGTTTCAAGGTTATTGCCAATGCTGGCATCCTTTTTTCAGTCGAATACAGAAGAAGAAGAAAGTACAGGGTGAAGGATAGTATAAGACGCCTCCGAGAGCAACTCTGAATAAAAACATGAAAGAGAAGATTACAAGAGAATTCTGTGAATCTTTAAAGGGAACTAAAAACGCTTTGCCCTTGTGCTCTTGTGTGTCAGGAATGCTGGATGTTAATACTTAGATAAAGGACATGTACAGTATATTCCAGAAAGAGTTTATTGTTTATTATCAAAGAAACATTTAATTATCAGATAGTATGTCAAAGTAATCTCATATAAACTTTGAAATTATTTTTCCTTAATTACATCTGATAAAAGTCAATGGCCCATGGCCTTAAAAAGTTTGTAAGTGTCAAAGAATTGTCTCAGCTTCAACACAGGTCTATTGATGAAAACAATTTCTTGAACTAATTTAAATATGTTTTCCGACATGATGTACGGGCATATAGCTGAGAAAGAAAAAAAAATGCCATCTGCAGTAAATAACTTATATATTGGGACATTTTTCTTCAACCAAACAGGTGGCATTGTAAAGAAATGTGCGCCCTCGTCTGATGTTAAATGGATAATTCATATAATTCACATCAGAAATAAATTGGTTACTCACATGCACCCTCTGCCTTTGCAGCTTTTATCTAATTTGCTTTAATTGCCGCTGCTCTCTCAAGTAAGCCGACTCCACCGGGTGCTTTAGCATAGTCATGGTGTCCTGCTGTCCCATCAGCTTCTTGGGAGTTCTGTGGAGCTTGTGCTTCCTTTACCTCCCTGCTGCAGTTGCCTCATTAATCAACTGGAAGTTAGTGGCTGCTCCAGTGCTGGCTGCCCTCATAGGCCAAAGTCTATGCGCACAGAATAATGAGCCCAACTCATGGGAACTCAAATGAGATTTTCTTTTGATTTGACTCTCCTTTGGACTATCTCTCGGGTATTTGTTGCAAGGTATTACCATCTTTACAGGGCATTTTCCATTTGGTAGAAGGTGCTAATTGTTTTTTCAATCTTGTTGGTAGTAATATGATTTTTTTTTTAAGGTTTAATTTGGATAATATATGTACTCATTACCCTTGTTAAACAATTTAATTAGAGAGTGACACAATATTATTTCTTTATGTACGTATATTAGATTTCTGCCGTTCATAATCACAGCAATAATAAGGGATGATTTTGAGATGAACAGATCAGTGGTAGACATAAATGCCAATACAAATCGTTAAAAAAACAACATATTAGGATTCCATCTTGAGTGCTGAGAGTGCTACAACCACTTTATGTCATAAATGTTTGTAACAGATGGGAGTGTTCCTAAACATGTAGTAGTTTGCATTTGGACCGCTCATGAAAACTCAATATCTGGTGGAAAATGAGTTAAGGAAGAAGCACGCCCTGGAGTTGTATACAGTAAGATTGATGCCCACAGAGGAGGCTATGAGGAGCCTCTGGGACATGAGCACTCGTATCAGCAGGGGGATTAAAGAAAATATGCAAAGAAAGAGTCACTGGAAAGACAAATGTGTAGGCACCTTGTGAAGAACACAAAAATGAAAACCCTCACCAGGGAATAACATCAACTTTTATTCACCTTGAACCTGCAGGGAATTCAGTCTAATTTTATCCGTTGCATACAATGTCACTCCGGCATTACCCCGACTCTGGTTATGCTCCTGCTGGTGAAAGTGTTGTGGTCCTGCAGTATTTAGAAAACTACTGGCTACAGCTTAGTTTGGAAGTACTTTATCTCAGAAGATGCTTATGAAACGGGCTGCAGCACTAAATACAGTTCAGTGAAAATCCACCATGAAAATCATTCCTACATACTGATGATGACTTTCCTTTTATTACTGTACTTGGCACAGTGGTATCGACTTATTTCTTTTGGATTACATGATGAAAATATTACACCTTCCACGTTGGGAACTCTTGTGTGATATGTCTGCACAAACTGATTCATTATTTCAGTCCATATTTTAAATCAATGTATACCAAAGTGTTGCATATTACAGTACAGTATGCCACAAGAGTAGTAAAATTGTCAATGATTATCGGAATAATGATAATAATATTGTGAAAAGAAGCAGCAATAATGATGGCTGCATCATTTGTCATGTTTAACTTGTTGTCCTTGGTCATTCAGGCAAGTTTATTAGTGGCATTATTCAAGCACAGAGAAGGTGATGAAATGTATGTATAAGGACATAAAAATGAAAAAAATAAATCTGTTGAAATGGAATGAGATGAATTAAACAAGAACAAATCAAATGATGATGCAATTTGACAAAAACATAACCGTGTATAACAACAAACTGTTTTCCCTAAAGACTGCCACAGGTTTGAACCGCATATTACTTTATAATGTTGCTTGTTGTGTTCGAAGTGTTTACAGTACCATCAAGCAACTGCCGTTCCTGATTACCGCCCTGACCCAATGCTCATTTATATTAATGCTACAGTAGACCTGACTGCACAGGATGGCAGCTGCAGACCGACCGACCCTCCTGTGTTGTTGCACAAGCACAAACTTGAATATACACGCTCACAGCATGAAACGCAACACCATGAGATTGAGGCAATTTTGCCTCACAAGCATTAAGCAGGAAAATTACAAGGCACACACTCAACTCCCTGTTTATAGCTTTAAGAGAAAACCGTACATTTGAAGGTGAACCAAACCTAATGATCGATTTTGTTACCTGGTCGGAATATTTGCTTTAGTCTTAACTACGACTTTGGTTTCCCTGAAGTGAAGAACTCTGGGGTAACTTTAGTGAGGTTTCTTTGTCTTTTCTATATACATGTGCAGGATAACATCTTGCTGGTTTTGCTTATTTTCCAGTTGGTGTGAATTGTTGGCTTCAGTGGGAAGGTTTCTGAAATGGGCAATTAGGCTCTATAGTATATCATCAATCATATGCCACCATAGCAGCCTGACAGCGATGATGCTGTTTACAGTTGATCTTGCCTTTTAGTTTAATTGTGCTTGTCACAATTAAATTAGTGGTCCTGCACATGCCTCCATCCTGTGTAATTATTGATAGTCAGTCACCCCTTCCTCCATGGATTATAGTCATGTCAGTCATGTCTTTTCAGGCATAAACTTGGTCAAACAGCTCTGAAGCGATTTCATACATGTGCCATGTTACTTTCCATGTTCACCGCTTGGGCTTTAATAGTTTTAAGTAGAATGTGTTAATGTCTGCTGTGCAAAGAACACCGGTTGACAGGTTTTTTGAACATTATAGTTTCTAGATGTTAATACAATCTGAATAAAAGTGCTGTAATTTTGTGCTGTCTGTTTTCCAGGCCCACCTTGTGAGAAGAGGAAAGCCCCCTGTGATCCAAATCCATGCAGAAATGGTGGCGTATGTGAAGAAAGCCTCAAAGGATTTGTCTGTCGTTGTCCGGAAAGATTTGGGGGCGTCTACTGTGACTCCACAGTTGTCTTCGATTGCGTGTCATACGCATGTCAGGAGGAACGAATTTGCACTACAGGGGAGCATGTGAGGATTTAATTTCCCTTATTTGTTTTATCTCAGTGGGAGATAAACAAGAAATGGCACATGAAGATTAATATAGAGTTTTGAAACAAGATCAAATGGCTTCATTCTGAAGGCTGCAGCAGCAATTAATATTTCCTGCTGAAGATGAGCCCAGGGTGTTTGCATCCTCTAGTATTTTGATTGAATGACCTATCACATGTTTAAGTGCCAGTTTGAAATGTCTCTCATTAAAAGCTTTTTGTAATTAGACACCTTCTGCAACGTTCGACTTTCACTGGAAATGCCATCGTGGTCTAACATTTTGCTAAGGCAGTAGTGTTTCTAATGTTCTCGAGGATGCACAAGAGAAAATACAATAATAGTCTAATTGTCTTTCCCTGACCTTTGTTTTGTTCATTACAGTTTGCCAAATGCACTGCACATTCACAGCTAACCTAAAGAAACCAGAGTAGAGCAGACTAAAAGGGACATTTATCAAAATAATGCCTGATCTTGCTGCGGCTTGACGTAGATATTTATTTCTAGAAGCTTAATGTGAAACTCAAATCTCATTAACTTTGAATTACATCACCATTAGCATTTATTAGCCTCTTGTGGTTTCTAAAACTCATATTAAAACATATATAAAACACATTATTTACTTGCATACTTGGATTCGATTAAATATAATTGTAGAGATCAGTAACGAATAATAATGTGAGTCAGTCAAGTCACAATACGCTCATGTTCTTACAGTTAGTGATCTTATGTATCCTTTGTGTAATCTAACACAAGTTTTCCCAAGTTGCCAGGTGACCTGGTTTGTTTTGCCTCTGTATGCAGGCCTCTGAATGTGTCTGTGCAGATGGTACTGTGGTCCCAGCATGCAGGAGGCAGCAGAACCTGTGCAGCCCATCACCATGTCTTCACAATGCCACCTGTGTGTCCAGGGGAAATGATTATATCTGCAGGTAAAACGCACACAGGGATCTAATGGAGGCCACTCTCACTCCTCCTTTCTAGATGACTGGAATGTCATTCAATGTGATTAGGATTTACATTTCACTTACAAGCTCTTGGACGAATACATAGATGTCTGGCAGACCTCAAGCCTCATTGTAGGCTGGTGATTCTATATATCTCATATTCTATATCATCTGGCCAACTAATCCCATGAAAAAGGTCAAAACCAACAATATTTTTTTTTCTGTGTAGCCTAGTGTATTCCTTTGTGCCATAGACCTCCATTATTGACCAAAAACTATAAGAAAAGACTATTAAAAGCAACGACTTGTCATGGAAACTGTTATTTTAAGTCAATCATACATACAGTCATCAACTCAACTTAACTTTCTTTATATGGCACCGTTCATACAGTCATGCAGCCAGAAGTGCTTCACCGAGCAAGATTACAATAGGACAGACCAATAGATAAATACATAATAAACAACAATAAAATAGAGTAAATAGTCCTGCAGCTGTTAATACTGACACGCACGCCAAATGTGTATAAATCCACAACTGAAAATAGTCCCCAACAAAAGTGCACTATTTACTCCAATTTAAGTAACATTTGCTTTTTGGAAAATTATGTGATTATGAAATGAAAATATGTACTTTTTTAAAAAGAATTATGTCTTGAGTAGGAACTAATGTGTTTGGGACAAAGTGCTGCAGGCACGGTTGGGAAGTTCGTCTTGTCTTGCGTTTTTTTTTAGAAGTGAAAAATAAAATGCCACATCCATCTTCAAATAAAAAATGACACTGGTCAACTTAAGTTAACTGGATTCAAATTGTCTTGACAAGATAGGAAGGTTTTTTTGATGGCTCACTAATGGGATTTATATGAAAATGGTTTTAGGTCTACTACATTGATGAGAAAGGAAATTCATGTGAATAAGGCTCTGCTTTTGAGGTCTCAACTCTACCTCACAGCTGATGTCTTTTAAATCCAGTTATTATACTGTATCAGATCACAAGTCTTAAATACTCAACACATACATAAATCCTGGTCTTGGCTCCAAGACTAGATAATTATAAATGTGACACTTTTGTTTTTTCTCATCATCACAGTTCATATACTCATCAAAAGAAAGACATTTAAATTAAATCAGGTTCGAAATAGAAATACAGTATATAGAAATTATAATCAGTGAAATAACGAGTTGGATTTTTACGCGTTTAAGAAAGCGTAATCTGTGATTTATAATGAACCTTAATTAGTTTTGATGTGCTAGCCCCAGCTTTTTGGCGATCAAGATCATAAAAACTTGCAGACATTATTTCACCCACCTCTGTATCACAAATAATTCCATAGAAAAACAGATTATGACCCCATGTATCTTGCAAAAGAGACAAAATATGGCTTATTAGTGCTTAAGGCTTTGGGTGAATTGATTTTGATGACACTGGCCTCATCTTAACAGATGTCTGCGAGGGTTTTCCGGGAAGAATTGTGAAGAATTAATTGACTACTGCAGGCTGCTCAATATCCACTGCCTGAATGAGGGATTGTGCTTGAGTGGAATTGGCGGATATCAGGTAAGTAATTCAATGTTTCAGTCCTAATGAAATACTCTGAAGCCCACAAAATATGGTTCATGCTGTACTTTAATTACAATATCAACATTAAGTGAACACATTTATAAGCTGAGATGTGATGCATTGCATAAATCTTTACATTTCATTTTGTTAAATTATGATTTATGTGTGTCTCATATCAGTACGAAATATAGTCTGAGACTTGACTGATGATTTTAAATGTATTGCTAAATTCCAAACCAACGTAAGAGCTGTGTACAAAAACACAAAACTACAAAGATGTGTGCATTACTGTAGCCTACACACATAGAGCCACCATTGACAATAATTCACTTAAACACAATTATTACAGTCATTACAGTCTTACAACATGCACCAACCATGTGCCTCTTTGGGGGGTGCTAATACATTAAATGTCTCTCTTTGTGTTCAAATTCCAACATGTTCTCCGTAATTTTTGCTCTAACTGTGTGAAGAGTACAACTACCTTCCAAGCTCGGAGAGCCGCCATCAAAATAAAAGCCTCTTATCTTAAAAGAGGAAACAAGAGAAATGTAGCTGAAGGCAGGCAAAGAACATGCAACAAAGGCAACAACATTCATTGTCAAACACGGCTATTTCCTTTCTAAAGCGAAAACACAAATTAGGTTACTTACACTCCCACCAAATTATGAAGGTTTCATATTACATTACATGAACTATGAATCATTTTCACATTAGGAGCGACTCTATCTTCTTGCAGTCGTGAGCTTAAGGAGCCTCTAACAACAGAACTAACTAAAAACTAACGTTTCCAACGACTCCCGAACTGCTCGGCCAGATAATGTACGTGACGCCATCTTTTTGCTCCGTACAAGTCCTCTCTGGGGAACCGTTCCAGGTGGCGGAAGAGCTGTGTTGATCAGATGATTGGGGTTTGTTGTGGTTCCAGACTGTCTGAACTGTTTAAGTTATCCACAGTGGAGGGTCTACTGTTGACTATGGCCATAGCGTCATAGAGTAGAGTTCGTAGTTTAGCGTCGTTGAGTCTGCCATGGGGAAGTGTGAAAAATATTAATTCAGAACACACCTGACAGTCTTTATCTGCTCCCACACGCCGTCTGCATGACTGGAGTGTGGCACGTTCATGACGAAGTCACACTGCTTCTGTGACAGAAATGTATTGAGTCTCTGTGTGTTAAGCTCTTGTACAGCTGCCTTGAATTAATTCTTTGCACCAACAAAGTCAGTGCCTTGGTCACACTGGATTTAACTGCACCTCAAACTGCAATGGAACATCGCAAGCCGTTGATGAACGCATTGGTGGACAAATCCTCCAACATCTAGATGTGGCTGGAATGTAAGCACAAACAGGTATAGTGTAGGCCGTTTCCTTTATGCTGTTTTCTTTACTCTGTAGTGACAAAAGGACCGAAGCAGTCCATACCACATAATGGGAAGGCTGGGGAGGACTCTACACGCTCCACAGGAAGGTCACTCATTTTTTGGGCCTCCTTAGTCTGCAACAAGTCACATACTGGCGAATATATTACGCAACTGCTCAGCTTATTCCAGGAATCCAATAGCCATTGGATCTGATTTAATTTGTGGTGAAGCCTTTTCCCTGAGGCTTTGTCCTTTCATGGTTGTGGGCTATTGTCAGCTTTGTCACATGGTGCTCCTTGGGGATGAAGATTGGGTGCTTGAATCACTTGGCGAGGGATGAGTGGCGGAGTCTTCCTCCCACCTTGAGGATACCGTCGAGGTGGTGCATCAAGGTGGTGCAGTGGGTTGCAACGCTGTAGTTAACTTCCTGTGTTTAACAGCTCGATTTCTTTATTATATGTTTGACTTTGCAGATCTTGGATTATGACATGTTTAGCACTTTCCTGTTCACTCACTGTAGAAGGCTCACATGATTTTATTTTCTTAGTTCGTCGAAGAAGGCGGGCCACAGCCTTGGGAACTTGAACAGACGGTCGGCAAGACTCATTGAGTCTGTGATCTTTGTTTGCAGTGACTGTGCCTTTTTGACTTCTGGATCTCCTATGGGTAAATCCAGTAGTACATCTGTAGGTGTAGGTATTTTTTTTCCCCCAGAAGAATGTGGGCAGAGGCATCTCATAATGTTTTGATCATTTTTCCCGATGCCTTACAGTTTGTTCAGGAAAACAAGATCCTCTTGTCATCTTCTTTGGTGTCCTTTAAGTCTGTTTCCAAGGCGCTTATCACATCCATCGGCGTGACTATAGGGAGTTCCTCTACAGTGACTCTGTGACAAAGGCTTGATTCTGTTTCATCGAGGCATGGTGTTGAGCAGCCTACAATGCTCCACCCCAAGTCTGTAAAGATGGCATAGGGCTCATTGTCTTTTCCTGCCTGTCTACCTGTCTGGGTGTTAGGGTTTTGGGACAGTTATACCCAATTAAGAGTCCTATATCACAGCTAAGGAGAGGTGGCATCTTATCGGCGACCGCTGTTAAGTGAGGCCATCGTTTTGCTGTTATGAGTGGGAATATGATCATGATTCACAGGGATGCTGTCCTTTGTGTAAGAAGAAAAAAGGTTGATGTGAACACATGAATTGTAACCTCTCACACAGTGCTTGTAATGCATCGCTTACCTCCTAGTTAATGAAGGTGCTGTCACTTTGAGTGTCTAGTAATGCGTAGACAAGCTGTTCCTTGGATGGGTTTTTGGCTAAGGACACCCACACAGGAACGATCATGGAAGTGCTGCATGACTGACTACCTCCAGTGACGCTGAGTGCTGTAGCTGCCATGATTTTGTTTGCAGTGTTTGGAGCTGCGTTAACAATGGATACGGACCTTTCTCTACCATCACGTCTCCTGTAGTTCTCATCGTGGAGACAGGTAGGGTGCCTTCCCTTACATACATCACAAGTATGGCGGTGATGACATTCTTTGGCACTGTGATCTGGTTTCACACATCCATAACACAGCTTGTTATCCTTCGCGTATGTCCGTCGATCCTCAAGGGACTTTTCTATGAAGTTAGGACACTTTGAGAGTTGATGTTTGTTGTCTTTGCACCATAGCAGGGGGACCTTTATTTTCCATTGTTTGATGTTGATTTGTCACTGTTTATGGCAGTTTGAGTGCTGAAGACATTGCCTTTGTTTCCCTTTATGTATCTTTTGTCATAAGATGAGTTGGATGAGTAAGGAGCATAGAGAAGTGACTGTGTTACATGCTATCTCTGCTTCTAGATACACAAACTCTCATTCTTCCATGAGGGCTATTGTAACCTGGCGATTTCAGCGTGATGCTAACCAGTCAGGAACTTTCTGTATTAGCTTTTGGTTTTCTTCGCAGTCACTTAATTTTTCTAGACCCTTAACATGAGGCATGGATTGCAGACAGGCATTTAGGAAGTCCGAGAATGTTCTTAACGCTTCAGCATCCTTGTGCTGAAGTTTTGGCGATTTTGACAGCTTGTCCCTGAAAGCTCTTTGGATAACAAATGGCCGACCGTAGCATTGGTTGAGCTTATTCCATGCATCTCTATATGCCTCATCATTTTGATAAAATGTGCTTTCGAAACATTTGTGAGCAGGGCCACAGATGTATTTCTTTAGGCAATAAAGTTTATTAGCTGAAGGAATACACTTTTGGTCAACAAGTGACATGAATAAAGCTCTTTATTCAATGTAGAGGTTTGGGTCTCCACTAAACACTGTGGGCGTTGGCATTGGGAGTCTGTTCATGACTATGCTGTCTTGGATTGCTTGGGTTGGACAGGACATGTCAGTAGTTGGAGGTGGTGTCACAACGTGAGGGTTTTGATGGTATATAGAAGGGTTGAAAAGGCTGATAGGGGGTCTATTGTTCTGCTGTATGAACTATCAGTTTCCTGTCTGCTGTTTCCAGTTTCTGACTGGTCGCTTCTATGAATACATAGAAATGTATTTATGGGTGTAAATAGATTTTGTCTATTCAATGCGTCTTCAAGGCTTTATGTTTCAGAAAATCTTTCATTAGTTGAAATACAAAAAGAACAAGGAATAACATAAACAAAAGTGATCATTGTCAGTATGCGGACACATTGCTTTGACAGACAGGTTCTGGTCACATTTTCCTCTCTATTGCTCAGTCTCCTCCAACGTCTGTATATATATATCTTTTACAACACCTAAGACTCCTTAAAGTCCCATGGTTCCTAATTATTATCAATCAGTCTTGTTCCATTAAGCCACTGACAATGTTCTTAATCTAACATCCACTTTTAGATGCTTCGTGTTGGAGCTCCTTCAACAGGGTCAAACATAATCAAAAATTGTCGCTCACTGCTCATGAGCCACTTCTTCTTTCTATATATATATTTTACATGGTTATCCTTTGAGTATGAAAACCCATTGGGTATGTCATTAAAGGTAGCCTGCTCATTTATTCACTGTGTCACGGAGATGCTCTTAACAAACAGAACCAAACACCAGCCTCCATCATATTGAGGTAGTGGCAGAAATTTGAGAGGGGGATATCTCACAACCTGAGCAAATTAAACCAAAACTATCTGTGAGGGTAGACATTGAGGTAGGTAAAATAGTTGGGCTTTTTGGAATTTGGGTATAATCACCCTTTTTATTTAAAGGTATTTACAGCCACATCATATGAGCAGTGTGCAAATTGCTGCCATTTCAATTCCATGCTACCCAAGGGTAAAAACGAAACACATTGAAATTGAAATTTGAAATGTAACCTCTGCATTTAACCCATCCCGATAGCTTATTGCTACACTGTGTACTTGTATGGAGGGTGAACACCACCAAACATTTAAAACTGACAGTCAACATCTTAACCCTCATTTTTTAATTTGAAATCCAGCATGAGCAAAAACAATGAAGAACATATATATATATTTGCTCTAATACTTACTTGTATATGCTGTACTGTAAACATGTAACTGTTTTCCTGCAGTGTGTTTGTGCCCCGGGATGGATAGGAGAGTTTTGTCAACACATAGGCAATGCCTGCCTGATAAAGCCAAACAGCTGTTTGAATGGAGCCACATGCATTACAACAAGTCAGCCATCATCATCTCCAGTGTACACCTGTGAGTGCCCCCTCGGCTTCACTGGTGAGATAACTTTGCTTTATTATCTGTTTTTTTGCCCCTTTCCATCTGTCCGTCCGTCTGTCTGTTGACTAGGATTTCTCAAAATATGGATTGAATTCTACAAACCCTAGTGGGAAGGTAAGTCTCGGGGCAAGGCATGACTGATTGATGTTTGGAAGAACTGGTATAGCTTGGCAGTAACATGCCGTTGGCAGAGGTTTGTGTTCTGTTCTGTTACTATATGTAAAAATGTGAGGCACATATGCAACACAGGTGGTAAGTGCAATCATTTTCTGAATATTTGAATTGATTCTGCAGTCTGATGCAAGACATTAACACAGAGAGCTCTTCTGCTGAGAGCGATCCATATATAATAAATGTTTTTATTTTGCCTTTTGTTGGTGTTGTAAGGCAGCGTGCATCAAGTCATGTATTCCATCAAAAGTGCATAATTTCTATCATGCCAAAATGGTCACAGAGAATACTGGCTTCTTATTGTCTGGCAGGGGTCCATTTAAATGTTATGTCATATAAAGCTTTTCACTGCTGCCTTGTTACAAAAAACACCGTATTATATAAAAAGACACAACACTTTTGTTTGAGAGATGAGTTCTTCCAACGAAAATAGAGATGATTATGGGATGTATGAGTAGACCGAGTTACACCTCAAATCCCTACCTAGACCCAACCACCAACCGACTTCATCAGAATGGTTTCGGGAAGGACGGCAGTTGTTTCGAATTTCGGAAATGCGTCCGACACAGCTTAAAATTTGATTGGGTATCAGCAAGTATATGTGAGTATATGAACTGATCCAATATCATGATATATCCAATTTTGAGGTATTTGAACTTTTACTCCACTACATTCATTTGATAGCTATAGCTACCTGTTACTTTGTACACTTACAAAATGAATGCACAATATAAATTAACTAATAAATTATTCTAGTTATTATAGGTAACGGTACCAAGCAGTATATAAATAATTAACATTACAACATCTAATATTGCAGCTGCAATATTAGGGTTACACAATATTGCATCAATATTTATCAATGTTTAGATGGGCTTGACCCATAATATGGAGCTTCATAAACTTAACAGTTTCATGATCAGATCATCAGTGCAACATCATGCACTCTGCAGTATCTCAACATAGACAGTGGTATAATAAACTTGTCGAGCATACATTTGTCATTAGGCCTATTAAAACATTAAAACAAACTCTAAACAGGTTTATGTCAGTCCCTGAAGTTAGTGTTTGATAATATCCAGCTGACATGAAGTAAACTTGGACAAGTTTGTTACTTAATACCACAGTAACATCTGAGAGCAGTTATTCTGGGGAAGAGAGGGTCACATGGGCTCGTTCAAAGACTTCTAATACGGTACATTGCTTGCACATGGGTCAGCAGGGCAACAGTGAGAGGGAAGGCCACTCATTCACCATCAGGTTTTGGATCAAAACTCCATGTTTTCAAACATCCACTCTGATTAATGTCTCAAAAAACTCAATCACAGCCAGCTCAAAGGCTGCTACTCCATAACTGACCTCTGACCTTTGACCACCCTTAAAAGGTGGGCAAGGAAAGGCAATAACCAGTGGTATACAAGTAGTTTCTGTTATTCTAAATACAAACAGAGAAGCACCAAAGCTAGCCTAGCCTACAACTAACTGCATGTCTTTGAAATGCGAATGAACTGAACAAAATATATTTATATTGAGTATAAATATATTAAATTATTTCAGGCTAGAAATCTGTGCTTTAAACTACAGATTTCAAGCAAAGGCCAGTTCTCTTGATGAAGCATCTTTTTTTAAAACCTTAAAGCTTATTTACCAGTAGCCGTGCCTGCTTGACATTTCTAAGCCAGCTAATGATTGCATTCAAGTACTCTGGCAAACTGCTTCCTAATTAGCTGCCAGCTCAGAACGTGGCAGAAAGTTTTTTCAAAAAACGGGGGAAAAAGGGAGAGACACAGAAACAATGATAACGTTTCTATTAGACAATGAGATTTTAGGGTACAGAGCATGTCCCTTTGCATTAAAATGATTGAAGAAGTTCATAGAAACGGACAAACTCAGGTGTTATTTCCATAATAACTGGAGACTACAAATAAGAACAAAGCTATAAATAAGATAAATGCTTCTCTGATGTTGGCTCTATGGGAGACTCATAGTTTCTCACTCACAGCTATGCCATTTTACACCATAAGAGAAGATCATGTTTGAAGTATTGCTTATCTAAACTGTCCATTATGCCCATGAAATACAATTGTATATCATTAGAAATGTATCAGCATAATACAGTACAGTATGTAAACATCTATATTGATACTTAATTACATTATTTATTCTAGACGTTATTTGACAAAGCAATGGACAGTATGGAAGAACACAGATTTTTGATCCTTGAACATTGTTTATGCTGCACAGGGTTTATGATGGCACTGCATAGTATTGTTCCTCTGTTGTCTTATTGCTTAAACAACCAGTGAATGTTGATTTTTCTTTTTTCTTCCCCAGTGCACTCAGGTTTTGGCCTATAGCGTATTTCCCAATCCAGCCTTAAGTCCTGACACACTTACCTGTCAGTCAGATAAGCCCTTACATAGCACTACATGAACAAGATTTTTTCTCCCCTCTGTTCAAAGCTGAAATCTGTTGCCACATCGGTAATGGAAAATTGTCTGTTACAACATGGCAGGTCTTAGTGACTGATAGAATTCATCATTTTCTGGCATCTTGGGATTTTTACTTTGGAATTTCGAGCCATGCAGCATAAAAAGGCCAATTTAATTTCAAGCTTTGCCCAGAAACCCCACTGTACTGTATCATAGATCATAACTCAGGATACATTACGCATGCTCCGGGCATTCTGGTTTCATTTTGGAAGGCTTTATTTTTCACTGAACAACAAGAGTTGGCATATATTCATACACACTCTGTTTTTAATTGTGTAGATAATAATATAAGACTTGGAAATGCGATTACACTCAAGTGTAGAATCCACCAGAGATCCAGGAGTGTGATTAAAAGACAAATTGTGAAACCATCTGTAATTATTTACCTGAAATGCAAAAGGTCTTTGCATTTTAACCTTAATCTGACCGACAAGAATCTATTGGCATTAAGGAACATGCAGGTAAATAATAACTCTGCACAAGAGCAAGAGGTGTTTTGCCAAAATTAAATTTAAATAACCTACAATTAATATTGACCTTCAACATCAGTGTAATTTTTTTTTTATATATATTTGATCTTTTCTAGATTTTTAAGACATTGTAGTACAAACATTTTGAAGCCTAAATCAACAACTTTTATATCATTGAAGTGTTATCAAAAAAGGCTACAATGCTACATAATTGATTTCATTCACAGCCATAAATGAGGGTAGGCGTTTTAGTAGGACAAATTTATATGATTTTCTGTCGCAGAGCATGGCATATTTCGAATATAATGACCTGTAGCAGCTACTGTGCAGATGATATCAATCATGGTGTTTGTGCCGTAGCATGAGGTTGCCGCTGTCAAGAAGGGACTTTCACTACATGTCATTGCTGCTCCGTTATTGATGATAGGACTTTTTAAATTAATAACCTGCACTGGAAGACACCCACCCCCAAACACAGCGGTAAAAGTAGTAGCTGCTGAGGCAGCTGAGCACCAAACAAATGGCATATCAAGCCACCTGCATCCCCCACCACTTCTGCTCTCTTCAGAGCTCGTTATTAAGTGTCTATTTTCTTAAGAAGAAATTGAGTCTGTCCATCCACATATCTCTTTGTGATTCCAGGGGCTCACCACCTGAATCCTATGCATCTTATCAAAGGAATGTCTGTGATCCTATTATTGTTTCAAGAGATAAGGTGCTCAAAGTGTTGTAGGCAACTCATCAAGGAGCATTTGGGTAAATATGCGTTTTTATTTTCTGAACAAAAGTATTTAGAGAAGATTGACACCATTCTCATCTATTTGTACGCTAAATTTGAAGCTACTGCCAGCAGACAATTAGCTTAGCATAAAGATTGGATGCAGTGGAAAACAGTTAGCTCTGTTCAAAGATTAAAAATAATCTGTGTACCAACACCTGCCTGGCAACATCTCAGTGATGTCAAGTCTGTATTTGCAGTCAAGAAACAATCCGGCATCTTACCCTTGTAAACTTGTTGTTTTTACACTTGCACCAATTAAACACATGTGATGCATGTTATTTAGTGCACTTAACAGTTGTTGGTAGGCAGATTTCTTGGACAAAGCCAGGCTAACTGTTTCCCCTTGCTTCTAGCCTTTATGCTAAGCTTACTCCTGAACAATTATTTGGCCATTAGACATTCCTTTAGTAAAGTGCTGTCGGGTTCAGATGGTGAAAAAACAAAGGGAGGTGTTAGAGGAAATACACCTGTTTAGACAGGCTATCCCTTTACTAAATGTGGCAAATAAATCATTTTCTTGGGTTCTTCTAATGCAATGTACAGGTGATGACACATGCAATATCACTCATGAAGAGCTCTATGTGAAGATGGTAATGTGTTACAAATGCCACTAATGCAACGAATGTTGCCTCTGTTTTCAGGAACAAGCTGTGAGACTGAGGTCAACGAGTGCGACTCCAGTCCCTGTCAGCACAATGGCACATGCTCTGACTTGCTAGGACACCATGAATGCCAATGTTATGCAGGTATGTTGGGCTATTGTCAAAACTACAGCTTTTCTGTATGACATTTAAGGGATTTCTGTAGTAGCTGTGGTATTGGACAGTGCGGTAGACCTTTTAAGCTTGTATGCAGTGGATGTGGCCTCATTGTGCATCATTTTCAACCTCTATCTGTCTCAAGGTCCGATTCACAAAAACGAATGATATTACAGCGGAAACACACCCCTTAACTTTTTACAGCTAAGTGCCGTTTGTTGCGTTTGATTGCAATTATCCATGTGGAAAAGCATAAATGTGCTTGAGGCCAATGCATCAGTTGTGAGGGGGGAGAGCCAGAGGTCTTGTCAGGAGGGGATTGTCAGAGTGCCACTTCCATCCAAACCTCCTGAAGGCAATTAAGAGAGAGGCAAGGGAAAGTGATAGCCCAGGATTTGGTAAAGCAGGAAGAGGGTAGTAATATTTACCTATGTTTTATAATTTGTTTGTCATGGTATCTTGTCACTACATCTTAAAATTAATGGATTTGAGCAGACAACCCTGACAAATGAGCTTCAGTTATTACCAACTTTCTGGAGATGCTGATAATTTCACTATAACGGCATGTGACTATCAACGCTGTTATTTGTGAATTGGACTGTTTTTGCACATTAATGCTCATTTACATAGAGAGGGGCCAATTTTGCGCCAAATGTTTTGCATATTACCTGATTTATATACAGTACATGCAAATAGCACAGGACCACCGAGATGCTCTTTGCTTGGCAGCCCGGGAAGAGGTGCTTTTTCACCCTTTACCGCCGAAAATCAGTGCAATGCTTTTGTGAATTCGCCCCTCAGTGTACACCAAAAACCGAAGGTGATTAGCCATTGACAGCTGGTTCCCTAGACTGTCACATCCTATCTGAGGAAGTTTTGAGAAGTCAACAGGATTCAGATTATCACATGTATCTAATCTAATTTCTTTTTTTTAATCTATTCTTTTTATTTAATTTTTTTTCATTTAATTGATATATTTGAAATTATTATATTTTTGCTACTTTCCAATATGTTAGAATAAAGCACCCAAATGCCTTTTATTATGAAACTACAAGCCATTATAAAATGGCCCTACTCTCTTTGATCACAACATGCTCCATTGTGCAGAGTAGAAAACACAGCCTGGGTCTTCCTCTCATTATTCACAGTATCAGTTTGCAGCTTTGGTCTGTGATGGTCTGAGGAAAATCACAAATTCATTAATAATGGGAGTTCCATAATATTATATTATGAAACTCCACAATTATCAAAATGTTCTTGTTATTGCTTATTGTACCTGGCGGGCTGAGTCTGACTTTACATTCACTGAACGTACATTGATGGACCGCTCGCAGGAGCTTTGTGTTTCCGGCAGGGCACAGTGTCAGTTATTGTGTCTAGCAATTGCTATCGCCCACTTTACTGGAACATTTTACTGCAAGGACAGTCCAAAGACACCGTGGGCACAGCGTCTTAGTGGCCAGATGAAGTTTTTCTCACAAGAATTTGCAGCAGTTATTCTTAGCCCTTGTTCCCAGCAAATGTTTTCCTGGCTCTTCAGGGAAATGTAGCTTTGATGGTAATAAAAAACATTGTGTTTGTTCACTCTTGTTCAATTAAACATTGAAGGACAATGCCAGTGCTAATGACACATAAGTTTGTTTCGCCTCATCAGCCCCTGAAGCAAAGCACACCAGAGTCACTAGGTGACATTCAGAAGTGGCATAGTATTTTCGTCAACTGAAGAATTGGTTCATCCCTTGAAGTGTCTCAGGTACAACTCTCCATGGTTTGAAATATGGTGAATGATAGCTTGAAGCGTTATTCATCCATCCATTTCCTGCTCAGGGCTGGAGACATTGGGTAAGGCATAGAGGCCACACCCTGGACAGGCTAACACACAGACAGAAAAACAAAGTCATACCTACAGGGAATTTAGAGTTTCCAGTTCACTTAACTGGCATGTCTTTGAACCTAAGGAGGAAACCTTTGCAAACTCTTCCAAAGGCCAGCTGGTTAGAACACAGCAATGAGCAATGCAATCATATCACAGATGTCAAAAGAGCTGAAAATGAGAAAGCTAACATTAAGACCTCTTACTTTAAATCTTTAAATTATTCGTGCTTTATAAACAAACAGGAGAAAATAGGCCAAAAAACAATTCACAAAGACAGCTCTCTTTATATCCGCTGGGTCGGTGATCATATATGTTCATTCTTTGATCAGCAATTACAAAGAAATTGAATTGTGTACATGACCATTTATAAAACTTATTACAACGTATTTGTGTTTTTGTTTTTCTTTTAACTCCAATACACCAGATTTGTTGTGACTCTCCCTTGTGCTTTTTGGGTGAGCATCTATGTGGAAATCTGGCTGTGATGTTAGAGGAATGGAGGGGTGGGCTGATGGCTGTGTAATTCGGGTTATCAAGTAGGAACCTCCCATCACAAATGTCAAGTTGAAATAGACCCACGACACCCCGGAAGGCTCAACAGTTATACAACTGCTCAGAGCACCAATCATGACTGGAGCCATCCACACTCTGTATTTAGGAACCTGTTTCACAAATCTACCGATGACGACTGTATTTGCATTCTTACTATTAATATCTACGACCAGCCTAAGACAATTGTAGAGTAAGTAGAAAGTGATGTTTGGCACTGATATTTGCTGTATCTCCCTTTTTCAAACACCAGATGGATAGCCATACTTTGCACACAAGCTCGCGCCTTTTCTTTTCAGGCCGAGCCATCGGTTGCTCTTTCCCAGATGCCTCTGAAGCTGCCTTTGCAGCCTCCCGTAATCCCTGATCATGAATCCCTAACTCTCTAAGTAAACTGGTACTAGATGTGGCCACAGATCCATGGTAAGAAAATTCCACAGGGCACTCCCTGGCTTTCCAGCCCTGCTACTAAATCCCATCTGTTATCTCAGTAAACCTAAGCCTCTCCCACTCGTATGCCTCATCTACTGCATCTTCTCATGGTGAAGTGAGTTCTACAATGTAAGAAAATAGTCTGGTGAGTGCCGGACCACAGTGCAAAGCAAAGTCTTAAGTCATGGGTGGAATTATATTATTTTTTCTTAACAACAGTGCATGGATAAAGTCAAACTAATGCATAGTTCTGACTCTCCTAAAGCTTACAGAATTCAGTTATGTTGAATAATGGTCCAATCAACTATTGGTTATGCCAAATGTTTCAAATTGGACATTATTTCCAATTACACCTCCTCAGTAAGGGGTTGAAAAAGACAGTGTCTGCTGTGTTACTAACCAACCATGTTTTGTCATAGATGAGAATTAGAACAATTAGAGGGACAAGCAGAAGCACAATACGAAAGTTTAAATAATAAAACTCAGTCAAGACTTTAATTGAGACTCAAGTGAAATACAAAGTCATGGAGGCACTGTGGCACAAAGGGGCCAATCCACCAGTTGAGCCACTGTCGGCGCAATTCTGGCCCTGTCCATTAGATACATAGAAGAGCTGACCTTGTGTCCTGGTACATTGACATTAATTAGCGATGGGTTTGCGACCCATCTGATCAAGTATTGCATAAGTTACTTTAATTGTATCAAAACTTTTCTTTCAGGTTTTCTGGGAAAGAATTGTGAAGTTGACATTGATGCTTGTGCTCTACCCAACAACACATGTCCATCAAAGACTCAGTGTTTGGACCTCCCAGATGGCCTTGAATACACCTGCCGTGTACCCTGCCCTCAAAACCTTCAAGTGAGTAAAAACATCGAAATGGACTGTTTGTCCTCCTCTGTGGTTCTGTAAGTATTGCTCTTAAGTCCCATACATTTTTAAAGAGCTCCCAATCTTTTGTTTATTTCTCTTGAAGCAATTTTTATGTTTTCTCTTCAACAGGGCAGCAACATTATCACAACAGCAGGGAAGCATAACAAGCAAATTAATGAGAAGGTTTTGTGTAATCTTCTCCCCTATTTTATTTAGAGGGGTTTCGGCTCACTGTTTATTCAGCTTTGTCGCATAAGAACACAGAACTAAGATATAACTCACCAGTACGTTCACATTGATATCTAGTTGGGTGATGGTAAATTATGAATGTATTTCCAAATGACCAGTGTGACACTTTGGCTTAATAAATTAATCAAACCACAAATACAATTACATTACAAGGCACAGCCTGTTATGGGCTAAAACTCTCATATGATAAGTAAGGCAGTAGGAATGTTCACTGTTATTTACAGAAGCAACATTGCTGCAAACTGTCACCACAAACTGAATTACAACATTGAGGACTTAAGTAAGAGGGTATCAAATATTAATTCAGTATCGTATTCATAAAATGTGGGATAATCCTTTGTTATACACCGGGATAAAAATAAGCGTAAATCCCCCAGGAAGATTGACAGCAAATGCGATAATCCATAAACAGAGCAATCAGCTGGTGCTGAAGCTGCACAGTATGTTGGTTTTTTCTGAGAAGAAGGCTGCAATAAACGGAACCAAATACCAAATGTAGTTAAGTAACAGATGCTGACCTATGACCTGACTGTAAATACAAAAAATATTTATATTCACAGTGTAATGTATGCTTCATATTTAAATCATCAAAGCACTATTTTGTGTTCTGTTTGTATTCTGAATGTGGTAGCACATCCGACAGATTTTTAAGCAGTCATGGTAAAAGAAGACAAAGCTGGAATTGTGTGATTGTTTGTCAGGGATTTTGCTATTGGCAAGCAGGAGGGGAGCACATTTACAGGACTGAAAAGGCCTCTGCCACCTGACGCGGATGAGTGCCACTGAAGATTTGCAATGTCTGTATTTTTTGAATGCGCGGTGTTCTTTAGGTATAGATAGATCGACCCTCTGCCTTTTAAAAAAAAAGCTTTAAAAAACAGAGGGGCTTCTTCAAATGACAGATGGAGATGATCACTCACTGTGGAGAAAGCCTTGTGTTGGCCATCCTACAGAAATGCCATGATGCCTGCAATATACACCTTCCCACAAGCCAGCTCTTCCTCTGCCCCTTTGTTACCCTTCTATTATACACATGTACCAGCTAGCAGGCGTATCTATTTTGTTACAATTAACTCTTGGGAGGTTTAGCACTCAATGATCATTGATCTTGTCTTTTTAGACAGGATGTAGATGCTACGTGGAATACTGAGTGAATCCAGTGTAAAGCATGGATCAGTATTCATGAGAATGCCATGTGGCTGGAATGAAGCTCATTTTCAGGCAGCCGGGAGCAAGAAATTAGTTTGGGTTGCATTGTAAAATAGTGATTGTATTTTTTTTAGCAGAATGGTTGCAGTCTAATCGAAAATATTATCATATAAGATGAAGCTATCTCTTTTTTTGCACATGAGGCAGCATATGTCATGACATATGTATCTAACGGAGCTGTCTTCTTTCAACAGCCATGTGCCAACGGAGGACGCTGTGTGTTGAATGACGCCAGTAGCTACACTTGCATCTGTACACCTGGTTGGTCTGGTCAGAACTGCCGTATAAATGTCAATGATTGTGTTCAACATTGGTGTCAAAATGGAGCCACTTGTGGGGATGAGATTGATGGTTACAGGTGAGCCTTCAAATCTGGATTGCCTTCGGGCCATTCAGTCACCAGAATGTCAATGATTGTAAAGGCGGTGACATTTACTGTTCTTTTCCTTCAGGGTTGAAAGAATTCTTCTACCTCTATACATTATTAAGAAATTCTCTTTAATCTGTTGCTAGCTGCCTTTGTCCCAGAGGATACACAGGCGTCTACTGCGAAGAGGACATTGATTACTGTGTTGGCCATCGCTGCTCCGAACATGGCGTTTGCCTGGACCTGCAGTATAACTTCACCTGTCGCTGCATGCTTGGATTTGAAGGGTCGCTCTGTGAACTGGAAACAAATGAGTGCAACAGCTTCCCCTGCGCCAGCGGCGCCACCTGTGTGGACCTAATCAGTGATTATCGGTGCCGCTGTCCCCCAGGGTTTGAGGGTATGAGACCATCTGATGCCAATGTGAGCCTATTTGCAGCCATTAGTATGGCCAGCCACAGAAATTTCAGGTTTTAGAGCAGGTTTTATTGTTTGAAATATACAGATTTTACACAGAAAGTTCATCAGAATGTGCTCGGCATTATTCAACATTAGGTACAGTTTTCTCATTGAAATTTGATATATATCAGTGGTGAGGGCGAATATGCAAGTTGAGTTCTGTACATATAATGGGAGTAGATGGAATACATAGAAATGATTGATATTAAGACACATACTGTCGCAACAGTTTCTTAATCGTCAAAATGCTTGTTGCTTGTATTGGGAAAGCAATCTCCTTTTTGTAAATCACTATGCTTTAGAATGAGTTTTATAGTGATATAAAAAATCATGTCTTTGCCCATTTTCATTGCAGTAATGAATGTAGGAGAAATACGATACATTTGTACAACTGAAACGTTATTTAGAATGAAATCGCCTGCTAAAACGTGTAGCTTGAAGGTATGCATTCATTCATCACTGTTAATAAAAATGCCACTTTTTATGATATTTATATAACATCTGTGCCGTGCTCACCAGATGTTTTTAAGGCAAAATTGACTCAGTTACTTTTCACAATTAATGTCATGTTTATGTTAAAACAGGCAGATTCAATACTATAAAAATGTATACTTTATTATATTTAGTTATGCCAAAATCAAATAAGTTGTGAGTTAGATAATGTACATTTAAAATATTCTGTCTATTTCTTAGACATTTGGCATAATGTGATATTACTGTGACTGTTGATATTACCAATTTTGCCCATGTGGTGAAAATGTCTAAATTGAACAGCAGTGTGTAAGCAGTTGAATTAATTATGGTTGGCTGGCATTACTATCTGGCTTAGTATCATAGAGTCAAAGTACAAAGTGTGTCTTGTACAATATATTTTTGCTGGAGGTACAGTCAGCAGCTACCTTAATTATGCAAGCATCTTATAATATGTGATTAACAAAACACTTGCCAGTGTGTGGGGTCATGATGGCAAAACTACAATTACCTTAGGTGTGGAAGGCAGTGCCTGAGGATGTCAGGCTGTTTATTCTCTGTGAGCTCTCCGACTCATAGAGAAATAAGAGGTCTGAAATATCGCCAGAGGCCAGGCCTAGTGCAGCATTAAATTTGTCAGTAAAATCTGGAATCAATTTTGTGTCTAACTCTTGCCCAGAGGATAAAAAATTGAGGCTACACCATTTCTGCATACATACAAGCTGCAACATGCTGAACGCACAATCAATCAATCACATTTTGAGCCAGTACGTAGAACCAGAGGCAATCAGTCGCCTCGTTGAAGTAAATCCTGTCACCATTAAACCAGGTGCTGCTCAATGTTGGGAAATAAACAAAAATGTGTACTGAATAAGTTCTGGATGTATCTAATATTGATCTTCACATACTACTTAAGCTTCACACCTTCAATAAGCATGAAATGTCCACGGTGGCAGCAAAACGTGTTGTAGAAACACATTTTAAGCTGTGGCATTACGTAGAGTTTATTTGTCTCTCTTCTTTCCTGCAGGAAGGACCTGCTCTGAGAATGTAAATGATTGCTGGTCGCAGCCTTGTCTAAATGGAGGCTCGTGCATGGATCTGATAAATGACTACATATGTCGTTGTCCTCTTGGTAAGTACCAACTACTTGTGTATTATTGAGCATGTTTACAAAAATATCATGCCGTTAATTTTCTGTATACTGTACCTTGGGAATATGTGGAAAGTTTATTTCTCACGTATTTACATACAAATTTGTTTACTCGGATCATTTTTCAATTTGTTTTCAAGGTGTGCTTGTAAAGATAGCAAAGACAGCAATTATCAGGTACACACGTTTGAATGCAGGCGAGAAACCAGTTAAAATCGGCATCTTAAAATGCTTTACACAACGCAAATAGAAAGTTTTCTGTCTTGCTAAGCATTAATGCATGTAAACATGACGTAACGGATCAAACAGAGATTTGGTTTTCAGCATTGTCCTTGGACAAATAAAAACAGATTTATGTTACTTGATTAGACATTTTATAACACATGTTCCAGACAGGATCCACAATCAGTCCATAAGAGAGGGCGGTGTTGCATTCCTCAGTGTGCTGCTGATTTTACTACGCCCTCTGGTAATAAAATACTTAATCACTGCTTGATTGCACAAGTCAGAATGTCACAGTCCAATGTCACATTCAGTAGTAAACAGCCACAGTCCACAGAACAGGATTTACAGACAAATATTTGACAAATAAAATCCACAAAACATAGGTGTTGACAGCAGACAAAATACACTCGGTCAAATGGGTGGGTTTCACTAAATAATGTTCTCAATATATTCCACAAAGGTAGAACCACTGCATGGTTTATGCTGGATATTTCACATTTGTATTCTTTTGAAAGTACTGTATATTCTCCTACTTTAGTTGTTTGAGTATAATGTAGTGAAACAATATCACCACTGTTTTGTTGTCCGTGCACATCTTGTTTTAGTTCTTTGTGCCTTTCCTCTCGGCCAAAGTGCCTCTATTTTACTGCACAATAAATCAATTCAAATGTGGGTGAAGTCATTAAAACATTTACTGCCTTGACACATGTGCAGCACCTGTTACATGATGTGTTTTTTATGACATTATGGACAGAGCAAATGCATCACTGTAAATAATTTTCCCATATTATTGTTTCTGCCTGTTGCTCAAATTAGATTTGGGCAAGAACAGAACACCGATGTGTCAGTAAAGCCTCCATTACTGTTTTGACTTCATTGAGAGATTTATAGACAGGTGTTACTGATCACTTTATCTTTTCTAAAAGTCAATTAGATAGATGGTCTGTCAGGTTTGCTTGCTTCTCCCTACATACACACAAATCAGAATCAGATTATTTTACAATCCTGTGTTCTGACCAATTCCTGCCACCGTTTTATGTTTGCAACTGCAGTACAGTACGTCTGTGCTGTCCAGTTGATCCATAATTATTATAGAATGTGTTTTAACTGTTATTATCCCTAAAGCTCTCAGGGATACGTTGGCCAAGGTTGCACAAGTCATCCAAATCATGTATGTTCCAAACTTATTAAAGAAAATATGAAATTTAGGATTAATGGTTAAGAAACAGTTCACACTGTTAAGTATCCCAGGGAAGGATTATAGTAGTTTTCTGGTGGTGCTTAAAACATCAACACATGGTTGCATTGTTTAGATTTTGACCAAAACTTGACTTTACTCCAAATTTCATTGAAATCTCTATAATATTCATACATAGTGCCTATGTAGTCAAGGCAATCCTCAAATTGTTGTGAAAAATCAACATTCCCATAAAAACACCCAGAGAAAACAAATGAAGATTCCTTGTCAGTCACCTCTTTTATTGGCATATACTATATACGTATATGTGTATGTATAAGTATGCCATGAGTATTTCCTTTTTTTCTATGGGAAAACAAATACAAACAAACATACTAAGGAGCTGAAATTCAACACTCCCTTTTCCATGTCATGCTTCCTTTCTAAGCACCGATAAAAGTTTGAAATGGCTCAGAGACCTTCAAAAAGGGGTCTTGAGGCTAAGACTAATGTTGAGTACTACAGCACTAGTATTTACACTGCTAACTTATGCAAAGACCAAACAAAGAAGGCCAGAAACATAAGCTATTTGGTGAAGGTAATGAACTACACAAGCTAAATTTCATATCTGTACATAACCTCACAGTCTCATTTTATTTATTAAACTCACTTAGAAGTAATAACTGACTTTTGTGATTTCTATCCAAGAACATGATTTTCAGTTTTTCAGCTCAGTGAAGCAAGCAGAACGTTGGTGATGAGAGATGACTAAATGTGCTGATGAACAGCAGTTCTCCGAGCCAAGGAATAGTTATGACCCGCGGCTGTTATCATTAACCACTGAACATGGGTATATAAGGACTTGGCTTTAATGTATTACTGTGAAGTATTAACAATACGTCGTAGTATGTCTTGTTACTGTAGCACATTTTGAGATAAAGTGAAAAACATAGTTTCACTTTCTGCCTTTGTTTCTGAAGCAGAGTTGGGCTGAGCTGCTAGTAGCCGTCAGACAGAATAGGAAGTCCCATTTGGAGATGGTGACACTGTAAATGTGACATTCCTTCATGCAACATTAAGCTCAGAGTGAATTGCATGCACAATTGGTTATTAAACACTTCTGAACACTCTGTTGGAGGCAATAGCTGTCCATTAACTAGTCAAGGCAATACATAATATGATGAGAAAAGGGTAGTTGGAAGGTCGTCAAACCTTCCGGATAGACGTGTTGATGTAAAGTGCTTGGCTCTGGAAACAGGGTATAGAAAATGGAGACTGCTTACAACAGGAAGTATATTATAGCTGCTGCCCTGTTGGTTTATTCAAGTCTTGATAAAAAGGGATTTGCATTAGCAGTGTTTGAAATATTTCACTGCTTTGCCAGTGATTGAGACCTACTTTGCAGACACCGACTGCACAAAGATTAATGATGGTGATATGGGTGCATTTTCCCTGTTTAGAGGCTTGTAGTTCGGAGAGGTTTTTTTGGTTAGAATAAGATTTTTAAATATTTTGCTGGTAAAAACTCACAAATAGTCTGTGACTCCATAAAGTAAATCTCCTAACATTTTGTGAATGTAACAATTAAATGCACTTCTTTTATTTTTTAATCATCGCCATTATCTAATGGCCATGGGTTGAAGCGTGTGATGTCAGTGAAAAAAACACAGTAATCTATTTTAGGATTCTCCCTTTAAGTCATCTATATTTGTACAAACACGTGTAATGAGTATCAGTCACACCATCTGTCTGTGCTTTATTTACAACAATAGATATTGACATGGGTATCTATCAGTGGCATGCAGACCTGCATTTGGTGGGGCTGATAAATGTGATATAGATCAGTTTGCTAGGGTGGGTCTCTGTCGATGATTCAGTCAATTAGCATACTGCATAGCAGGTAGATTGTGAGGGGAAGAATCAATACCCCCATTAATGCACCAGAGAAAAGGTGTCTATCTTGAATAAAACATACAGCCACATTTATATATATATATATGTGTTGCGTAATGTGTGTTCCTGTTGTTTTATGAATTCAGACCTCCTTGTTTATTTCCCAAGGTTTGGCTGATTCTGAATTTCCTTCTCCATTGTTAACTCAATTTTCATTGCAGGGTTCAAGGGGAAAGATTGCTCGGTGGATATTGACCTTTGCTCGTTTGGACTGTGCAGTGAGCATACATTAATATGCGCTGAGACCAAGGGTGGACAGAATGTCTCTTGCACATGTGAAAGAGGTGAGCAAGACCTTTAACAGGTGTTGTATTTGTCACGCAGCTATATTAACAGGTGGAAAATAATGCATTTTTCTCAGGATTCAAGGTCAATTTACTAAAAGGAATATGTCGCTGTATAGAAAATACTGCTGATGCAGGTAATGTGTTTTAGTAGCTATCGATCAAAAAGTAGATTGTTCTCTTTTTTTTTGTTTTATCAGATCAAGACTGCACAAGAGCCCTTCTCGTGTTCTCTTACTAGACCATGCATTAAAACTTGCGCATAACATTTTTACACCTTCATAACCATATGATAATCATACGCAGATTAGTTTCACAGCTCCTGCAGGAAATAAACAATTTTGTTTGTGTGTCAGTCAAGTCCCGCTGATTCCCCTCCATGCTGATGACTGTTATCACAGCTGTAGCTGCCAGCAGTGACAGGGATAACACAGGAGGAAGAGGGAGAGGCTTGACCTGTTAGATACGCTGAGGCTTGCCAGGGGTATAACCAGGCTGCAGACTCTTACAAGTCAAGGATATGCGTGCAGTAAGTGACAGAGTGCCAGTATAGTACGGTGTGTACATGCATCGGAAATCATGCGGCTTATTCCTGGATACAGTTACGGTACTAGAAATGAAAAAAAGAAAAATCCAGCCAAACCAATCATAATTCAGTCGACTCTACACCGGCTCTGCTATCTCCTTTCAAATGAATGGCTATTACATAGAAGTTCATGTAACCCAATCAATAACCCTAACTTCATTTCTCCTGTTGCACTTATGCTCGGCAGACGTCAAAGTGAAGGATTGTGAGTGATTTCTTATGTAAATGAAAGCAACCTGCGGCGCGCTGCTCTCCCCTGATCACTTCTCAAGGGCACACTGCGAGATGCTGTCATGTCTAGATGTTTCAGGTCGGCAGTCTTGGCATCCGTATTATACAATATTGCCAACCTAATGTGTTGCAAAGCATGTTACACATACCCTCCCTCGCTATACTGTGTACCACATGTTGTCAACTTCTTGACCTAGTATTTACTGCTCACACTAAACCATATTCTTGAACTGAGAATGTTTGATGAACTCACGATAGTGGATTTTGATTCTGTGTGGAAAAAAAAAAAAAAAGGAAATACACTACTGGCTTGTTGTTGAAGAGCAGAGAGCAGAGTTTTTGGTTTTTTGACATCAGTATATTTTTGTTTTGCATTAGCATTCATTTCACAGGAACAACTTTTCAGTGCAAGACTTATTTTTTGCCATAAAATAATTTGAGCTCCGAAAGCCTGTTGTTTCATCAAGACCCACACTTCGCATTAGACAGTTTTTGTGATGTTTTTGCAGCAGTTGTTGTTTGATTGTTCTTGTTTTTATGTAACCCTGCAGTGTTGTTTCGGAGGGGAAACGGCTTATTCTGACTGTTCTTTTATATTCGTTTTTCCACATTTATAATTGTGAAGAGCATCTTAGGACCCTTATGCTCTGTTTAGTCCTTGCCTGACTATGTGAAGCACATAACAAATACTCTATGCTAGATAAGTGTGAGGTTAACCCACTAACAGCCTGTGTAGCACCAGCAATAATGTTCCTTAAACTGACATGTTTCTTCTCTTTAATGGCCTGTGTGTGTGTGTGGAGCGAGTGCGTTTACACATGTGCGCTGATGCATGTTATTTGTTTCATGTGGTTCCCTTTGTGTATAGATTGACTTTGATCTTAAAAATCACTGGATTTGGCTTGTTTAATGCAATAAATCAGAAGGGCAATGACTGGCTCTTATTAAACATGATTAAATGATCCAGTGAGCTGAGTCTGCATGTGCCCAGCAAGCTATTTGAATCAATACAAGCTTTGAATACCAGCTTTTGTTTGTGAAGACAAAGTCATGCTGATCCTAATTGGCTGAGGAATTAAACCAGGCAAAAAAGGATTCCAATAACAGTGTTTTCTTTACATATGCTGCAGGGTTTGAAGGGTCATTTTGTGAAGTAAATCTCAACGAGTGTGAGTCAAAGCCCTGCCAGAACGGTGGAATTTGTGGTGACGGCAATGACCTGTATCAGTGCTTCTGCTCAGAGGGTAAGTTGCAATGCAATTAGATGCCCAAATAGTTGAGGCAATACGATTATGTGGCTAATTCAGACCTTTGTTGGTGTGCAACCAACCAGTTTCAGTCCTGGAGTTATGACCCTGGCTTTCATGAAAAAGCCACTCAAAAACACTTTTGCACTTGGTCTATCTCAATTCCGTTGTTTGGTCACTTTTGCACTTGGTCTATCTCAATTCCGTTGTTTGGTGGTCTATTTGTTTTTCCTCTGTATAAATAAATGGAGATAAAAAGACGTTGAGTGAACCCATTTAAGTATCCAGTAACAAAGGCAACTACAACTCATCCACTTGTACTACCTAGGTAAATAAATCCTAGATAAACTGAATAACCAGTACAAACTTCATAAGGTCTCTCATTGCAGTTTATTTTTCAGATGTTGAGCACCAGTACCATTTTTCCATTTCTCTCATGGGACCAATATTTACCGTAAAAATAATCAAGGAAGCCTGCTTTGTCCCAAAGACTCCAGTCTCAAATGGTTTACAGAGTAAAGAGAAAATAGAGAAAGAGAAAATATGCCAGTTGCCTTATTAGAATTTGTTCATATCCATTTTATTTTTTGGAATAAAAAAAAAAGACATCTTGCCTCTCCGATTATTGTGATAATGGACTTATCATTTCAACACTTACAATAGAAATGTGACATTTTTCAAACTAATTGCTTTAACAATATTAATTCAAGAACTGGAACATCATTCCTCAGACTCCCCTGCTAAAAAAATATCCTAAGTATATCAGAGCTATCAGGAAACAGACTACTACTTGCACATTACTTTCCTTACAAACGATTTCTTATCTGCAGACTCAGTTTAGGGCAATATGTCCTGAAGAGAAACATAGATAACTACCCTCTTTTAGTTGGGTACAAGGATTTAACCCTTTTTCCACAACTGGAAGTTGTTCCCTTTTTTGCCCTCAATGTGACAGCAATAAAAAAAACGGATCTTAATTTATTTACCTTTACAGCCATAGAAGGTTAAGAGTCAAGAAAAACGTGTCCTTACCAAACCCAACTGGTGATTCTGCTGATTAGCACGCTTTCCCCAAAAGAGCAGGGACTAATCAGTGAAGTCATTTGTTGTAGTGTTTGCTTGGAATGATTACCTGTATACTATCAACAAAAGGTTTTTTCTAGCATTTGATGTTGATTGCTTCCTGTATTCATGATGTTTTCTAATTACACATTTTGTCACGTCTCGTGGCTTTCAGTTCAATACCCGTAAGGTTAACAGATATTTGCTTTACATTTTCTCCGATCACATAAAATCATTCCATCAGAAATTGCCGCTCGCATCATTCGAGTACGAAGGAATAAATCTCAGCTATTTTTTCCGATAATTTCCTGGTCCGGTTGACATCTTATCTGTGAAACATACCTCTGATTAAACCGTGATTGCGGGTGAAGTCTGTTATGCATTTTTAATGAAGTCAGGATAATTGTCAAATTTTATGACATGGAGAGAGGTGGAAATTGGTTCCATGGTCAGTTTGAGAAATGATGAGAATTTGACCTGCACCGATGGTGCTGATAGCCAAGCATTAGTCATGGGCCTCCTGTAGCTGCAGTGTGTGACAGTGCTAATGATAGTCATTTTGTAGCGTGACCATGCAGTGGAATATATTTATGGGGGACTAAAATGTCAGAAATTGGCAGCTCTGACTTTTACTTCATGACTTTAACCTTTGTTTATTAAAATATATCAAATATGCTAATGTTACTTGGAGTTAAACATTCGCCATGAAAATAATGTCACAAACAGTATGACAAAATATAATTTAATTTCTCAAATAAAGGCTGTGGTGCAATCTACTCTCCATATTATGTACATGTTTTCTTGTCATCAGCTTGCATTGAAAAGTCATTTAAAACCTCAGCAATGAAACAGCAATAAATTGCTTTTGGGTGCAATTTGACACTAATTTTTGTCTTTTGATGTCTGGTGTTTACTGATATTCACTGATGAGATTTCTCTTTCTCTCTTCATACCAGGGTTTGGGGGGTTGAACTGTGAAATCAACGATGATGAATGTGTCCATGGATACTGCGCCAATAATTCCACATGTATTGACTTGGTTGCAGACTATGAGTGCATCTGTCCCTCAGGCTTTGCTGGTGAGTTATCTGAGGCATCATTTTCGTAGTTTAGACTTTAATGAACATAGTGCAGATTGATGACGCTTCAGTAGTGATAACCATCAAACTGGTCGAACGTAAGAGCTCATTCACAAAATGCAGTATGACCACAGCTGATTGAGTATAAATATATCTTTGTTTCTCCTCTTGTAGAAGATTGTATAGGATAAAGTATTTTTCCAAAGATGATATATTGGTTACCAGAATGTATCAAAGGTGCTGTTTATCTTACATATACACTAATACTGACACAAGTTAACAGAATACTGATCTGTACATTAACAACTATGTTTATTTTGTCTACAGTTTGTTGTGTGAATGGAACCTTTGTTGTATCCATCATTTGTTGCGCAGTAGTAGCAAGGGAATTGTGTTCATATTTTTGTACTGTGACAGTGTAAGCAGGCATAAGCCTAGACTAAATGAAGTGTGTGTGCCTTTGGCTGTTGTAAGAAACTGCAGTGGGACAAAGATATGGCAGCTATACTGTAGTATCACTCCGACTGGCACCATTACCAAACACACACACACACACCTCACATCACGCTGGTTCCTCACGTTAATGGTTGTCACCCTCTGGAGTCAAACTCATTTGTAGGATGGGATATTGAGGTGTGTCATTATGTTGGTGATGTGCTCATTTTTCTTAGTGTGTGTTCATTTTCATAGCGCTCGATTAACAATCTTTATCTACCTCTCAGGTAAGAATTGCTCCACGTCCGTCTCCTCATGTGCATCAGATGTTGAGTTCTGCAGAAATGGAGGAACCTGCTCCTACAACTCAGCTGGGGAAATACAATGCATTTGCCCTGCAGGTATTGAAGCACATTTATGAAGTTGATTGGTAATGAATTTGTTAAGCTCAATTTTTGTTGTGATATATCAATCAAGCTTGTCAGAATCAGAAATCCGGTTTATTGCCAAGTAAGTTTTAAACTACGAGGACTTTGCATCGGTGTACTGGTGCATAGCATAAACATAATAAGGTAAACATAGTAAGAGAAAGCTAAATTAAGTACAAAAATCAAGAAACATGAATATAGAATAGAAGAAAATTACAATAAGAATACAAATTTCTATAGTCGTTACTACAGTAACTCTATATAGAAATGCAGACATGCAATATCGATGCAACATGCAATGCTCTAAGCTGTATAATCATTATAACCACAGTGTGTCTTCTGCTCTTCTTGGTTTATTTTACATCAATCCCTCTCGTTTAAACTCAGCCCTTAAAGCATGTGAAAATGTATTCGTGTTGTTGACTACTGTTGTTGATATCACCAAAACAGCGGTAACCTCTAAGTGAATACCATTAGAAAGCATGTGTACAAATCTGCAAATTAGTTACATTTGGTTAAAAAAAAAACACATATCACAGTAGTTTTACTTTGTGTACTGTTGCTGAAATCCCTCGTTGGTTTTAGTGCTTCGGGCTTATGCATGATAGAATTTGTAAATCAGCAGAGAGGAAAAACACTGGCAACGACGGCATTACGTGTAATCACAATCCCTGATGTCTGCCAGACGTGGGAAGTCAGGAGGATACTGTACATAGCTCCGCACATCAATCACTACTTTGATCCCTCTTCTTACAGGATACCATGGCAATGAATGCTCCTCATCTGTGAAACACTGTGTGTCAAATCCTTGCAACCCTGAGGGGACTCTCCTCTGTGAAGAGCTGGCAAATACTTATCAATGTGTGTGTCACCATGGGTACTCTGGGCCGCACTGCGAAACACCTATAAACCACTGTGTTGATGGTCTGTGTCTACATGGTTCAGCATGTGTGAATCTATCAAGAGGGTTCCAGTGTGATTGTTTACCAGGTAGGTTCTCCATCCGGCAGCAGCTCGCCTCAAATGGAGGTAATTCCTCGAATGAAACATGTATATAGCACACTTACTCTTTGGTGTGATGCTTTCGCTTGTTCAAGTTCCTCCTCTGTGGGAGTCTATTCTCTTTTGCCTTAAGCAACAACACGAAGCAGCCTATGAAATGTGTAAGTCCGGCCTCAGTTCTTCAGGTTGTGAGCCGACTTCAAAGCAGTGATGATACTTGGAAAGTATGTTTTTCCTCTTAGGATCCAAACTCATATTTTATCAAAGAAATTGTTAGTTATGAAATGATTTGATGGTAGTGGATTGCATGAGGTAATAATCACATTGTATCACTTGAAAAATTAGTCCAATTCCAATCCAAGTCTAATTAATCATTCCATTTGTTACAGTAATTACGAGGTATAGGTAAATGAGGTAATTATAAATGATAAGTAAAAGTAAATAGCTTCGCATTCTAGTAATTTTCTTTCAGTAACTGCCATAAATGCAGTAAATACTTGCTGATTAGTGTGCAAAATGTCAACATTATAAACATCTAATCATTTCACTTATTTGCTAACTAGCCGTCTTCTTCTTCCCTGTTTTTGTCGGTATAGTGCAACGTTACTACTTCACACATCACCGCTGCCTTTAGTGGAAGTAAAGTGGGCTCTTCTGCAGGTTAAAAAACAAAATGCTAACCCATTAACAAAAATATCCCTCCCCACTGGTGGTACTTACTGCTGTTTTAAAGCACCATTTTAATATTTGACAATATTACAGTGATTGTACATTTTGTCATTTACTTGAGCACTAGAAAGAAAAGGAAAGACAGGAAGAAAATCAGCGAATCAAATTCTCATTTTTCTCTTTAATAGTTATAATTATTTATACCTGTATCATGACTAGAGATCTTTACAAGACAGTGTTACATTACATCACATCCAAAAGGCATTTTTTTTAAGGGATTGTCCACTGGAGTGGAGAAATCCTATAGAATATATTGTCCTTCCTCTGCAGGGTTAACAGGCCAGTTTTGTGAGATAAACATTGATGACTGTGAGGAAAAGCCGTGTGGAGCTCTGAGTATTTGTAAAGACGCTCTCGGTGGCTACAATTGCTTCTGTGCACCTGGATTTATTGGTAAGTGAAAGCTATCTTGAAGTTATTCTTTGTAAGTTAAAGTGACATTTTATTCACCGAAACAATGTGTCAACATGCTGTGCGCCTTTTATGCTTTCGAAGGAAATAACTGCAAGATTGAAATGAATGAATGTCTCAGCCAGCCCTGTCAAAATGGAGGCTGCTGCATTGATGAGCTCAACTCTTTCAGCTGCCAGTGTCCTCTTGGAATCACAGGTATTTCATGCGCTTCTTACCACGAATGTGTTTGTTTGCACAACACTGCTCTAACTTTTATGCGACGAATGATGAGTACCTAGGTACCAGTGTGCTTAAACACATGGATATGTTTCGAGAGAATATAGTTATTTTTCTTGTAATGTGGTTTTTAATTTGACTTTTAGATACAGAACTTTAAATTTAGGCAAATTAGATATTTAACTGTAGACCTGTTGGTGCATCAGCATGGATCTTCAATATTACACTCAAAGTTATTTATATTTTTCTAACTTTATCAAATCAACTTCAAATACATTGTAGAAAATCAATTGTTGTTCATCCAGAAATCACACATTTGCTTGTAACAAATGTGGTAATAATTAAAATGCAATATGTCCATTTGTCATGTAATTTGGTCTCAATGCAACAATAAAATGTTTTAATAAAAAGTATAATTTTGCATTGAAACTCTTCTAAGAGATATAATTACAACACAATGCTAACACAATGTAATGTAACATGTAATGGTGCAGTGGTTTGGGTTGTTTAAGTATTTTTAGCTACAGCTATCTCGTTCATGCCATACATGACTGAAATGTAGTTTACAGTCTGTGTTGATCACTTTCTTTGCTCTACTTTAATGATATAACGACACATGCCATGCCAAACAGAACAGCTAATTCTACAGTATAAACACTGTTGCTAAATGTTGACCCCATATAAGTCTCCTAACCCTACTCGTACATTCGTATATTTAACAGTAGGATCAGTTTGATTTAGAAGACGGCTGGATTGGATCAGATCCCAGGAAAATCAAGAGCTCTGCTGACAGCTGAACTGTAGATTAAATTAAAGTACATACAGTATATACCTTGTCGTGCTTGGTGCGTGATCTGAGGAGTTTCACTCACTTTACACAATTTTACATCATCGCAGCTCTCGTCCTACTTCTCCTTAAACGACAGGTGGCACTATAAATGTATTGTAGGAATAGAAATATAGACTACACTCCGGCTGTGGTTTTTAAAAGTGTATGGCAACAAACAATTTCTTGATTCCATTCCATTCAAGCTTGATGACTCTCAATAATGGAAACCTTTTATTGAAGCACAGTTACAAAGGAGCCTCAGAAATCCCATCACGGCAATATATTTTTTTTTATGTGAAGAGGGAAACGACTTTCTATCATCTCTGCTCATAGTGTGTGACAGGCGATCTGCTTAATTGTGCAGGTATCTTAGTTTAAACACATAATGATGAGATTCATCATTCATGATTGATGAGTTTTATATTCTAAAAGTAGATTTTCCAGATGCTCTTTCGTTTATCAACAAAGCTACCACTCAAAAGCTCCGCTGCTCCCAGTTACATGTTCTTACCAACACTGAGGCTAAGATGTAAAGTGTATTTTTAGGGTGGTGACAGAGGAAAGGGTATGGCGTCATTAAAATCAATACCCAGTGAAAAGGGTTTATCCCCGTGGGTGCAAGAATATGTTCAGCAAATTGCACGACATTTCTCGAATGTGGCTCAGTGGAGAGCAGGGTCGTCCTTCAATTAGAGGATTGGCGGTTTGATCCCCGGCTCCGTTAGTCGCATGTCGATGTGTCCTTGAGCAAGTAACACACATAACCCCAAATTGCTGGTGTGTGAATATTAGTCCTGATGAGCAGGTTCCATCAGTGTGTGAACGAGGGAATGACATGTATAGTGTGAAAGCGCTTTGAGTGGTCGGAAAGACTAGAAAAGCGCTATACGCTAAGTACAGTCCATTTACTATCTCTTAAATTATACAAAAGTACTTTTGTATTGATTGCTTTTTAATGCTGGTGAAAAGTCTTGTAGAGGTAGATCACCTCACTTTTATGACTTTCTGGATACAGTTGATTTATACTGAGAGTTAAATCATGAAAAGTCTTCAGCTTTAAGTGGCAGCTGTACCTGCTGTAAGAGGAAACTTCACTTACAATGAATGGATTTATGAAAATCTTTGGATGTCCCTGGAGTCTTTCAGAGAATCTGAAGGTTTTTGGCTACATTGAGCATCAGTATCGACAATATCTCAAAGACAATTTCAGTTTCTCAACTATGAACTCATGCTAACCTTCAGGCCACATGGGAGGCGATGAGGTTATACAGTAAAACAAACCCTTTTTAGATATTTGTAGGGAAAAGAGCAGAAAACAGTACTCTGGGATTACATTGAATGTTTCTGTAATTCAAAGACATCCTCTCACTTTGACATTTCACACTATATATCAGCCTCCTCCAAAGCTTACAGCAACTTTAAATGTGTGAAATGGTGATAATGTGCAGCAGATCTATTTTGTATTTACGGAGTAAACTAATTATGCAAAGCCAAGGGAATGAAGCATATAGTATATTACAAGATCTGTTATTTTTGTGCCATATACAATAGAGAAATAGATATAAGTCAGCTACTGAAAGTATGGTGTTTGAACAGAAAGTTAGTTGATTGATTTAAAACCCGTACTTGTCAAATATCCAAAACGATGTCAAAATAACTGCTAGCATAACAGTAAAAATGTGTTTATTCCAAGTGTTGCAAAATATGCACACGGAATGTCAGACTGACTTAATTTTTGTGACAACTGTCTTAAAATACTGCAACTGCAATTGGTGAAGGTGTCACCAATCATCACATTTTAAACTCTCCATGAAGAGGCTTTAAGTCAAAGGCAACATATATTTTACTAAGTTGAAGGAAAGTGCAAAACTGAGCATGAGTCATACAAATCAAAGCCGCAGTATTTGGTCATAAAACAAACATGAAGTAGCATTATTCAGGGTAACACAGACTTGGAATGATGAAGAGGGTGTGTCTGGGCTCTGAAGGACCGCTATAATTGTGCAGCTTATAGCCACAATTTTAGCCAGTGCATTCTTGAACCACTGACTCTTTTATATCTCATGTTTGTACAGGAAACTACTGTGAAGTCAACATAGACGAGTGCATGTCCTCACCCTGCCAGCACAACGCCACATGTGTTGACCTCGTTCATGGCTATGGATGTGTCTGTATGCCTGGCTTTACAGGTTAGTGAATGTGCTTCATTTATTTGGGTCTTTGTATGTTTTAACATGAACGATAAGTCAGCAGCCATCAGACGCTCCTCTTTAAAATGTAGAGACAAAACAGTGGTTTAATACTTGCACACATTTTGAAGTCTTAATTATTTCCCTACATGTGGCTGTTAAAAGCACAAAGACGAATAATAGAATAACTCAACTAAAACAAAGATCATGTTATTCCACCTGTAAAGGTTTCTGAGTAACCGCTAACAATTCCCACAGAGCCAGATTCAGTGCATTGCAGACAATACCACTGTGGTTGAAGTGCTGAATCTTATCATCTCAAAGAAGCTGGGTTCTCTTCCTTTTTTAAAAATCCCTATGAATAATGTTTGAAAGAAAACTATTTTGAAAGTTCAGAATTATATCTGAAATGGAGTTCTTGCTGTCAGGATGGTGTTTGCTGTTCATACCTTGTTGCGGCACCATAGAGACCCCTCTCTGGTGTTTTAGCTGTAGTCAGCACTTAATTAAGCATTACGTTCAGCTTTCACATCATCTGTTATGGTATCAAGATCACAATCGACAAATCAAAAATAATTGACACAAGACCCTATTATTCTCGGTTAAACCCTCTCCGGGCTTAACTAACGGCAACTGCATTGATGCATTTTGTGATTTCAACACTGAATGTTTCAGAACAGCCAAACATTAATGCCAGCGATAGTATAACATATTTATCATTCTGTGTTCTTTTCTGTCAAAGGTACAGAGTGTGAACTTGACATTGATGAGTGTGCTTCATCTCCCTGCAAGAATGGAGCCACTTGCATTGACCAGCCTGGTAATTACTTCTGCCAATGTGTGGCTCCGTTTAAAGGTAATGAGCACTGAGGGAATGGGGACAAGAAGCAAAGTTAATTAACTCCACATACTATTATTTTCACCTGTCTGAACTCACTTCACATGTCTCAACAAAATGAGTACATCTTCATTTGCTACCTGCGGTTGGTTAAATACAAAAAAACTTGAGTAATTACTGAGATGTAAGCTATGGTGGGTGCTTCTGCCACATGTGACAACTTTCATCATTCAGTCAGATGATAGAGCTAGCGTCACTACAGCATCACCTTGGCATGTCAGTGGGAATTCAAATGTTTTGGAATGATTTGGGAGAAAGTAGATCATAGTTTACTGCAAAAAATCAACAAAACATTTGTAGTAACATATATTGTATAATACTTAACTGACACATTTGGTGATAAGTATTTAACACAATAGGAATGTGTTAATTATTAAATTAGGATTTAATCAGTTGTTGTTGTTGTTAAGTGGATTGAAGCCGGTATAACACCACTTATACCTCCATAGACAAATGATCAAAGATAAAACATCTTAAATGACCTGATTTTAATGATGTTTACAGCTTGTTTCCTTCCCATGTTAGTAATGACTGCAATTTTCTGAATATGATTCACATCAAACACAAGCTGTTTGTCATTGTTAGACTTTCACTGTTAACCGTTCATGTTGGAGTAGAGACTCCGCCATGCAGGAACTGTCAGTGGATACAATTCTAAAAGTGGGATTTCACAGGAGCATAAAGGGCTTCATCATTAATAAATGTGAAAAACATTCATCTAGCCAGAATCCTTCTAGACTCACTCATCCTAACAAACCAAGCAAGCATTCAAGAAGGACCTTGGTCAAAACCCAAGCACCACGGACAGATCTAATGAGCTCATTGGCTGTGAGGTCTTCCTGGAAGGACAACATTCAGGGCAGCACTTCACAAATCTAGGCTTTTTACAGCAGAGTAGCCAGAAGGAAATGACTCCTGAAAAAGGCACATGAAAATTACAAAAAGTAACTTCAAAGACCGCTGACAGCTTAATGAGAGAGATTCAGAATGCTCATGAAAATGAACATGGATGTCTTATTCTGTAATTCAAATCACTCTAGAAAGTATGGCAGGAATGAGGCAATGTTGATTACCCATGTAACACTATTCTTACAGTAAGGTATGACAGTGGCCACACAGTGATGCGGTTGCTTTTTATTGTCAAAGATAAAAGGAACTGTAAATCAAACCAAAGTATACTCTGAGAGAGACAATTTGGGATCATTAAAGCAACGGAGCACAGTATGTAATTAACATGTGTGGTAATAATCATATATGTGCCTTACAGTAACTTAGAATCACTTGAAAAGAACTCCGTTCCCAATCTGCACAAAACACTGTGTAGCGTAAGATTTCCAGTGCTGAGTCAAAGCCAAATCTTAGAAAAGCAGTAGCCTTGGTTTGAACCAGATTTTGTTTAGACCCAGTCAGCCAATTCATCTACCTCGATCACACATTTGAGAAGCAAAGTGTCAGAAGCAAATATAACTTCTGTCTTATTTGATTTCTTTGCACAATGCCACTCTTTCTTCAAGTCTGCCAGTATCTCAAGTGCGATAATACTAAAATAAGGGACCTTGCTTGTCTCCTGTGCTGGAGTTTGTGAATGCTGCAATGACTGAAAAGCACTGAAAGCTGCTAGCAGCTGTAAAATGGGTTGTTGATTCTCAATGAGATTGGCAGGTCTGGTTATCCTTTCACACTACAGAAAGGGATTTGACACTGTTTATATCAAAAATATTGTCTCATGGAGCTGTCATACCGCTCCCTAGGACCAGTAAAGTAAGCATTTTAAAAGCATCTCGTGGTTGACATCAGTAGTGCTGCCAAGGAAAGTAGCTATTGTCTGGTCATGAAGTAGTTCCAATATGAAACTATGGAATAAAGTTGATCTCAGCACGTCTTCAAATGTATATTACATGATCTACATATCAAAATAAAGATTTACAAATGTGTTTTGTGCGTAATTTCGAGTATTGTGTATCCCAATGTACACACAAATACCAAGCAATTGGAACGTATGTAAAACAGTCACAAATGCACACATCACAACCTGATTAAATATGAATAATTTATGGGCGGATTTTAAACTTCGGCTTCACATATCTGATCAATTTCAGCATTGAGAAGCTTCCTGCATTTAAAATTGCCTAATTCTTTTGTTTATTTACAGATTGTTAAATGTGAGAACGGATTGCCTGAAACGACAGATCAGGTTAGATTTGCATGTGGAGTTTTAAGACTGTTTTCTCAGTCTACAGACTGATTCAAGAATGCATGGTGTGTTTAAGTGCTAGTGGAAAACGAGGGCTTTTCGTAAAATCTTGTGTCATTTCAAAGTGTGAGAGACGTTTTTGTAAATAGACAGAAAAGCTCGTCACCCCCGAGTATTGCTTTGGCTTATATTCCTTGGTTAATACTTGTGTAGACGTCCCTATATAATATATTATAATATAATACAAGTTAAACAACATTCATGATCTTCTGTCATTTTAGCAATCACTCTTTCTTTGTGTGCATTTGTGAAACAGTTTTCCACATGTTCAAATTGCTTGGTATTTGTTTGTAGGTTTGAGCACGCACTTGTGAATACCCCAAAATGATGCACAAGTCGTCTTATTTTTTTTTGCCTCCACTCAAGGAAGAACTGATTAGAATTTGTACAGAAGTCACTGTGACTTCACAAGACTGGCCATAACTCGAGTATTCACAACGTTAAAGTACCAAATTAAAAAATGTCCACAAAATTTCTATGTAATAAGCTGACGTAGCCAGAACTGAACTTTAGTCAGCTGTGGCTACGACAACTTGCTGGCTCAGCCAAAAGCAATGATGTTCCTTTTTGATTAAAGCTTATAGAACCCATTTGGGTTCGGCAATTCCTCTACAAAAAGGCAACTGATCATTTCTGTAAGAATGTAATGTTTTGCTTTTTTCTTGACGTGTTTCTTCATGTGACTGTTTTACAGAAATCATCAGAGGTAACCAACGTGTTTTGTCAAATTTTGCAGGTTTTGCAACATTCATCATTTTGTATTCGCTCATTTAACGTTCATTGCATGGGCTGATTCATGTTCTGCACTGCTTTGTTAAAAAATAGTGTACATGCATGCTCTTTATTTCTTTCCCTTTGTATTTGATAATGAAAGTGATTTTCTTCCACAGATTGATGCATGATCTGAATATACCGATATCTTGCACTTTAATTTGTCTGTACGTTTCTGCCAGTTTGCTAAAACAAAGTGACTGAGCACTAATCGCAGAAATCTTGATTAACTTTCAGTATGTGCATTTGTTATGCAATTGAGTGCTGCACAGCCACAGGTGTTTTTATGAGCTGTTTTAAACATGACTGCCAATTGGATATGAGGATGGAGACTATTCATTTGCAAGCACACAGCTTGTAATGTTGTAGCTACTGTTATAACATCAGCCATTTCATTTCCAATGTTCAGCCACTGAAATGGACAAAACAGTGTGTTTGACTCTGACTACTGTATGTATGTGAGGATAATTTGCGATTGAGGAAAGTGACTTTGTATCAGCATCTACTGGAACATGTTTTGTGTTCAACTATTCCTGTCTGTCTCTCTGTTCAATGAGTAAGCTTGACACAGCATGTGATATACCACATGGATGGGTTCAGGGAATCAAACAATCGGGGAATAATTTTTGGCAACCCCAGACTTTCAGGTCCATTACATTGCTAGAGAGATTGTTGTATTGTTGTCTGCTGGGTGCTCTTACGTGCGTTTCTTTGCCTCACTCCAGGTCATAATTGTGAGTTCTTACCCTGTGAGGCCAGTAATCCATGCGAGAATGGTGCAGTGTGTATTGAGGAGTTGGATCAGGACCATTTCCCTTTGGGATTCCGCTGTCACTGTCACCGGGGCTTCACTAGCCCCCGCTGTGAAATCAATGTGGATGAGTGCAGCTCCAACCCCTGTTTTCACGGCTTCTGTTATGATGGTGAGAAACAGCCTATCTTACCAACATGCTTAATAGCAGGCACTCAAGATGGAAGCTAACCTCCATGTACACACACACACACACACACACACACACTGCATCTGTCTAATTTAGTTCTGCTCACTTACAGTCTGACAGGCAGTTTTAAATTAGGTCACCATTGCAGCTAATAGGAGTGTTATGAGAGTGGAGTTATCCCGTCTGATGTGAGGATCTAGGACATTACCTGCTGAAGTAGGCTTGATTAGTTCCTTAACATAACTGTAGAAGTAAATCAATTAAACATCAGTGATGTGTTGTAATTTGAATAGTGAATGATAACAGGCAAAATAATACTATCAAAGGCAGAATATTGTTTATCTTCCCGTGGCTGATAAGATATTACCCCTATTTATTCCATCTCTAGCATAAGTTAATACAAGCTCACTGATCTAAATAAAAATCTAAAAGTTAAGATAAAAATGTAAAACTGCACAGATTTTACTGAGCAGGGTTGTGCGGGGTCAAATAAAATTTCTCTCAGGAGCAAAATATTTGTGCTGTCTTAATACCCTCTAGCCTTTGTGACATTTCAACAAATCCTGCCAATGTTGTTTCAACTGGATTATGCCGGAACAAAGCAGTGATGGCAGTGGATTGCTATCTAAGAGTATCCTATCCTTGGCCAGCTCCCTTGACTAATCTTCAGTGCAGCCAGTTCACCTTAGATTAGTGTGGCAGGCCTCTAGGACCTATTGGCCGGCGCTCAGCAGCAGCAGCCAGCCAGCCACCAGGGAGAGCACTGCATAGCCACAGTGGTTGAGATGAGTAATGCTGCTGCCACCCAGGACCTTAAGCATTTAATGAGAGTAATAGCAGCTACACGCACCAAGACAGAGTGACAGCATAGATTACGTGGTAAATCTTTGGGATAATGAAGAATCCTGGGACCCTGACTAGGGAAGTAATAAATTCACTCCTGTAAGAAGTGCAATTACCTCTGTCACTGGCTGCCTGTACACCAGTGTTGTGCTGGAGAAACAGAATGATGCATCCCACTTTATGTCATTAATAATTAAAGAGAGGCAGGAATGGATTATTCGACGTGGAAGATTCTAACTTCTGATGGAAAAAATTGGGGCATTTGTAACATCTGGATAAAGAATGGCCCCCGAAATGGGCTTCTTCTCATTGTCTCACTTCTTTTCCGCTCACTTGGTGTGTTGACATGGTGAAAACTAATGACAGAGCTTTCAGGCTTTCATTGAGGAAGAGTGGGATAAGTACAGACAGGGAACAAGGAAAGTAGTAGAACAAAAGGGCCTGACTGGCCATTGCAGAGACTGTTAGAGTGTCAAACTCCTGATGCAGAGGGGGGTATAGACTTAGCAACAACAGGTTTGACTGATACAGGACAATGCATTTATTTCAATAGTCACATCCATTAAAAAATGAAATCACAGTGAATGATTGTGCTTTATAGTCATTATCAGCACTTACCTGTGTTATGATGCTGCCCTACTGAGAGTAGAGTGGATTAATGTATGATGTGAAATGCAGTAACTGTCCTACTCATCTTGTTTCAGTTGTAGACGGCTTTTACTGCCTCTGCAACCCTGGTTATGCTGGGCTGAGATGCGAGCAAGACATTGATGACTGCGTGAACAGTTTGTGCAGCACCAACTCGATATGCAAGGACCTCCATCTGGTACGTAGACACACTCTTAGTTTGGCAGTATGATGGCCTGATATAATGGCTACTAAAAGGCTTTAAAATGGCACAATGTCCTGTAAATCACCACAGTTTGTAACTCTTTAGAAAGCACTCCAGTTTATTATAAAATATTGACAGACCTGAAACACATAAGGCTCTGCCTATTACCTTTGATGACTGTCATGCAGTTTTATGTTTGAAAGCATTTCTGTTGCAGTAAAATGTAAACAACTGTGCAATAACATGAAAAGGGATAGTGTGTTATTGTATTGTTAAAATTAAGTGTATTATTAAAAAAGAATGAAATATGGCAACATGACTCTGAGCTCTGCTACAGCTGTACAACGATCAGGTTTATGTATTCAAGGCAAATGTGGCAGATTGTATTGGTCTTATAGGGACATTTGTTTCAAGTGTTAGGTGTCTGGCTGAAACAAGATAGGAACAGGACATGTTTCATAATGTTTAATGAATGCATCTCATTGTTTTATCTCCTAACAGACAAATCATGCCAATTGTGACATTTATACCTTGTGGGCTGAGTTTTTAATGTGTTAAATTAAGTGTACTTGGAAAAAACACACAGGAGTTTTCAATGGACGTATTAAATATGAATTGCATACTCGTGAAGTTCTCCCTATTTTGACCAGAATGTTGCTGTTTTTTTTTCCCGCAATTAGATAGTTTATTTAAAAAATGATTCATCTTTGGGATTAACAAAGCACCATAGTTGATACTTCTTTATTTTAGATTTTTGCAAAGCCATTTAGTGACTTTACAACCATTGCTGGTTGCAGGGTTTGCCATCCCTGGCTATGGCATGCATAGGCACAGTCAGGAAAGTCTGAATGCATTTGTCAAATGTCAAAACGGCCACTCGTAATTTGTCCTCTTTCTGAAAAAATACACTACATTTGCAGCTGCAGCTTACATAGTTGTAGCTAAGCTAATGTAGGGGAGTTTGGATTAAACTTCAGTGGTAGGATAAACAGGACAGCTGGTCTGCCTTCTAGCTGCAGGGCTCAGTTGATTTTCTGTGAATGCTTGTTGAAATTATGAATGAAAACTAAGTTTGTGATCAAAGATCGAGTGATTATCTAAATGCTGATTGCTTTCTGTACATGTTATACCAAGCATGCTCGTTCTTCTCTACTGATGTCTGTTTACAAAGATGCACACACTTGGGTTAAAGAGAACATTTTAAGACTTTTGTTTTTTGCAAGGCACAGCTTTACCTCTGTAGTTATTCAAGTGTGTTTTTAGCCTATAACATTGATCTGTTTCAGCTGCAAAAAGGCCTTGGGAGCTGCATGCTGCTTACAAACTGTGCAATGAGTACCAAGGGCCTTTTTTCCAACAGCTGCTTATTTGCTAACAGATTGCAGTAGTGAAGCAGATGTGTCATAGCTAAAGTCTTGTTTTTCTTTCTCCTTTAGACAAAGATAGATAACGTCTACAGTATGGTCCACTCCTAATGTTTGGGTTTAAAATAAGTTTGTACTTTGTGCAGTGTATGTTAGAAAGATGAGATCTATTTAACAAAAACAGCACGCTTCGGTTGTTAGTCTATGGAGTCCCAGAAGAGCCACATGATGAGAAGAAAAGAAAAAATAAGTATTACAGAAGTATTCAGTGAGTAATAATTTTCTTTTCTTTTTTTGTCACAAAGACAAAATCTCTTAATTAAATCTTAATTTGAATACATTTCTGATGTCAACCTTTCAAAATTATAATCAACTTGTGGCAGTTAACTTCCTCCATAGAAACTGTTCAATAATGGTCTATATTTAATACAATTTAAGCCATATTATGGATTGCCAAACCAAAGAAACATGTCATATTTTCGCATTTCAGTGTTAAAATTCTGCTATTCTTGACCAAAGTAAAAAAAGTATTCTGGCATGAGCAATTATGTCATTCAAAAGTAACTATTAGGCTTTCATTGGTACATTTCTAATATTCAACAAAAGCAAACTAGCATTTTCTTTTGTTGCTGTCAAGACACCTGAGTTTCAAGAAAGTGCTACTGTAGCAATTTGGGGATAACTGAAGGACACATGCTCATTGTCCCTCTCTATATTATTAAATAGTCAACAGGGGGTTCTGTGACAAGGTTTCAAAACTGCCCTATAGCACAAAATTCTGGTCAGAACATCCAGTGTAATTTTCTGGGATAAAGGGAATACTCCAAATCCAAAGACAAAAGGATAATGCATAAGAAGGGTATTTGGTGTGATATGAGGTGTATAATGAAATTTAAACCAATATTTTTTTAGTCATACTTTTCTCTGTTTCACTACTCTAGTTTTCTTTCTCCACTCATTATTCAAATTGGGACAGTTTTTGTAAACCCCTCAGCATAGTCTTGTTTACAGTGCAGCTATTCCCTCTCTCTGAACACCGTGTCCCACAGAGCTTTAGCTTATTTTGGAGAATTGCGGTCCCTGAAGGTGACTTAGCAGCAAAATGAGATTATGTTCTATGGCCAGGGGTAAGGAATAGAAGTCTCCTGGAGGTATCTAATTTATCACGAGATGACGGCATTTCCCCCACCACCACCACCAAAGGGCCCACAGTGTACAAATTATATCAGACAAAGTTTAACGGCTCCCCTCCAGTGTATGAAATACAGATTAGCATGCATTCAACCAGCAGCACACGGGACCTTCAGACAGGATCTTGGCACTGAGGGATCCTGAAAAAACCTTGACCATATGACTTCCTTCATCCTGTATGCAAAGAGGAATTTAAATTAACCGGTACCTTGGAAAGTAATAGACAACAAGCCATTCATCTCCTGTGCCGTGATTAATTATCATAATGCAGATTGCAATGATGAACTAAAGGACAAGCTGTTCACATACTGCTCTGAATGGAGGAATGAACAAGAGTAGCAGTGGTAGGAGCTATATAACTCTGTTTCTTGATCTACAGTAGAAACAACATTGGCTTTAAACAAATCCAGGCAATTTCTTACATGTTTGCATGTCTATGAAAATGAATTTTCTTATACTGTATGCTTGATAAAGGCTTGTACCATATACCTTGGATGGCATGGGTAAAAAACAGGCTTACATGTTATCCAGAGGGTGGGTGGTAGGAGGAATACATCTGCATGGCAGTAATGTGGAAATTTAAGACGAGCTTGACACTTCCACAGTTTAGACAGTTCTCAACAGCAAAGAGCTTTTTTTGTGAGTGGGAGGTTTTTTTCTGCAATATTTTTGAGCATATTAACATGTTCACTAAAATGTAATGGGTATAAATGAGCAAAGAAATAATGCCCTCTGAATGCTCCATAACAACTTAATTAACCGCTTCCAAATGTCTACCGTATGTTTTTTGTTATGTTTATGGTGCGTATTGCTAATGATATTACTACACCGAGACAAGTGCAGATGTAAGGTGTCACTATATTTCAATAGTATTCTAATGGTGTTTCCCTTTTTTATTTATTTTTTTTGTATTGCAGAGTTATGAGTGTGTGTGTCTCTCCGGCTGGGAGGGGGAGTTCTGCCAACAAGAAATTGATGAATGTTTTTCGCAGCCCTGCAAAAATAACGCCACCTGCACAGACCTTCTCAACAGCTACAAGTAGGTGTGCGATCCGGGCCCGAGGGCGCTGTCCTCACGAGGTGCACCAGTCACTTCATAAATGCAGAAAAAGAAGCCGTGCAGAGATAGCAATATGTCCTTCCACCGGTAGCGGAGATAATGAATTGCAGATGGCAGGTGAAACAAATGAGTCAATCAATGGCTCACAGCATGAAAAGGTTTCAGGGGATCTGCGACTCATTGGAGGAAAAAGCTGGTGTATCTGCTCCAGCTAATGCCCTCCTCTCGCTGGGGAGACGTAAAACTGCTTTAGGTGGAAAAGTTGACGGATGAAAAGAAATGCAAGGTGGAGTGGTTGGTAGTGCTCGGGTACTCACTGCCACCAAGTGGAATATTCACCCGCCTTAAGAGCAGATGCTTCAGAAAGCTCTGTGTCTCTGTCCCCATCTCTCTCTGTCTGTGTCTAGCATGCATACATTTCCATTTAATCCCCACTCAGTGCTCTAACCTCCTGTGTCCTACATTCAGCTGTCCAGAATTAAAAGCAGCTCTGACTAGTAGTTCAATTAACCTTTAAATTCCCTGCACTGTCTTCACACAAAGATCCGAGAGTGCTGTGCCAATACATGGACTGAACCGCTGTGTATTGCATGGCAAAAAATGTGCGCTGTGGATCATTTGAATTGTTGCGGCAGCTTATCCGCAGCACCCCACCGTACCGCTGCTATTTTCATTTTTAGCATGATTTTTCCCAGAGAGAATGACATCCTTAACCCTTAGAATACTACAAAATAAGTGTTTATTTATTTTGTATTCATTTTAATTTATGCTGAAATGACCTCTACCATGCCATATCTCCTCTCTGGTGTATCCAAGGTGTTTGTGCTCGCCAGGCTGGACAGGTGTGGACTGTGCAGAGGATGTGGATGAGTGTGATTCTGGGCCCTGTCTAAATGGAGCTCAGTGTCAGGAGTCAGACGTACCCGGGGAGTTTTCCTGCACCTGTCCCCCCTTCTTCAGCGGCCCCTTGTGCAACCAGCCTTATGACCCCTGTGACCCTCTCCACAATCCGTGCCTGCACAACTCCACCTGCCTGACACGCTCCAATGGAACAGCCTCCTGCAGATGCCCAGCTGGTGAGTGAACACACCGCCGCAGCCTCATACTAATAGTGCTTTTTTTAGCCCACTTTTTGAGTGTAACTACGCCATTTTGTTCTATAGGTCACTATACGTAGACGATCTACATCGTTTTAAGTACATTCAAAATGACAAACTGAGAAAGGTGAAACATATTCCGGTCACAGTTAAGCTTTGTTTGTATCTCCACTCTGAAATGTATGAGATGAATCACATGTTGTACTGTACTCCTGACACCTCAGAAAAAAACAACAGTGAAGGTTTTCCTTTAGGGATGATTTAAAGTGATTAAATGCATTGTTTTTCTAACCATGATCAATGGATTGAATAGTCCATGTAGCTGGAATCTGGGGTGGTAAGCATAATGATAAAATCTACAAGTATGGTCAACAAAGCCAGACATGGATAACTTTGGCCTTTTTACTCCTTGCGAAAACAACTTGCCTCTTGTTTTATCTTGGGTTGATTTTCCCCGATGACCAGAACTAGTTAAAGCCAGTGGTGGCTGCTTTGTCGATGGTGCGTCGGCCGCTGTTGTGCTACATACTGGGCTGTAATTTCAGTGTGCATGCATCACATACTGCCACCTCATAAAGTGTGAGGATTATTCAGAGAAACAGTACCTTGCAATAGAGAGCCAACACCCAGATCAAAATCAGCAGCCTTTTGTTTCATTAAAATTATTATAATTATTTTTTTGAAATCTCCATAACATAAAGCCTACTGTATAGTAGGTTATTTTGGCTACATCCTATTAGCATAATTTGTACTTATCAGCAGCACTCAATACATGTGGCATATCATTGCAATCAATTCCTGATCAAACAGTTCTTTCTATTTTGAATGAAGCTGTCACTCATTTTCCATCCTCTCACTCGTTAACTGTTCAAACAAGTCATCCGGGTAAACCCATTAGCTCACATCACCATGACAAAAGATAAAAGCCCTTTTAACCCTGCCTCTTAAAATTCACCATTTTTTGGTCACAGCAAACACATTGACATAAAGACCAGTCAGTGTTACCTTTAGAGGAATGAGCTGGATAAAATATTGATATGGAAACATAAAGTACAATATTTTAACTAATAATTTGACATGAAATGCCATCATGCACACATTGCCTGGTAACATTTCACAGTAATTCATAATTCCAAATTGATGAAATGCTTTGGATAGACCTCCACTTTTTAAAATATCTAACTGTATTAGCAGTTTATACTAGAAAGCCTTCTAATCGAATTATATGTTATGAATTTATTTAATTTTGAAATATTTAAAATTTGCTCGTCAATGATATCACTACATACAAAAGCATGTTCATGATGTTCATGATAAAGCAGATTTCACTGGTCCTCTAGTGCAGTGTTTGAAGGTAAGTGCCACAGTCCATTTAATGAACCTCAAGCATACTTGGTGATTAAAAGATGTAGTCTCATCCCTCGTGGGAAGTCAAGCTGCGGTCAGATATGCACGTCTTTGTCAATGACAAGTAAAGTTAATGACATTTCTTTTGTGGTGAGAGAGATAATAAAAAAAACCAATAGAAACAACTCACCACCCTTAAAGAACAATTCACTTTTCCACTTCTATTCATATGCTCAGTATGTCCAGAAATTTACATATTTTACCAAATTATGCCAGAACACTAATATACAGTGTAGCTTGTGTTGTGGTTTGCCCATTGTAACAAGCCCCCCACTGAGTATTGATACTAAAAAGGAATCTCATTAATACTAATGTGAAAGCTTTAAAACCATGTACCATACTGGTTGTACACTAGCTCCTTCACATTGCCTCTGCACTCATTGAAATGACTCAGGCATAAGCATTCAATTAGACATATTTCACACACACACACACACACACACACCCCCACACACACACACACAAACACACTTAAGAAATTCAACACATGAAAATCAATTTAATGTTCAGTTCACAAGCTGTTGGTTTTATAATAATCTAAAAATACTAGTAATCGAGCATCGAAAATGATCAGTGTTGAAATGACCTATTAAACAGTAAGCCCCCAGATAGCTTAGCAATTATAAACGATATGGTGTTTTAATATTCAAACTTATCAGTGTGCAGGTGAAGATGCTTTAATGTTGTGCTGTACCTAATGGCACGATCAGCGCCGAGATGAAAAGATGTTTCCAGATATAAATAGAGCAACTGGGTTTGTTTCAGAAGGCTTCCTTGGAGAGGAATAGGAAATTAGGTGCTGGCTGCATACATTACACCAAGAGCTTTGCGTGGGCTCCATCGTCTTCACTTCACACAAGTATTGTGACTCACTACTCTCCGTTATTATACACCATAAATCCTTCCTACATAGCTACTACTCAACGAATGCGGAGCTGTTATACGAGCCGTGGCTTGATCCCAGTGCAACAATTTTACAGACTTGTTATTTACCGTTCAGTGTAGGTTATTTGTCAAGGAAATTGTGTAGGCTTTACATTATTCCCAGGCCTAATTAAATTGAAATCTCTCTGCCAGATTTACTGCTATGGGCAAATATCATCCCACACACTCGAGATGGACACCACACAGTAAACATTATCAAGGTTAACGTGTAATGAAGTCATATCAAATTAGCCATTTTGTCTATGACATTTGGTTGTGCTTATTTTTTGCATGGTGTGTGGTAGAAGTGCAGGGTACAGAAATTAACTGAATTAAGGAGATTTTATGCGTTTGGCACACGTCTCAGTCAAAGACGTTGGTTGTTTATTTGGCACAGAATACAGTATGGCAGCAGTGTGTACTTAAAACAAGCTCATGTGCACGACTGCATTAAAATGCAAAACCTCTCATTTTCTAGACACTGTCTCTTGAGTAGTGAAATAGAAACATCATGGTAATCAACCCAAATGTCACATGGTACCCATTCCAACTGCAGCTTAGTTCAGCCATGTGGTCCACACTCAAATAGAGACAGTGTGTGATTTTACTATATATATATATATATATATATATATATATATATATATATATATATATATGGGCACAGTTGGAAAAGCTGCACCGTGGTAAAACATGCCTCAGGGTGGACATGAAGGCGTGTGCTGTTACGGAGGTGGTGTTATGGAACACATCAGTTGTCTAGACCAGGGAATCTCATCCTTTTGTAACTTAAGGTACACTTCTGGTTGTTAAAAAACAAAAGAAAAAAAAGAGGAAAAATGAGTAAACATGTAATGAGCAAAAGAAAAAATCTGCTTAGCCTCACCCTTCACTGCCTGCCATTGTGAATCCTAATGTAATGTATTCAGGGTCATATTTCCTCACCACACTACTGGCACAGGGTTTCTCCCAAATCACTTTTTCATTTCATAAACCAATCCATTTCGTGTCGCTGCATTCGAGGGAACGTTAGCTGGCTAATAGTGGCAAAAGACTCTCGTCTCTACCTGATGATGTGTCGTGATTGGCGTGGTGATATTCAAACGCAACTGGTCATAGACATTATGCATTTTAATTTGACGTGAATTCCTGAGCACATTTATATATTAAAACCATTAGCCCTGTATATTACCCAAAAAAATAATTGTATTGATTTAATCTCGTCCATTTGGCAGTACCTCCGCCGCCCACTAGATGGTACTCGGAGGCCCACCTGGTGGGCCCCGGCCCAGTGGTGGAGAATACCTGGTCTAGACATGCGGTGCATTTTGCAGCTAGGGGTGTAATTGAACTACAATTGAGACATGCGCTCCTTACAGTTTAACCAATTTTGACATCATGACATTGGATCATTTAAACAAATTTGATGTGTAGATATGTTGTGTCAGGTGAGATGGTGGGTGAGCAATGTGTATTTATCATTTTCATTGTATACGTAAGCTGACAAGTAATAAGAGATTGCAGTATACTTATAAATGCCAAAGATATGTTTGAGATAATTAAGTGTTGCTGTTATATAGTTTGTCCACCAGAGAGCACTGACATGCTACAATGTTTCCGCTTAGTATAGCTTTGTCATGATTATGTCGTAAAACTAGTTTCAAGGATCCCTATAAAATATTTATGTACGTCAGGTATGTAAAAAAATAACAATTATGCGGCAAAATATTATTGTTGTATTTTGTAACTTTCCAATATCTCTATTGGTAACGTCCTTAAAATCCCTTATTGGTCGGGCACTGGTTATATACTGTAAAAAAAATTTTTTTTATTTAAGATAAAACGAAAATGTTATCAATTTTTTATTTATTTTAATAGACATAGTACAGCCATAGTCATAACAATTAGTCGTCATACGAAATAAATATATTAAACAAAAAACATGCTTTACCTTTTTTTTTAAATCTGCATTATTTTGATCTGTTTCTGGTCTTGTGTTTAGATTGTGTCTACATGCGTTTTAGCTCGTTGTTAACTGAAGAGGCACTGGTATCTAATGTGAAGATAGCCAGGAGACAGAAGCAACACTCTGATATCGGACGGTCACTGTCAAACCTTTTTAATAGCCAGTCTTCTGACAATATCTGATGGCAGTTGACAGGGGTCTGTCATTAAAGATGAGTACTTTCATAGTGGGTTTAATGATTTTTTTCAAACCTGCTGTACTGAATTTGTTCTAAAGCGAAGTGTGCGGCCATAGTTTTTCCAAGACACTTCACTAGACTAAATCAATTTCACAAAAAGGGTGATGTGGAGACTTTAGTGTTTGTCAGTTCAACAAGAACTAAAAGGTATAGCCATTAGGAGATGCCTATTGAGAGTAGCATTAAAGAGATTTGTAAAACACAGTGGAAAAGAGTTTTGTCTACAAAGGTATACTGTGAAGACCTGGAGGCCAGAATAAAACCAGAGCCAGCTGAAAGAATTGTCTTAAAAGAAAATATAAGGGAAGCAGTTATCCTCTCTTGATTGTAGAGGGCTCATGTAGGAAGTTTTTGTTCATCCTAGCAGTGACACTATGCTGAGACTCTGGCCAGGAGGCTTAAGTCATCCTGCCTGACCAGCACAGATGTTCCACTTTCCTCTTAATGAGGAGCCTCAGCGGGGAGTGCCAAACCTGATAGAAGAGCAACCTGAAAATGGGAGGGTTAGGTTAGAGGTCAGGATGAGGGTTACTGGCCGACAACCACAACAAATGAAACAAACACGCATAGCATCGCTCCCCACAGATTACGGTGTATGGCAGATTTACAACAGATTCCGAGTCCTGTACACATCCTATACAGTAGGTATGGGTGTCCTTGCTCATCGTTTGCACAGAGAACAGTTTGCACCGGTAAACGGCAATATCCTGGGTTGCAATGTGACCTAGGATCTTTGTTTCATGTCCCCCAAGTCTTTCAGTCTGTCTAGGATGCATCCACTTATGCAAAAGTCTAGGTATAGGCTTTTTCTTTCAATTTAATTCAAAACAGTCAAGCTTGTTGGAAGGTAAAATAATACTTTTTTTTACTGTTTGATTAACTGAAGAAGACTTTGATGTGTAAGCAAAAAAGAACTGCTGTTGAAATATGTTACACATCAAATCTAAAGGGCTTTTTTTGAGTTTTTGGTTTCTGTTCTAGTCAGTATCGCCGCCTTAAAGTGTGTTTACACAAACAATCCATGACACAACGACATCAACTATAACTAGTACCAGATATAGAAACACTAAGGTCAATCAAAAAATGCAAACTAAATGCCATAGTAGCAATTGTACCTGCTATAGGTTTTAATCTCAGACGGTAAATCATTAAATTGAGACATGCACAAATGGCATCTCAAATCGTTATTCATCATTACCCTTTAATGAGATTGTAGCATTCCAAATGCAAGATTTACAACAGTTAAGATATAACAATTTAAGGATTTGTACACAAGAAAAAAAGTGTATGAATGTCAAATTCCTAAATTGTTTTTAGTCAAAGGTTTTTGGGAAATTGTAATGATGACGAAAAGTAAATTTCACATTTTTGCATTTACACATTGGAAAGAACACTATGACGGCAGCACTTATTATTTTAGCTCTATAAAAGACTTAATATGTTAAATTATTTCCCTCTGTGTTAGACTGCCCTACCCTTTCATTGGATTTCAGATGACAAGCTGGAATATTTCAGTGTTAAAAGTGAGCTATTTGACAAGGGGACAATCGGCTTGCCTCTGGAGTGGAGAAACATGATTCTTCCAGTATAGTGAATTAATTCAGAAGCATTGTGCGGCCCCTCTACATGCAAAAACCATTTGGTCTCCATGGCTCAGAATATCCCCAGAGGTGTTCCTGGCCAGATGGAGAACAAACCTCTTTATTTGCATGGCATGCAACACTAGCCTTCACCTTCCACAAGATTGAGATTGTGTCCTACCAAACAGTTGGTTAATGAGCTACTGTGAAGCTGTGCCAACATGAGAGCTGACACATACCTAATATGATGTTGAAAAAAATGTGTTGGAAATATTTGTTGCCAAAGATGTGCTGAAAAAGTCTGTCCTTGCTGCTTTCATTTTAAGTGATTATTCTTTTTTATAGCGGAAGTAGACAATTGACTTATAGTAGATGTGTTTCAATTTATAAACCAGCTGCCCAGGCAGATGTATGTGAATATCACTGGTCTTTTTTTCTTGTTTCAGTATAGTGATATAGAACACAATGCCTAAACATATACTGTACTACGGATGTGTTTTATTGTTCAATATTCTAAATTAACAAGATTAAGTTTATCAGCTTTATGCATTCTAAACATTTTTTTTTTTTCATACAAGCCACATTTACTGTCTTAATGTTATAAGTTTCTATGTTCATAACAATAATAATTTCAGGAGAAAAGGAGGATATTTGAAATGTACAGGAGTGTTATGGCTGAGATAGAAGTAGCATGTAGAATATAGAGGTTACACATAACTGTAAAATTAAAACTGTGTTGTACTGTGATTCCTTACTTAAGCTGAATTTAACTGAACTGATACACTATACTAAGACAGTAAGCCTCCACAAGAAACATTTCTCCCCACAGTACAATTACTGAGATCAAAGATATTTCATAGAAATCAGTATAATAGTCCATGACAGATGCAGTCAGTGACCATGTTGTATTTAAGCTAGGTTCATAGCATATAAACCATTGCTCCATTTGGATAACTGATATCTCGTCTAATATTCTGAAAGTGAAGGCACACGGAGTGGCAACGCAATATTAAAATGTAGCAGGTGTTCAGTCTCAGTATGAGAGCGTGCCCCTTCAGTGAGCAAAGGTCTCAGCACGCTAGTGATATTCCATTGCTGAGGGCAAAAGGTGGTTCTTTTCTTCCATTTCAGCTTTGAAACCTCTATTTCTAGCCCGAACAACAGCTGCATCAAAAATTGGGTAGAAAGAAAGCATCAATGAGCAGATAGTGGTATCAGTGGTTTTTCCCTCATAAAAATTCTCAGTCATTAGCAGCTTCTAACATATTGATGTTTAACCCCTGAATGCTTCACAGCAGGTTAAAATAACCAAATCATTTCTATATAAACCTGGGGAGACTGGCCCACAGTGCTGACAGAATATACTCATTTATGCAGCATAGCCAAGGGGATGGATTTAGTCTCAGATGTTGGAGGACACAATGAAGTCAGGGAGCGTACTCTCTACGAATGCATAGTTTCAGTTATAGAGACCTGAGAATGTTTGGTCACTAAAAACATCACTTCTTGCCTTTACTTTATGACATTAACTTTTATGATCAATTATGTTCGTCCTATTAGGAATATGTCATTGTTTATTTAAAAACATTTTGTCACTTGTAAATCAAAATATGCGACAGTAAATCATTTGGGCCGTCCCTTATTGTGGTCTGCTGTTAGCAAAGCTGCCAGACTACGTAGAGTCCCAGCAAGCTCCACCAATGAAAAGGCTGAAGGCACCCTGTGTGTAGCCTGATAGGCAAAGCTCTGAGCAAAATACAGTCATCATAGCACTCTCAACAGCTCATGAAACTTATTGCTGTAAGCGCAGGGCAGCCAAAGGTGACCTAGATGAGTGCATCTGGATTTGTGTCAAGTCAGAGGACTCTTTCATTTAGATTATGACAGCTGGGCAGTAGAGGACACTGTTAAGAGAGGAAATAGGGATGTATTCAAATTTTGACTAAAAAGCCTAACATTTTAAGAAAAGTCAGAAACATGTCCCACACTTTTCCCTTAAGCATATAGCCATATAATTTTTACTAATTATATATAATAAGTTACAATCTCATTTTTATTTTTTTTTAGTGCAGTGCAGTTCAAAACTTTCCTTTTTGGAACGGGATGATTACTTAATGTTATTTTAAACCCATCCATCCATCCATTTTCCTCCGCTTATCCGGGGTCGGGTCGCGGTGGCAAATATTTTAAACCTGCATTCTCTATAATGGCCATCAGGGGGCGACTCTTGTGGTTTCAACAATAAGTCAGATTGTATAGAAGCCTATGAGAAGATGACCTACTTCTCACTTGATTTATTACATCAGTAAACATTGTAAACGGAAGTTTATGGTCTCAATCGCTAGTTTCAAGTCTTCTTCGATACAGCATGATGTTCATTTTGTAAATTATGGTCCCATTCAGAGAGCGTCTACCTTGTGATTGACAGGTGTTATCTGATCTGGGGGTTTTCATCTTAGAACTTTAACTCTTTCACAGTGTGTTTTCAGGTCCCGGAAGTTAATTTTAACATTAAAAATGTCTTATTCAACATTCGGTTATACTTAACCCAAATGCCAAACATGAGGCTTTAATACGTTCGGGATATGTTGACGGCGGAAGAACTGAACATCTTCTCCTGCATTTTCCCGGACTACCTGGTTGAAGAGCTCTCGTCCTCTCATCTGGGCTCTGCCTCTGCCCTGTTGGGGGCACTGATAACGAGGGATACATGCTGACAATCCGGCATGTGTTGGAATGTATAAGTCCCAGCAATTGGTTCACTTCCATTGTTCTAAGAGACATTTATTTCCACATTCCTGTCATTCCCAAACACAGAACGTTCCTGGGTTTCTACTTCTAGGGAGTACAATACCAGTACAACTGGCTGCCATTTGGCTATTCTCTTGCTCCGCGCACATTCTCTATGTTTTGTCGTATTTAGAAGACCTCATTTTTATGGCCCCCTGTTAAGAGAAGACTGCCCTCCACGTGTTGGAAGTCGTACAGCACCCACAGTACAACACTGGGTTTCGCTATTAACTGGCAGAAGAGTTCTCCGCTCCCCAACAAGTCATTGATTTACCTGAGTGTGGATATTAACTCATTCCCCATGAAAGCAAAACTGTCCCCAGCCAGGCTGGATTAGCTGAACTCTACTGTCACACATCTCGCCCCACAGAGTGGTGACGGCGCTTTCAGTGATGCGCCTGCTAAGTATGATGTCCGCAAGCCGTGTGGTGGTCCCCCTGGGACTCCTTCACGTGAAGAGAATCCAGAGGTGGTTCGGCCGCCTCCACCAAGACCTAATTAGGCACAAAGGGTGAATGCTGACTGTCACTCCCTCACTTCAGTCAGACCTGGCGTATTGTAAAACCCCCGTTTTCCATCAAGGGCTTAAGTGACCTCTCACACATGGACCCATCTGTCTCTGGATGGGATGGAATGTGCCATTCCAGATTGGTAGGTTGGAAATGGAGGTATCTCTCCACATACTGAAACACTTTGCTCCTCTACTAAAAAACAGACATGTCATGGTGAGAACAGACAACATGACGGCGACAGCGTACATCAACCGTTAGGGCGGCATGTGTCATAGGGCGTCATATTTTGTTGACATTCACAATCAAATTTATGGACGAGCAAACTAAGCAGAAAGCTGCATAGAGCTGCAGACAAGGTGTTGATTTCCAGCTCCAAGACAACACACCTGCGCCCAGGCTGTTGCACATGGCTCTTTTCACTTTAGCTGATTTCTGGTTTAATGGTATGTTTTACAAGTAGACAGTGGATGATCACAATGTCAGGGGTATACTATGAGCATTGTTTAATCCATAGCTGTGGTTAAGTACGCGCTTGCTACTGTGAGAAAGAGGTTAGTAGCAAAATATCCACATAATGTATAAAAATAGGCCTGGGTCTGCAACAGCTGTACAGTTAACACATTTTAAATAAACTCCGTGTTTAATCATTTTGTGCCTTCATATGCAGTACCGAGGAGGTGGTCCAGGTGTGTAGCAGTGGGGTAAATTGGATGCAGTGCCTGATGTTTACATGCAAAGAGGTTTCTATTCTCAACCCACTTATTCAAGTAACCCAGTTTTTGGTCGGTGCATGTGAAGGCCTCACAAGAATGCTGCACCTCCTGTTTATGAGAAACACCGCTGTGGTGACTAATTTGATATCTGGTTTGTCTGGCCATTCATATTTTTTTTTAATTTCCTAAATTGAGTTGTTTATTGTTTGTTGCACAGCATTGATGATGTGTCCACTTGTGCCAGATGTGTCTCTTTTTACAGACAAAAAATTGTGGTGGGGGCGGTGAAGGTTTTAGAACATGTTTTTTATACATTTGTAAAACAAAATGATAGATATATATATATATAT
>NW_022280033.1:11623314-11670759 GCF_004355925.1 Anarrhichthys ocellatus | reverse complement strand
ATATATATATATATATATATATATGTTTATATATATATGTTTATATATGTTTATATATATGTACAGTATATATAAACATTTTTTACAAACGTAAAAAAAATCATTTCTAAAAACCTTCACCCACCCCAAAAGTTTTTGTATATATATAAATAAATTGGTGGACCAGAACTCAACACAGACAGAAAACTTAAAGGTTTGTTTTGGTTTCAGTATGAAAATCATACATAGATTAAGAGATCAGTGACTTCTAAGATTTGATGTACTGTCTGACAGCGCTCTGATGACACCACAGACAAACACCATAATCTATATTGTACAAGCTGAGGGTAATATCATTGTAAATGAACCCCCTCTGAGAAATTGTGACATCACACTGACAGCATCTTTGACAAGACTGTAGTCACAAATGTAGCACTCCTGACCAAATTCACATTCTTAAAATGAAGATGTCGCTCATATTTCAATTGAAACGTCCATCAAAGTTAGTTCGCTATCCGCTGGGGATTAACCCACAATTCCTTCTCCTCGGAGACATTCACCGGCTTGAGCAGTGATCACATACTGTAGCTCCAGCCAGATGATGGAATGATTACGTACTCACACGCCTAGGGTATCCCTCTCTGTGCTCTGTGAAAGAGAAGCCTCCAGTCACTGCTCAGTGGCAGAAGATGCATTACATTACATTGACATTTGAAATAGTCCCTGTGGTGCTCCACCATTGCGTTGACTGACAGACCAGCTTGGGAAACCTGTGCTGTCCCATAATTCACCAGATGCTCTGTGGTCTCACGGATTCCCTCTCATTGTGACATCGCAAAATGCACAGAACTGCTTCAGTGTCGCTTTTTTTCATTCCAGTCACTCTAGGTGTTTTGGTGAAATTTGTCTTTTTGCCTTCTTAACATAATCATACACAATATTGTTCATTCAGCTGATTCAACATGCACAGTGAGAGTTGCTTGGAGAGCACCATGCAGTTGTTAAGCCATTTTTTATTCAACACTTCATAATCAATTGTACTGACCTTTATATAGCTGAGTAGCAATCCACAAATGATGGTTTGCAATTGCTCCGTCTATCTGCACTCAGAAATGTATGATCTATATCATTTCCTACCATCTGTTATTTACAGTAGAGTTTGAAAACACGCCATTACAGAGCGTTATATGGTGTTCTCTCCTGACATATAGTATCGTTACAGACAGTACAGGAGAAAAATGACAAATCTGATGGTATTAATCAAGTACTTTAATACTGCTACATCCATGTTTCTTTGAAATATAGAATGTGATGTAAAACATTTCTTCATATTTAAGCAACTACTTCGGTTTCACCTTTTTACATTTGCAAGATTAAACAAGTGCTTGTCCCAAAAAATAATTATAAACCTCATCATTGTTAAAGCATTTACTTCTCTCAGCTGATCATTTATACTTACATGAGCCAAAACTCATTATAGTTCAAATATATAAAACTATATATATTAACTTGAAGCAGCGGGAGTATACCATAATGAGACAAGGACGCAATAAAAGCACTAACACTCATTATAAGCTAGTTTTGTTAACCCTTTGTTATATGCTTGTATCATTGTTAATTATGTGTGACATGCAGGGACGGCACAGCAGTAGACTTTGGAGGTCTGAGCTCACAGTTTAAAAATCGTTGCTCATTCCATAACAAATCCAATGGCAGCCTCATAATGCTGAAAGCTGATTGTATGGAAGCAAATGATGGGCATAAAGAATCAATACGCGTGTTTTGATTGCTTATCCTTGGTGTCCTGGATAATTAGGTCTGAATGTCATATCTTTGACTTCGAACTCTACTTGAATTTTTTACATCTGAATTGAACGTTCGAATTTGAGCAGTTTTAATATTGCTTTAGGATATCTGAATTTGTGAACCCAATGCAGAAAGGAAACGAAATTGCACAACCTGAATGTGCTGATGTAATTCTTTGGATATGTGGTTTTCCAAGCTAAAATGTTTCAGTGGTATTTCAATTTCAACACGTTCAGAGTGATTAAAATGGATTTTCAGTTATAAAATGCTGATCTTCATGGCCATCATTTGCTCATAGTCAACGGTGCAGTTGGGTTTCAATTATTCTTTTATTTTACTTCATAAAACTAAGTTATTTAGTTTTACTTGTTCAGGGGAAAACCAGACTAAGAATAAGCACCAGAGGAATATCTCCGACAGGCAGAACATTACAAGCTCCCAGGCTGCCTTCAAAAGTACAACAAAACAGCCGTGCTGATCTGCTTAGCCATCCTGCCCCTCAACCCCCTAATGAACAAGGGCAATGGAGCTCTTGGGTTTTGCCTCTGCCTCTTACCCTAACTTAACAAGATGTCCCCCCACTCACTAGCTTTCTCTCAAACACACACAGACACGTATGCACGGTGGTGCACAAAGCCACACACCTCCCAAACCCCAAACCACTAAACCTCAGACCAATCTGTCTGTAGCACTAAAGTATTATTAGACTTACACACTCTCAAAGGGGAAACAGTGAGTGCTGAGAGCTGGAAGAGGAGATATGCTACAGGGGCTACTAGTTCCATTAAAATGGCATTCACTGGGGTCTTTGTTATCATCGGCCCTGACGTTTTTCAGGATGTAGTGGGGCTCGCCGATCCATGACCATCTCATCTATCTTTCAGGATTTGAAGGAAGTTGGTGTGAAATTGACACCAATGAGTGCAGCTCAAATCCATGCCAGAACCAGGGCAACTGTGTGGACCGGGTCAACAGCTACAGGTAAAGAGCTTTGTAGTGATGTCCTTCAAACATTAGTAAATCCAACGTATCTCGACCATTATACTGTAATTTTGATACACTATGCTAAAAAATTTGCTCTGAGCTCATGCCCTTTCTTCAAATGTATTTTAATGGATTTATAATAATGTACCATTTCAGGTTAATAGTAGGTGAAATTGTTAATAAAACAAATGTGCCTTAATTGCTCTTGTAATGCAGCCCTTATTTTTGAACAGTCAAAATCCATGCTTATGTCACTGTACTGCGTGTGCAATCAGACTAAATATGATGTTTAGGGAATATTCAATTTCTATAGATTCCCCCCCCCCCCCCCATCTGTGCATGTGCTAGTGGGAAACAGATAGATCTTCTATTTTCCATCTGAGACAATGTATCCGTATTAATGATTTTTCCTATCCAGCTGTGATTGTACGAAGGGATTTTCTGGCCTTCACTGTGAGGAAGACGTCAATGAGTGTTCTTCTAGCCCTTGCCACAACTCTGCCGTTTGTCAAGACCTCGTGAACAAGTAAGTATTAATATAATTCCTTTTTTTTTTTTGCTTCCACATTGCTCCTTAGCCTTTTTTGTATTGTGCACTTAAAAGAAAATGCACATACCATTAAAGGCCAAGCAGCTTTAATTTCCTGCATTTGTTTTAAAAGGCCAATAAATAAAACCATTCTCCGAAGAAAATGCACAAGGTTGTGATCTTTCTCTTCAAAGTGTTCTGGTTTATATAACAAGCCTGTCTTCATCCTTGACACACATAAGCTGCTATTCTAAAGACAGAGAGCGAATTCAGCAGGAACACATCATGTATCTAGATCGGGCTTTACTCCACTGGTGCTTCTCTCTGCTGTGCTTAATGGGAGCCCCGGGGCTTCCGGGCTTAGTCGGACAGATGGGTAGTGAAGTCCCAGGGCCAATTTGAGTCCTAAATGGTTTGTCTCCAGTTTGTCTCCCGTCATGATTTTTCTCCCATGTGACCTGGCCCTGCTCAGAGTGCTCCCCTGATTGCACAGTCCAGGGAGTTCACATCAGGTGTGCTTTAACCTCGCTGCCCACCACAAACACACTGCACACGCCGCTATCTCCATCTCCCTGACCCAACAAGCCGAACAAGTCCATCTGTACTGGGGTGATGAATCAGACTCTGCAGCATACTCAGTGAGCCCTTGCTGTCTTTTTACTTTTCGTTCGATACTTTGAGTTTGACTCTGTAAAAGTTGCATCTTTTTCTCTCATCCAGTGCATGTAGGTACGACTAATTGTTATCGACTAGCAGATTGTTACAGTTAGTGTAACTCAGTGCAATAAAGAAAGTGTTACTTGTTCTGACAGAGATGTCTCAGATCAGTCCAGCAGTTTGAGTTGATGTTATTAGGCAGCACAGTTCTGCTGTGGCATTATAAATACCACCACTGGTGTCACTGATGAAAAATGATGTCAAGCTAATCAAAAGCTGTAGTTTAGATTTTAGCACAGAGGTGTCTAATGACTTGTTTTCTTATTATCTCACTTACAAACATAATAAGCATTTCCTCCGAGGTGTGTGGTCAGGGGATATTAGACTCACCGACAGCTGAAGGGAGGAATTAGAATTGAGTAAACCACATTATTGGACAGATGAAGCTCTTAAGTAATAAGTCACCAAATATAATTCACATTAGGTACACACAGGGGAACATAATTGCTGCCCTATTGTTTTGTTTTTTAAGAGCTGCCTATCAGTTTGAGAGTGGAAAATGGTTTATTGGTGGGGTTGTAACACACACACACACACAGTGTTTTTCTCCAGTTAATTGCTTCTACAAGAGTGTGTGCAGTTTTTGCTGAGAAAAAGAACACTGCATATTTTGAAGCTCTGCTAAGAACTAAACTAAACACAAATAAAATATGATCTCAATACTGTCTGACACACTGGTCTTCATTGGATTTCACTTTATTTCCTAATGATTGAGTGTTATCTTCCTTAGGTTCCACTGCATTTGCCCTCCTGGTTATTTTGGAACGCTGTGTGACCTGGATGTGAATGAGTGTGAAGTTTCACCTTGCCTACACGAGGGTATCTGTATCAACACGCCCGGGGGCTTCAAGTGTGTCTGTCGCCCTGGATACTCAGGTAGCTCTTTTGCCCTCAAGTGACATGAAGATCAATATGAGAGTCTAACTAAAAAGCTTATCAACACTTGCTGCGGCCGCACGCTATTATGGACACTCTGACACAGATCTGGCTTAGTGTAAAAAAAAAAAAAAACGGCTTTACAATACTTGCTTTTAATTAGCCCACCTGCCTCTACGAGATACAGTGGCTGCCTTTCAGTAGAGGCAGCGAGATCGATTCACGTCGCGTGTTTTATCTGATGAAAACATCTCAGTGTCTGTGAGTTTCATTTATTTCATTTCATCAGCTTCTTTAGTCTTGGAGCGCTAATGTTGTTTTACTTCAATCCATTTGTCGTATTTTCCACTTATGCGGATATCAAGCTATTTTAGAGCAACTGTGTGTGTGTGTGTGTGTGTGTGTGTGTGTGTGTGTGTGTGTGTGTGTGTGTGTGTGTGTGCGCGCACTAAAGCTGAGTCCTGTCAGGTACTGGGAAGATTAATTTCATTTGTCTTCCGCACTGTATCATCAATTTATCCTTCCCCAGTTGAGAAGGGGAGAGGGGGGGGGGATCTCTGAGGTATTGCTACTCTGGAGAGCCGAACCTGACACGCATGGCCCAATTCCCACAGAAGCAGCTTTTATTATTAGGCCTACGCACAGCATAGTACAAGTCATTACTTTTTCTGTTGCTCTAAGCTCATCTGAGGAAACGGTTCCCCAAGAGAGCAAGTGGCCAGAGGGTACAGTTTGGATTGGCTGAAACCAACTAGAACTCATACAAAATATTTGCTCTAGTAACAGCATTGCAACTTTTTACAAAACACGAGCGGGTTCGTTGTGCTACACTGTAGCTGTGTGTGACTTCTTTTTATTCTAGTCTAATAGTACATTTTTCATCTTGGGGTGATTCATCACATCCTATTTGTGCAGCCTGATTGGAATTGATTTCAATGTTATTCTGCTTTGGTGGTGTGATGCGTCATCTCCTCTATCTATGAAATACTGTAACTCGTTGTGTCACTTGATGGTATTATCATATTATTTGCTTCAGCCATCAGGGAAGTCAAGGTTATTGTTGTTTTTTTTTGCATATCGAATGCCAACATTCATTTTGACTGTAACAGTTGAAGCTGCTTACTAATAAATCAATCTCATGCTTTATCTACTCACTCTCATGGATGTGATTAAGCCATAATGACACTTCATTCCCACCTGGATCGCTAGTCATAGTGGATTTTCTTAGTGGTTGGTTGTTGGTCAGTGTGTCAGTGCGTCGATATTTTCTGTTTTTATACAGAGTTTTTTCCATAGTATAAATGCTTGGACCATTACCTGACTTTTCTAAACTGATCGGTTCTCGATGACCCACTTAAAAAGTATACATTAAGATTAATAAGCTGCTTTTTTATGTTTTCCAATCCGGTCAAAATGAATCACGTGCTTAATAGCAACCTTAGGTTATGGCTGTAACATAATCACAAGCTTTATTGCTATTTACAATATCATTTTGTCTTCCGTGAGATATTGACAAACACTTTAAAGCATGCTGTGTCTTACGCCGTACGACTGTCTTGGCAGTTGCCTACATCTCAGCTGTCTGACCATTATTTAGTATGTTTTGTCTAAAAGGCTCTGCAATCACAATAATGTATTATTTAACTGTGCTCTGTACTGAGGTCAGAAGTCATTACAGCGACGTGATTAATGGGTAATCGTGTTTGTATAAATCACAGTTTAAGCACACTATTCGTCACCTTCTGTTTTCTCTTCTTCACCCATCATTAAGGAGCATGTTCCCTTGAGTGATAGCACAGTGCAATCAGCACATTGCTGCAGCTTCCTCAGTCAGCACATTGGTGGATGATGCTCCGGCCCGGGCAATGCTGTTTGCTGTTAAGGCTTCAGCAGATTCAGTATTTTACTGGGTGAACTTGATGAATAACATTCGGTCACTATTTCGATGTTTGCCACTGAGGCTTTAGAGGTGTAGTGTACATTTAACGTAAACAGAATACTGGAATTTATTATTGTATCAAGAACAAGACAGTTCTTGCCACTTTGAGACAGAGTTAGTACATGACTTATACATGTATTTTTGGGGCTGAGTACTGATTAGTACGTTTTTTAAAAGCTATTTCAGACCCTTGTTGACCAGTCTGCAGCATTAAATATTCAGTATGTAATCCCATATCTCATTCATAGTTCAGTCCTTCAGATCTGACCTAAATACAAACATCAAATGATATAGTGTGAGCATCAGTCTATGGGCAGTGGGATATAGAAGTGTCATTCAATCGTTTACAACAACAAAGTAACTATATAAAGTAATTGATATCTCATTGGAAACAAATGTAAAATGTTAATCAAATAAATAACATTTCTGAGTGAATTTTATAAAGAATGAAGAACAAAGACATCTGCCAGTATCAGTCTGTCCTCCTGTCTTATGTCCTCCTGTCCTCTGTCCTCCTGTCTTCTGTCCTCTTGGCTGCTGTTGGCTGATCCTGCGTGCTGTGCTTGTGTAAACATAGCAGCAGTGGCCGATTCAAATGGGTTTTGTTTCGCTTACATGTCCGTTCTTGTTGTATTGAAAAAACGATTGACTTTTTACTTGCAAATATTTTAACAACAAGCGTAGTTGCCGTCAACTTTAAAATCCTTCACTTCACCTGGTTCACTTCACGACAGCGGCCTCTCTGCTCGTGCTTTGTGCGTGTTTCATACACTGATTAAAACATAGTTATGAATATTATATTCCAATGCTGCCAATTTAGCCTCCTAAATGTTACACACTGTCGGTTTATTCATTCTCTTTCATGATGAAACAAAGCAGGCATGAAATTAATTCTTGTCACTTTGTTTACATCTTTCTCAGCCAATGGATGAAAAGCTTACCTCACGATTGGGTCAGTGGTGGGTTTTTTTTCTCTCAATTCCTGGAAGTTGAGATTTTAGTAGTTGGTACATAATATTTTTACCACTTTAGTGAAAAACAACATCATAAAAATGCCTGTTTGTAGAATTAGGAACAACCCATTTATTTTTAATTCCCCAGCAAAATGAGTCACTTCTGTGGATCTCTCTGAAGAAGTGCTATAATTTAGACTACTACAAACAGTCATTAGTGTGTTTTCCCAATGTCTGTCTCTGATTTGTTGGCAGAAGGTGGACACATTTTGACACATTCTGTTATCTGGTGATTCCTTCACAGCTTGAACTCTCCCCTCCGTTTCTTCTCTGATCTCATTGCTATATTTGTGGGGTCTGCATGAATAATAAATAGCATCCACTCTTTGAGTAAAGCTGACTTACTTAGTGAGTCCTCAGAGTTATCTTAAATGTGGCTGATGGACGGTGAAGATATAAGTTGTTTTGAGTGCAATTCATGTGTTCTCTTTGAGTCAGCACAATTGGTGCAGCACAGTTTGTATGGAGGATCGTGCCTTGCTAGAGATGGTACTATGGAGGCACAGCTGTAAGGATATATAGTGCGTATAGTATGTGACACACTTTTCCATTAGTTCAGTGCTGCACTTCACTGAATCCTCTCAGGGACGTTGACTATTGTTGCAACATGCGCTGGTCCTTTAGTGGGCTAGGGCTGTATATATCATGTTATTATATTGACACACTTTTTTTAAAAAGTCTTTGTCATAATTCATATTCTGTTGTTAAATAAGTTTAAACAGTTTTTAAAGGGTCGCCTTACCCAAATTACAAAAACACAAAGCAAGTGAGGTAGCTTTGGTTTTATTTGCCCCTGAGACTGCTGCCTCCATCCTCACATCATGGAGGGAGTAACCAGTACACTGTTTCTGGAACAAATTTGGGTAAAACTGGCATTTCAAAGACATCATGCATCTTTATATCAGTAGTTTGTATTTGGTTCATTTGTTTCACAGTCACATTTTTAGAGAAATTATTTCATTTAATTAGTTGTTTATTGTACTACACTCTGCTATCAGTGGGACACAAAACAAAGTCAGTGGGTTTTCACTTTAATTCAACACAGGCCGGTTTTTACAACAAGATGTAAACATGAATTCTTGTTTAGGTTAGGGCTATTTCCATGATCCATTAATCTGTTAATCAATTTTTAAAAGAGTTGATTATTTATTTAGTCAATAAATCACAAAAAAATGGCCATTTCCCCAGAACCCAAGGTGATGTCTTCAGATTGCTTGTTTTATTTGATGAACAGGCTAAAAGCATAATATATTTAATTTAGAGTCATAAGGATTTTAAGAAAAGCAGCAAATACTCATATTTCAGAGGCTGGAACCACTGGATGGTTGGCAATGTTGCTATATGAAATACAAAACAATTAATCAATATTCACAATTGGTTGGGAATTGTTTCTCTATTGATAAAATAATGAATTCATTGACTGTTTCATCTCTGGTTTAGATATTGGTGAGTCAACATTTTAATACCCGGCAGGCAGACTTTGTCTTAAGTATAAGCTATTAATGACTCATATGTCATTTCCCCTTTCTTTAGAGATCTGCGGTTACAGCATATAACAAACTGTTTCTGTTCATAGCCATTCCTCCTACTATCATTAGACACATGAGCCATATCCATCTTTTAAATTCAAATAACAGATGTGAAGAAGTTCACACGATATTTTGTAGAAGACTAGGGTGTAAAACTTGGTTAAAAACTTCCAGTAGGATATAATATTTCTGCTTTCTGCTTTGATTCACTTGCTATTCATGTAGCAGATGGATACTGATAATTAAAGCTAAAGTGTCAAATAGAATCACAAGACACAAGATAAAGGCACTTTGAATTAGGTTTTTTTCATGGCAAACCCTTTTCATCAAAAACATTCAAGGGATGTTGACAGTAATAGTAAACTAATATGCGAGCAAGAGGTAACTTGAGGTGAAAAACCCAGAGATACTTTAATGCAATACCAGTAAACTACACACAGCACGTTCTTGTTTACCATCTCTGCCAGCCTGTGACCACTTTTTATCAAAGCTTACTACAGAGACCAGAGATAAAAATAAAATAAAAAAAACATGTCATGTTGGCGAGGCAGCTTTATCTGGACAGTATGCGGCTGTTAGGAGACAGTGTTTTGCTCTCAAAGTACTGGTTGCATCTTGTAGTTAACTCTGAGAGACCCACATAGACCCGTTGCTGTTTTATTTAAGAGGATCTTTAGGGGGAGATAGCAGGTCAACAGTATATGCCACAGAGAAGTGTATACATCATCTAAAGATTCATTTTGAAATGCAGCTCAGCTGTGTGTGTCAAGTGGTTCTAGTCATAAATCAGAAGTAGAATTATTTTAATTAAATTATGAAAGTGTAATAGGGCTTAGAACATTATGATGGAGGTATATGATGACCTTCCTAATGCTCTATGATGTCCCATAGACAAAGCCATGCTGTAATTTGGTATCAAAAACATTTGACATTCGGAGATTTTAATTATTCAGCGATTGGTTAGCGAGTACTTCTGCGAATTCCTCAGGTCTTCTCATTTCTTACGACAGCAGTATCTCCACTCTAGCTTTAAGATGTTGAGCCCACTACAGCATCTTTAAGACAGTATGTCTGCCCTTAGAGGGCAATGTTTTGTAATATTTTTGTGTAAGTTTTTGTTTAGTGATTTCGCAGGAATCTTAAACTAACTTGCGATGATAAATCCACAAATCCAAAAACAGAGTCTCCGTAGTCTGATTCAGGGTCAGCCAAGACGGCAAGCAAACGAGGAGAAAATTGGCAACAATACCACAATAATTATGTATAAATGTGTCTTTAAGATACACATGGTGAGTTGTTCACTTTGATGGATCTTGTGCCTCAAGTTTAAGGTCTTTGCAAGTTGGTTTGCATATCATACAGTTTTCATGATGCTGATTTTCATCTTTTATAATTGTCCGCTGTGTGTTTTGGCTGACAGAAGTGTAGAGAAGGATGTACACATGTTTATTGGGCTTAAACATAAGTCCTTTAGTTTTTCATTCAATGCTAATCATACGGTAACATTGTCATGTAATGACAACGGCATATGTTACCGTATGATTAGCATTGAAGGATAAAGGTGGTGTTTTTTTCTTTTAATTATATTGTCCCATTGTAAGTCCCATACAAAGACATACACAAACAACAAATTCATCCTGACAAGCGTATCTCTACCTCACACCTCCACTGCATCCAGAAACTATTATAAATATATGAAATAGCCATACTGACGATTTTGTCAGCATATTCCTTAATTGCATTAAACATAGCCGGTGTAGTTTATTCCTCTAGCTTTGTCAAACTCACAAAACAGTGTAAAAGCGGGACCATGTCCCGGAGCATGTGCAACGGTGTCTCCACAGATCTTGCAGAATAATCAAAAGTCACCCTGTGTCTAGTTTGTAATTTGCAAAGACTTTCATAGATTTTTGACGTTTTTGTCATATTTGAAAACTGAATTATAAAATTTTTTAAAAACGTTCTCTTATCAAGTTGTTGAGTATGTGATATCTTACTAAAATACCCTTCATTTCCTAGGGGCACGGTGTGGAGTTGACATCGATGAGTGTGTTTCAAACCCATGCCGAAATCGTGGGAAATGTATCGACGCGCCTAATCAATACCACTGCTTGTGTCTTGATGGCTTCATCGGGCTCCAATGTGAGACGAACATTGATGAATGCGTGTCAGCGCCTTGTCTTCATGGGAGGTACAGATTTTTTTTGCTGTCATTTAGAACAGAAAGACTGCAAATGCAGTGTGGAATTTGCATGGAATTATTTTTAATTACACTCCTTGCCAGTGCAGTGAGCGGAAACACATGTCACCTGTTGTATAGAGTCATTAATTCCGTTAAAGGGGAAATGCTCAATCATTCAAAAGATTATATCTCTAAGGATTCTGCATGATCTATACAGCAAAAGATCTGAGTTTTGGTTGATTTCAATTCTAACCCTGTCTGTTGCCTTCTCAGCTGTGAAGATGGAGTAAATTCATACTCCTGTCTTTGTGAATCTGGATGGAGCGGCAGGAGATGTGAAACAAACATTGACGTGAGTTGGGCTCGATTAATGAACCTGCTGGGTGATCAAAGGGAATGACGAGAATTTTCTAATCTTTGTGTGGCCTTTGGTATCACCACCTCTATTGATTTGTGTACAAGATAAGTCAATTGACCTACCTGGATCATGTGAGCATTGTACAAATACCTGATTAAAAGAAATTGCTTAGTCTAATGACTAATTGATTTAAACCACAGCTTGTGCTGGACTCTAGAGATAAAACATCGAGTTGCTTACAATGTCTGAGTATTTAGTTCAGTGGATAATCTGATCATCTGCATTTTAACTACTAACAAGTTATTCTAAACCAAAGTTGTTACTTTTTAGTTTTTTAATCGCACACTATGCATTTTAGATGGTAAATTGTGCATGTCATGGTCATATCTGTCAAAATGCTTACTTTCATTTCCAGGACTGTGCCTCCAGTCCCTGTTTGAACAGAGGCTCATGTGTGGATCTCATTGATAAATATGCATGCTTCTGTCAGGAAGGCTACACAGGGAAAACCTGTGAGGCTGATGTAGATGTCTGCAAAGAAGCCGCTTTTAGTGTCTCACTGTGTTTCAATGGAGCCTCCTGCCTTGACGGTGAGGGATCAAACTTTACATGCAGGTGAGTTGTACCACTCTTAGAAGTCTTTTGTTGCTTTAATGAAATGATACTGAAACAAATTGTGAGTGAAGAATGTGCCACCATTCATCTCAGTAAACTGAATATGTGCTCCGTGAGACTGGAATGCTTTTTGGGTATAAGTTGGGTTTGGGCTTAATAAACAGTAAATATCCACATCTTGGGGAGTTGTAAGTATCACAGGTGAACTGGTAAAAAATCTGTCCTCCCCGTTAAAATTGTGGTCAGTATTCTATAAATTTGGCATTTCTCTAACTAAAAAATAATCTTGTCTCTCAAGAGATAGTGCAAATGTATGTGTGCCTTCATATACAGTAGCACTCCTCTAGGTTGGTGCAGTGAATCATTACTTTTAAATTGCTGACATGTTCTCCCTTGAGTGATGAAGTGTATCTGAATACAAGAGGTATGTGGTAAGTGTGTGCAGATTTGACACAGCCGCTCCCTGGATGCCTTACAGTTAATTACATTGTCTAACCTTCTGCTGATGTGCTGCTATATGCTCAGTGTCATGATTTAATGTATCCCAGACTACCAAAAGTCCAAATGGGTTGGTGCACTTCACAGTGTTATATATTGATGCACTGGACTGCCTACTGCCTGAGCACAGCATTGTTCATACGATGTTGTAGGCTAATTTGTGTATGTGTATATATATTACAATACAGTAAGACAAAATAGTGTGTGTTGTGCATTCACAGATAAATGTGCACACTAAGGACAAACAATGTCCTTTAGTGTCCTGCTGATCTGCCACATGATGATTGTGCATTGGGTGCACTTTAAGATTCTTTGGACATCAAATAAAATCCATTATGGTATCAATACATTATTAACTTGTTTTGGGCCCTATTCAGATTCAGTAATCAGTCAAGATGTTTGATTTGGCTTTTTTACAGACAATTAAGGAGTTTGACTCTGAAATAAAAACACCACCACGCAACATAAATACAGATATAGCTGTTATCCAGTGTTAGAATGACAGCAGGTGCCCATCTTGTGATTTGTGTGGAAGAGCCAATCTTCTGGTTTGCATTTACATCACAGACTGTGACTTCAAATCCCATTCAAAGCACGTTTTGTTCATTCCACATATGTTTTCTTCTTGAATGGAGAGGTTTGATCGGATTAGCACACTGACTAATTTAAATATGAAATCAGTCATGCAATGGTTTCTTCGCCAGACCACATCTACAATACATAAATCACAGTGTTGTTTTACCTGCATGGTATGTGTGAAGTGGTACACATTCATTTTTGCACTTTGTTCGGCAAAAGAGGTCCAAACCCTCTCCATTCTTTCTCTATTGTGGTGGTCGGCCAAGAGGTTATGGATACAATCCTTTGTCCATTTCCTGGTGTTGTATATGATTATACTCAGTTATGATCTAAGTTTACAACAGAAGTCAATTCCCAAAGAGGAATCTTAGCCTCATGAATAGAGCAGGAGTTTGTTACTATTTATTTGGGGTAAATCTGAGAATCTGCATTGTTTCTTTACATTGTTCTGCTCGTGTCACTTTTTATAATGTCAAATATTCCCAAAGATGTTCAGCAAGTTCACGGTCTGGTGACTGTGAATTGGAAATCCATGCAAGTCAGCAGACCTCGGTCTTCCTTTGGCCTCGGGTAGCTTTGTTACATGATCAGGCTCATTGCCCATCTGGAAAATGACTGCTCTTCTACAAAACGTAAAGCCAGTGGGGATGACATCTGCAGAATCGAGTGGTATACCTCTCTTTGCTCAAGGTGCAGCTTATCCTCTTCGAATCACCAACTCCACAACAGAAAACCATTACCACACATAAACATTCTCACTTTGGTTACCTGTGGACTTTATGCACTGCTGAATCAATCCGTTATGTTTTATCTTCCCCTTAAATAAGATCTCTAATTTCAAGTTTGTGTTCTGTAAACTTACCTTGAGTTTTCAGCAGTGACTTTCTTTTTTCTTTTCTTTTTTTGTTAGTCACGACCAGGTTTTGTTAAAGAAATTGATTAGCAGTGAGGATATAAACACATAGAGGGCTTTATTCATTGAGTCGAGCCATGGACAAAACAACCAGGGCCCTTTGTTTAAGAGCAGTCCTTTGGCAACATCATCCGTTCACTACGCTGAACAGTGTTTTCTCCGAACTTCATTCAGGTGGTATGGAAATACCCTGCGCCAGAACTCCAAAGTACTCTGTCACGGGTCTGTCACTGTTCATTTGTGGATTTGTTGTTGTATTCATTATGAATATTTAGCTGACATTGTGCAAGCTGGACTAATGCATTGCTCTTTCTTTCTTAGGAGAGCATCCGGATGGACTTGAGTTGTTCAGATATAGTATAGACACTGTTAAGTTCAACAGTATCTTATTACTCTGTAGGTGTAAAGTACGTAGATTATTGTAAAATAATACAGATACTTTTAAGTCTCCACAGATCCATTATAAGAATACTATGTATAGCTTGATATGATATGTTAATTAAAAGCAGTTCCTTACTTTCAGTTTAAATTGAAGCCACTCTTTAGTTTATCATCTGCTTTATTGATTCCACTGCTGTTTCTCTTCAGATTCCAGATTTGTCTGTTTTAAATAATATACTCTGAAATAAGAAGCAACAACTGACTAGAAAAACTTGTTCTGATAAATAATGAAAACAAGCATTTTTAACAGATGCAGTGTGTCAGACCCACAAGAAGGAAGTGACAGCGCCGCGAGACAGCCTCGCAGTTTGAAAGTATGATATGTTTTCTTAGCTGTCCGCCAGGTTTCATGGGGGATTTCTGTGAAGTGGATGTTAACGAATGTTGCTCAGCTCCCTGCCACAACGGTGCCATTTGCCAAGATCTTATTAATAGCTACGTCTGCCACTGCAGGTCAGGTGAGTCACTCAGACATCCTGTGAGTTTTTCCAATTTACCTAGAAATGAGGCAACCAATGCATTTTTTTCTCCTTTTACAAGACCTGTTAAAGGAAACCTTTGTGGCTCATGAACAAGATTTCTAAGACAGAACCTCGATAGCAAGACTTTTTTTGAAGTGAACAGGAACACTTCACTGTGCCCCAGATGTGTTGGAGTACAGTTTACTATACGTCACCATGATAATGCCCATATTGGATTGAAATAGGCCACATGAAGTATCACTAAAGGTTGCCATATTGCCTACATAGCTTCTGTGCCTCAAAGCCGTTCAAGAGTGATCTTCTTTTCTCCAGGGGAAAATTTGTAGACATACAGTACGAAAAAAGACGGCGATAAAAAGACGATACGGTGCGGGCTCATTAAAATGTATGTGGCGTCTTGCTCTTTAGTGAAAGCCTTTTCTTGTCTTTGTATGTGTGTGTGAACCCAAAAAGAAGCAAATCAATGTAGGAGAATCTGATTGATATTCACTTCAGAGGGTGGAAGTGGGAGAGCCTGGGCTCACCACGGCACTCTGTGGGCTTTTGTTCCTGGCAGGTTGGACAGGCCCTCACTGTGAGGATGACATTAATGAGTGCCTTCCACCGCCCTGCAACCAGGGGATATGCATTCAGAATGATCCAGGATATGGCTACACCTGTTTCTGTCGCCCTGGATTTGTGGTGAGGCTCCCCACCTTATTCCCCATCTCCCCGTCTTGTTTCTCTTTTTTTCTTCTTTTTATTAACCTTTACCCTCTTGCACCCTTAACTCGTTGAGTCCTCTCTTGGGACTTACTTACTAGATCATCTTTTATTCATTCCTATTGTAAAGCGGGTAAATCAGATTCCTGTCTCATAGAAATCACATGACAACATATGACACTTTTACTACTAATACTACAAATAATTTACACCCTATAATGTTACTTTGGATAAAATATTAAATATTCCAAATGTTAACATTGCACATAAAAATGATTTGAATATAATATAGTCAGATGCTATCTCGCATTACATGGTTTTTAAGTTTTAAAAAAAGCCTGTTTTTTGTTACATAATCTCATGTTCCCTACTTAATGCAAACTTAATTATTCAAACAACGTATCGTATTTAGCATCTCATCGTAGAGTTACAGGACATATCTGAAGGCTGTTTATTTTCCATACACAGGGGAGGAACTGTGAGCACAACTATGATGACTGCCTGTTGAATCCATGTCCAGAAGCATTTTCCTGTGTAGATGGCATCAACAAGGTCAGCTGCCTGCCTCCTGTTACGGATGCTGTTCCCTTGGCGACTGTAGTCAAAAATACCACTCACGGCTTCACACCCAGGGTGCCAACGCCAACACTTACCACAGCAACAGCAGCTGAGAAATCTGCAGGTATGTAGTCGGGTACATCCATTTTATGCTACGCTTTATACTTTATTACTTCACAAAATGTATCTAATAGCTATAATAACTAGTTACTCTTCAGAGTTTTTACATAGAAAGGAATACGCTTGTACAGTGCATTGCTAAAGAGCAAACTAGTGGCTCGTCGCTCGCTTATTTGGCCCCCATTTAGCATTTCAGATTTCTATGACTCATTAGCAGCTTCACCAAAGAGACATTTTTCCTCACATGGTTTCATCCAAATAACTCCGTGAGACCTACAGAGATAAAACTGTCCGGTATTTCACAAAAAAGCAAAAGATAAGAGAAAAGTCAGAAAAATTAATGTTCATTTCTGCTGCAGAACTTTTGTTTTTTTCATCTTTCCTAACCCATTCATCATCTCATGAGCCCTCATATTTCAATGGTGACCCTTTTTTATGGTGCCTGATCCCTACGGTTGGGAACCGGACTAAACTAACTAACTGTGTCTAAAGTAGATCAAATACCAGCAGCTCCACCTCCTCCAACTTCAAAGTCCTAAAGTGCTGCTTCAACATTTTTACATCCTACTAATATAACACTCATAAGGGACATTTTTCTGTGGATTGAGTACTTTTACTTTTTATACTTTATTATATCTTATCAGATCAAATAGAAATATTTGTATGGTTTTGAATGCAGGACTTTTATTTGTAATGGAGTATTTGTACATGTTTGTGTTGCTACATTTACTTAAGTAAAGGATCTAGGTACTTCTTCCACTACGGAGTATATACAGTGGTCAGCAGTATCCTTGTGCTCCCTTTTAAGCAGACTTAAATGCAGTTTAGCTCAGTTCCTACTAATTGTGAAAGATGTGTATAAACTTCAAAGGCTGCATATGTTTAAGAAGTTCCAATTTTGCATCAGTTCAAATTAGTTTCTCATGTTTGAACTTGTCTGTGTGTTCAGGCTGCTTCTACATACTTTTGATGTTAACTTTCCTATTTGAGTTTATTTTTTTAAGGAAATGAATATGATTATGAATTATATTCATAGACTGTAAAACCCAGACTCATTGCTGGAATGACAAATGTGGCAGTGTATCAAGTTAAATGAATGTTTCTCAATCAAGTCATAGCCCCCATTACAACACTATTACTTCCATTCACATTATATGTGCAAGAAAGTGACACTAAATCACAGCAATCAATTTGTACTGATGGTGGTCCAGGGATTTCTTTTTTTCTTTTGGCAAATTACAAAGCTATCCTTCCCTTGTCCTTCCCACCAAACATTTTAGCTGCACAAGGTTTGCCAGTTTCGATTGAGAGGAGACTCCCACTGAGCTGGTACTCCAAATGTGATTTTACAGCCTTTGGGACATAGCAGGCGATGATATATTAGGTTTGATTGAGAGATTGTTGTAGTTTGTGCAGCTGTGGGGACAGAAAATCCTGTTAAAATCGAGTTTTGTATTGGCCACTGAAGTGCATTTTCTATTTCAGTTTGAGAACAATAATTTAAAAGAGTGGTAAGTCCAATCATTATTTGTTGCTATATCCTTTAACACTCAAATGAAGACACTGAACACGATATGTTATACATTATTGGTATTGGATTCAGTCATCTATGTGAGGGGAGGAATTCAGAGCCCTGGGCAGATTGTTACTGCTTGACAGATGAGGTCTGTCTACCTTTGAAACTGTTCACAGAGCTGTAAAACAGACCTATTGAACACAGACGAGCTTGAACCAATTCAGGGAGACACTCTGAAAATCACTTTGGGCCGAACATAATGGAGTCCTACCCACTGCACCTGATCCAGCTCTCATCCAGGGCACATCGGTTTGGAGATGGTTACGACACTGGTAAAGAAAAACAAACCTGAGCGTCTACACACTAAAACATCTCTTTACTCTTTTACATATACGTGCATAATCAGAGTAAATAAGTTTTAAAGCAAGGGGACCCAGAAACTCATGAGTTTATCTAACTAGGTCACCATCTAAAAGCATGCAGTGCCCTTGGTGTTGCTTGAAATAGACTCAGACAGTGCTCCTTTAAACCTAAGACTCCACAACCTTTGAAATATACCAAGTCAATTGGATTTTATACGTAGAGGGGTTAACAGGTACACTAACGGTAGGATAACATTTCTTGATGACATCTTTGACATTAATTTGGTCAAAATCTTGATTTCTTTTTTTTCTTTCTTAATTTTGATGCCAAAAATTAATTTAGTTCACTTCAGCAAAACTAGTGGCTACTAAAAATGAATGTCATTCTATTCCCCAGATTGAAATGATTGTCTTCTGGGTTTCTTTTTTTTTTTTTTTCATCACTATACGTTCAATGCTGAGCTCCACATTATTTTAGCTCTACAATATGAGCGCTGATGGTTATCTAGAGAGGACACTGCTGGTGGAGGGAGACTTACTGCAGCTAAGCCACGCTTTGGTTGACTTTCCTTGGAGTGATCAGCACAGCACAGGTGAAGCTGTTATCTGTTGCTGCCATGTGCAGCAGAAATGAAATTACTTAAGCTCCTCAAAATCAACTTGATGAGTAAGAGGTTAGCCCGAGGGTCCTTTTAAAACATGCAGCGCCTCTCTTGGGGCCGTCACCTTGTTGACCTTCAGTTTAACATGCACGCATTTGTTCCGTCCCGCACTAATAAATGTCAGCATGTCTTGTTTAGGATCGAGTTGGCAGTGCCCGGTTAGTATGCCTGTAACCATTTTGATATATTTAGTGACTCAGCTTCTCTAGTGAGTCATAATGACATCTGCATGATGTGCACAGTTAAAAATATTTATGAAAGAAAGGCTCCTCGAGATGAAAAACACTGTGTCTGAATGTATCATTTTAGCTGCAGTTCATGGCATGTGTGCTCCTGTACAGTAACTGTCAGTGCAGTGCGTTGGAGTAACTTTTATTTTTAAAACCAGACAACAAAGATATAATTAGACAACAGCTTTTTAAATGGCCATATCATATTTAGGATTCTATTCCCCTGTGTATGTCAGCAGTATAATCATTTTCAACCAAATCTCCTTTCATCACATGTATTGAATATAAGACCTTTTCTGCTGGTTTTCAAACAGTATAGAATGACCTTTTGCCTTCCCTCGGGGCTCTGACATTGCAAAGGGGTCCAAGAATGGTCCTCACCGGTATTTTATCTCTGTCCTGTGACAAGTTCAATCAGTCAGTCTATTACCTCACGAAGTAAATCAGGGATGAAACAGGACGGACGTCCTGCCTTTTTTTAAATAAATGGGACATTAAGTCTGTATCAATTAAATCTCGCCGCCCAAAGTCTATCCTCTTATTAATTGATCTTAAGCTCGTATTTCTCCAGTTATATGTTCCTAGAGGAACATCTTGTGCTTTAACCTGTCTGACATTCGCATACAGTCTGTGCTGCAACATTGTGCTCCACCTTTACAAGTAACATTAAATATGACTCGTATCAATGTTCTCACATCTTTTATGGACATGTATTAGGACCCTAATTAAATCTGAAATGAAAGATTTATATCAAGGAATATTTCCACTGAGACAACTTTGTTCCCCTATTGAAACTAGAAAAGCTTTTGAGCTGAGTCCAGTAGTGACAAACTCCTCAGTCAGCACTATGTTAGCCCGTCCTGTTCTAATAACAGTAAAAAAAATACTGATACTGCTCAAAACAAGATAGGAGACAGTTTAAGTTGTAGACATTTACAATTTAGATTCAGCCGAACTAGTTATTTGAGACGCGGATGAAAAATCTGCTGTGAGAATGTAAGGTAGCGGTAAAAACAGGAGACCTTTGACGGAGAGACTGAAGCTAACTGCTAATGAGGTATGATGCTGCCTCCTGGCAGCAGCCTCAGACTGCATCAAAGACTACATCAGACTAAACAAGGCTTTAAAATGAATGAATAGCTTTGTCTCTGAGGGGTAATTTTCCATCATCAGCATTGGTAAACCCCATTGTCAGGAGTCAAGCAGAAGACAGCGCAGCATTGTTGCTGAGTGCATTTATCCTCATTAATTCATAGATCACAGTAGGTCTGCTCATAACAATTTTCACTTTTTTTGTTAGGGGATTTTCTTCAGGGTATTGGTCATGTTGCTCTCCAGAGAAATTGGGGGTATTTAGGTTAGCTTGTTTGCCAAATGCCCTGCGGGGCCCACTGTCAGATCAAAGAGGGTCTAACCCATTGGGACTTGACGCATAACAAATATTGATAAAGGTCTCACTTGCAGCCCCCCCGATTAATCACGGCAACAACTTAAAAGAAGCTTTGCTGATTTCTCTAGTGTAATGATTTTTCTTTTTCTTTTTTCAGATAAGAACACACAGAGCATGAGACAGGTGCATCCAGGAATGCTTTTCATTTTAACAGGCTCTCCGGTTCGACTTTTCTGCAACAAATTGCACTACTTCCTTCAAATGAGAAATATATTGAGCATGAGCGCCCCTAATGCTTGCCTCCAATTGCAGGCTGTGCCAGTCTTTTAAGTTCGTCTGCGTCACTACCCCCAATAAGCTTGCGGGCAGTGGACATTTTACTGAAATATCCCATAATTGCCCATTCTCATGGATAATATAAGCCATGTTATTCCTCTATAAAATGAGGCACATAATAAACTTGTATGAATACCTTCATTTCAGCCAAGATTCCTCTCCCGCCTAATATAGTGCCATTTGCATGCTTCACAGCTTTTTGGCAAATAAGACTATTTACAGTATGCCTGTAAAGTGAGCAAAATGAAAAAAAACTGTGGCGCTACCAAGAGCCTTTAAAGCCTTTTTTTCTGTATTCAAAATAATAATAATTATCTACTTTCTGGCTTCCCACACTAAATGGCCTGCACTGCGCATTAGTCTCTTTCAGCTGTATGCCATTAATGCTGCCGAGGTTATTGATGGGTACACATCACATTTACATTTTATACAGCATGGATGTATGGAAGCCCTGAGAAAAAGAAAACTTTTGGTGAGTCTTTTCTAAATTGTTTGTTAATGATTTTTCTAGGCAGGTTTGAACTCCTCCATACACTCCACACAAAACACAAGTGTGTTAGCAAGTTCTGTAACATCAGAGTCAAGTTGTTTGTTTGGCTAGAAATGTATTTTAATCTGCCGTTAGCTATACTGACGTAAACCCTTTGCCCGCTAGCTAACGAGTTACAACTAACAGCTACAAACTAAGTTAAGTCGACCGTATAGCTAACGTTAGTGTATTGTAACGTTAGGTATGGTAGCTGGGACCCCTTATTGGTGGGATGTTGTTGATTTTTTGGGATTCTGGAGTGAAATGTGATTTGCAATAAGTTGGGGACACTTGAGTGAAACTGACTATTTCATATATTCTGATTATTGTATTGGATAATGGAGTGCTGCAGGCCGTATTATGATTCACAGTGTCTTGGGGACACTGGAGTGTAACGGACTATCTTCAATTTTCTGATTATTGAATTGTCGGGAGCTTGTTTTGTCTCTGTGTGTGTTTAAGTCTTGTCCTGTTTATTCTGTAACGTTCTGGTTATAATGGCTGCATTTTATCTGCAGTAATATTCTCTGGGTACACCAATAAAATGACTGCACAACAGCAATTTCAAGCTATTTAAGTGTGCTGATGACATGGCTTGGGTCGTTTCCACAAATAATTGTGTTAATCCAACTCAAAGTTAATGCTGGGAAAGCAAAAGGAACTTATTCTACTCGTAAATCAAGCAGACTCACTGTCATCACTGATCTTGTGTGACCAAACTGTGGCAACCGGAGCACACACAGATGACAAAGATGAGTATTCTATTATGTTCTATGTAAGTTGTAAAGGCTGCATTGTCAATATGTGAAGTCCCAATAAACTAAACAATTTTTACCAATTAAGATGAAGAAAAAAACAGCATAAGAGTGGGACATTTGGACACTAAGGAAATCCATATATATTATATAGAATTGGATGCTGTTTATTGAATATTTAAATTATGTTGCGATGCTTCCTTCGGTTGACAGTTAAACCCAGGGGTGAAAGTAAGAGTACTTCTAGATTCTAGTCCCACTGGAAATAGTGTTGTAATAAAACTGAACAACATGAAACATCACAACTTATATTTTACTTAGGAGAGTTTAGCAAGAAACAACTGCCAAAAACCCACAGCACTCGATATCAGACAGTCAGCGGCAGCAGAAGTTGAGTTTGCCAGCAGTAGGCTAACGAAACAGTTTTGGAGAGGCGGCAAGCACGGATTAAAAACCCACAGGTCTATGCTGGGCACAAACACACTGACACTGGAACAATTTAGAAGCAATTCATAAGAAAACTAGAATAACACTCGGAGAGCGCAGACAATGGTGCGTTCGTGTGCTCCTCGGATGATCCCATCTCCCGAGTTTGGAAGTCGTTCTTGTTCATGAGCTTTAAGTCATAATATGGAAAAAAAACATGGACTCTACAATGTAGATGTGTGGTGTCTTTTTTTGCTGAAGCAACATATTAACAGATTCATGTGAATTTTCCCAGTCAAGAAATCTTCAATAAGAAATTAATAAGAAACCACATGAATGCAGCACAAATGCCCTATTTCGCAATGATAATTAAATTCAAACATGTACATGTAACAGACTAAGGGACAAACCGAGCCGAAAACAAAACCTCCCTGGTGGTGATAACTAACTGTTGTGTATGTTGACCTACATTAGCAGATGTGTTTTCTTGTTGGAAATGTGATCGTAACGGGTTGTTGAATGGGTTTGACAGGCAGCTGCTGTCCTGCTTTCACCCCTGGTTTAGCCATTGGTGCTCAGACCAATCTAAATCACTCGTGAGGCCAGTCAGGTATTTTTCTTTGTTTGATATTTTAGAGGGAAGTCCAACATTTGACTTGTGGCTTGAACAATTTTATTCTAGAGGTGTACGCTACGTCGGTGAAAGTCAGAAGAGGCCATGTAAGGTTAATGAGCTTTGTTTTATTTATTTAATGAATTAAATATTTAAGTATCAGCGACAATGACTCTGAGTGTTGCTTTATTGTTTAGCATTTGTAGAACAGCCAATAGGAACACCTGAAAACAGGCTTTAGACAATCTAGTTTTCTCTCTGACCATTTCAATTCCAATATGCTTTAAGGTTATGGTATCTTTTACCCAATGACGCCAATAATGTATTGCCTTTTTGAAATCTCAAATACATTATCTATTTACTGCGTCGGAACTAATGGCACCTATGGCAAGTCAATTATTAAGCAAGTATGCTTTATTGCACCACTTAAGAGTCATTTGGACATAAACCATTGTCTATTACTTTATCCATCTTTCAGGCCTTTGCAGTTCATCTGAAGCGAGAGTGCCTTTGATTTTGAAATCACTGTGGGTGGTTGATGCTTCACATTATGATTTAATACAGGGTTGTTTTCGGTATACATGACTTCATTGCGTAATGTTAGTGTTGTTTGTGCTTTTATGTGAAACTTTTATGCTGCTGTCTTGGCTAGGATTCCCTAGAAAAAATGATGTTAAATATGAAAGGGGATATCCTGTAAAAAATAAAGATTAATGAAATAAAATTGAGAAAACATAATGTATTGAAAGATTTAGATAAAATGGTGTCTTCTTAATGCACTGCACGTTGTATAACTGTGTTTTTCTTAAAAGTTCATGAGGTAAGACTAACAACAACAATCTATTTTTTCTCTCTAAGCACTTTCATCTGCCAACAAAATCAAGCTTAGCTCACTGCTCCAATATACTTGCATAGCTTGGGTCTTACTTTATAACACCTTACCTACGCACAGATGATCAGGTTTTAATTTCTCCCCAACAGTGTGTAGGGTTCACTCCGCCCTCTGTGAAACAACACAGCTCCATTCAGATTCATAGTTGCGGTTACATAAGTATTTAATTGATTAAACAATAAATAAACAGATTGGTCTAAGTACCAATGGTTCAACTGTCAACTGAAGGACTGTTTAAGAATAAGCATCGCACAATAACTGCAATATTATACAAATAGCATCCAATTCTATACAATACATATGTATAGTAGCCATATTAATTGAAATTGCCAGAAATGCATCCAAAGTGCTTATTGTGTTCTGCTAGCTACCATTGAATGCACAAAAATTATCCTTTTCTCTTAGCAAGTGTCCAAAAGTCCCACTTTTATGTTCTTTTTTTATTCTTATCTTTATTGGTGAGTTTATTTTATTTAGATCCCCACTAGCTACAGCATTGCAGCAGCTATTCTTCCTGGAGTCCACAAAACAGACTTCACATAGTGACAATGCAACTATTACAACTTACATGGAACAGAATAGAATAACCTTTATTGTTCAGCCGAGGCAGGAACACTGTCTTTGCTCTCACCCAGGAAAATACAAATACAAAACATGTTCACAAGATAAAAGCATAAACAGAACAAGGGTATTTTAATTGTACAGTCAGTCAATGCATTGCCCATTGTGCACAGCCTACACTCTCATATTTTAGTTTAAAGTACTTTGTTGCCCATATTATTGCATTTGGGATAAAACAACCTCTGTAGCTATAGCTGTACGATGAATACAATCAACATTGACTTTAAAACTTTCATCGTTTCTCATCTCTGTGTGCTCCTAAATACATGAAACAGTTAACAATTCCCAGTTTTTTCACTGAGTATCAGTGATTATAGCGGGTCTGCTTTATTCAGAATAAGTTTCTTTGTTTTTTCCAGCATTAATTATCATTAAAGACCTACTGAACTGTGTACTTGGTGTACACAGAGAATATTACTGAAGATGAAAGGCAGCCATCATAACCATAACATTACAGAATTAACAGGACATTAGACTAAAACATGCACACAGACAAGAAAAGCTCTTGACAAATCAATAATTAGAACATTTTAAGTAGTCCATTACACTCCAGGTCTCTCGACACATTGCAAATCATAATACGGTCTGCTTCACTTTAATATCCAAAATAAATGATTGAGAAACAAACATCCCACTCAGAAGGGGTCAAGTCTAAACTAAAGTTACATATACAGACCACTTAACTTAGGTTGTAGCTAGGTTAAGTGCTAATAGCTTACATCAGAATTAGTTAACGCTAATATCAATTTAGCACCGATTGAAATACATTTCTAAGAAAAAGACAAAAAAATGACAGTAATGCGACATAACTTGCTCACATAAAATTCGATCCCTGTGTTTAGAGTGCATGGTGAAATTAAACTCTCCTGGAAGGAAACACAAATTATTTCAATCCTATTTAGAACCTGGGGTAGTGGTGCATCATTGTGGCCAAAATGAGTATTACAACAACAAATACTTGGAACAAAAAAAGAGCCTTACAAAAAATGTTTATACCTGCTGAAACTATTTTTCACCCGTTTTCACAGAAAGATGAAAAGAAAACTTAGGAAAATAACGCTTAACAAACTTTTTTTTTCACCTGTCAAAAAACATTTTTCCCACACCCATTTTTACAGATGGAAAAAAATGTAAGGATGCAAATCCTTTTTTCATGTATCCGTGAGTCATATACACAGTAGAGGAAACTTTTTAGATCAGACTTAGAAAAAGGATCAACCGCATAGTAACAAAACCACAAAAGTCCATGTTGAAGCCTCAGTGGCAACAAGCATCTGCCCTGCTTAGGTGTTCTTAGCCAGACTCTGAATTTTTAATAATTCTGAGGTTGCTGTTGTGTATGTCACCCTGTGCACTGACCTCCCTGTAGAGGAAGCGAGTGAAAAGTTGAGTTCTTCTTTCAGAGATCAATCTCAGCAGAATTGACAATAAAGATGCATTATTAACTGTACTGTGTCTTGATTTTTTTATTACACCTTTTACCCCATTTCTACTTTCTATATTCTTGTATTTCCCAGATTCAAGCTACATTCAGTTCTTTGGGAATTCATACATGGAGTTTAAGGGTATTGACCTCAGCTCACTCAACAACATTACTGTGAGATTTCAGACTCAAGTGACCCACGGAACTATACTTTACGTGGACCAAGGACCTGCTTACGGTGATCTCTTTTTCATTAAACTCTTCATCCTGGATGGAATCTTGCAGGTAACAACTCAGGTTATATAGTTATTATGCAGGATTATATGCTAATTTTGTAGTCCCTGCATCAATATTTGTCACGTTTGCCCATGAAAGACAGCTATCTCACGGCCAATTTATACAGTTCATGGAGCAAAAACAACACGTCTTTACACTCTCTGTTTCAGTATGCCTTTTGCTGTAACAAAGAGGAAGAGGTTTCTGGGATCAGTACGTTAATTCACGTTAGTGATGGCAAGGTTCACCTTGTTAATATCAGGTATGTTCTATATTTAATTAACCTTTTGAATCTGAGTGTGAATGTTCACATCTGTGTTGTGGTTAAGCTCTGCTGCTGCAATGTGAGAGGAAAAACACATGTTGCATCAGAATAGATAAGTTAGAATGTCATGTTACAGCTTTTAATTAATTTACAGGTTGTATTAACAAAGACATCAACCCAGATGCAGTGTTTTATGTATCTGCTTCAGGCTGGAATATATGTTCTAATGAGAAAAAAAAGGCACATTCACTATAAGCTACTTACAGAGGGTCTAAGAAAAATAATTTAAAAATACATTTTGATCAAATAGTGTTAGCACCTCAGGTGGTACTAACTTGATCCTTAGTTGTCCACTCATTTCAAGTGTGGCAGGCCTTTTTGTAGAAAAGGGCTTTATCTAATACCGGGCGAAGATATATAATTGGTAGGAATCACCAGACTGAGAATGTAGATGGTATTATGAATGAGCAAATGGGCTTACATTTTAAAGGACTAAAGCAAACGTCAGAATGTACCTATTAAAATGCATTAGTGATCACTGACCATGTTTTATTGGCTGTTCTAAAGTCTTCATTTGCAGTTTTTCATTACGAAAAGATTAACAAGCAAGAGCCAAGCACAAAATCAATGTTTAAATGATTTAAAGTGAGGCTGCATGGCCCCTTTAGTTATATTGTTCCTAAGCCCATGTGCATTCTTGCTGCCAGCCCTCTCCATTATGTTCTGACATAAGAAAGATGTGGTTCAGTTTCAAGTCACAAAGTTTATTATGTATGAGCTGGAAGCTGAAACAAAGTGGCTTATATTCAACTCATATCAAATCAGTTTACTTTGCATTTTAGGAGAGCGTATGGAGACTCTAGTCATTGTTGCAAAGAGGCCATTGTATCATTTCTGTTGGAGCAAAGATAATCATTTGTAAAACAACATTCTGTTTTGTTAGACTAAACTAAAATATTGGGATTAATAGATATAAAGAAATGTATTAGGGTTTTCTGAAATTGAAGTTTTTAAAAGAGAAGAACAAACGGGTACTGAAGGTGATTATGAACATACTGTGGCAAAGGTGAGCAAGTGATCTCCTGTGGAAACAAAGCTGAGTGGGAAGGTTGCCTCATGTTTCTTGGCAGAAAGCTGCACTGCCCTAAAAATGCAAGTGCAGCTGCAGAGGCCTATCGAGTTTAAAGGGCTGCAAAGCTCCACCCCTGTTTTTTTTTTTCTGCGGTGAAAATACAACAGCAGTATGAATCAATCATAATGTTCTGTACCAACCCCTTGGAGACATTGCAAGAAAGAGAGCTGTCATAACTAGAGGGTTGGGAGTATGGAAAAATGGTTCCGAGTGTCACAAAGCAAATTCTTTGTAATTGTCTGACTGCCGAGTTCGTCCATCTTTGTCTGATTTGACCCAGAGCTACAACACCATGGCCATCCTCAACGTCACCACCTAACTCATTATAGACTTTTAATATATCTTCCCGTCAAAGACGCTTTTCAATATGTTAAATAGAAACCCAGTGGGGCTGACTTCTCAAGGACAGTGAGCACAGTGCCCTCTGGCTGCTGGCCAGGCTGCTCTGGCAGACTGCTTCTAAATTAACCGCTTCTCCATGCTGGCTCTAGAGGAAGGACTTATGCAGCTCCGAGTTAGTGCCCCGAGTGTTTAGCATATGCAACAGCGTGCAAAGCACAGGCTTAACAAATCAGACTAGATTGCTTCGTGGACCTCCTACATTCCACTCAGGGAACAAGGGGTATCAGGAGACACTGGAGAGGAGGCTGAGCATCCATGGCCCGAGTACCCTCAAGCTGCAGATGGTTAGTCCAGAATCTACACTTAGGTAATTATCGGCTCTCTCCTGTTGTTTCAAAGTGGAGAATTGGTTTTTGAAATCTATGAATGGCTTCGGGGTGGGTGCAAATTAGTTGTGTGAAGGTGTATAAGATGCCTGGAGAAAAGAAAATGGAGGACAGGAGTCAAAAAAGAATTGTGATTAATTTATTAATTTGACCAAACAATTACACGCATTTACCATTTTAATCTCAGCATTCAGTATTTATCTCGACTTCTCAAACCACTGTTATGAAAATAGCGTTTTTAAATTCCACTTTTTGTGCAACTGGAAGTTGTTTTTCTCTGTAGCAGAAGTTCATCTCAGAAGCCTTTGTCCTGATCTTAGAGTTTGAAAATGCTTTTTTCTAAAGTCACAATGTTGATTAAACTTGATTTCTTGAAAGGCCAGTTATTCATGTTTTATCAAGGCCACAAAAATGTCTTTCTTTTTGAATTGTTACAATACAGCACATAGACATTTTTGAGATCATGCAGAATGATAACTGAAAGACCCCATTTACAATCCACCTCTTCTCTTGACATGAAATGTTCATGCTCTTTTATAGACAACACCTGACCCCTTGTGAGGCAGAGATAACTCTTTCTGGTCATCAGAAAATCAAAAGTGCAGCAAGTAATTGCTGGTTGGGAAACATCATAATACGAACAAACCACGTCTTCACAGGTGGTCTGCCACAACAATATCTACCCAATCAGGTAAGATTTACAGCTCCTACATGTGGTTCCTCAACTATCTACAGAAATCATAAGGTTCTTAAACACATATATGCTTCAAGGTTACATAAATGATACATCATTAAAAAAAATGTAAAATCTTGGAAAGAACTGGGAGAAACCACTCAATTGTCTAAATTTCTATTTTTTTTTTCACTTAGAGAGCGAAACCTTTCCACAACTATACTGGCTGCATTGAAATAATTGAAATTAATAAAATGAGGAGCTTTTATACGTCTGATGCCATCGCCAGCAGCAACATAGACCGATGCAGGTAAAGTAAATGTCTTCATCATGATCTCTTCTTTTGACTTGATTTTCACGTTTGTTGTTGTTTAGTTTTCCTGGGCTCATACATGAAAAATCACCCCACCACATTAACACACTTGTTTGTTCATATTTAGTTACTTAGATAATTAAGAACAAGTACCAGAAGACACATTTTGTTTGATCTGATGCAGTGAAATCCGACCGCATTGTTATTAATAATACTTGAGTTTTCCTTTTCATATCTTTAGGCTTAAAAGCCAATAATTCCAGTGCTAAATTGGATTTTTGCTCACTGAAACGTCAACAACTTTTGCACAATTTTGACAGATATACTCTGCATGCGATTGAAGCCTCCACAACAAGTTCTTCAAATTGGACAACTCAATCAACCACCTCTGACACAGTGAACACGACAACAACAATGGCAGCTTCCACACCAACAACAAAACATCCAGTTTGCCAGGACGGTCTTTGCCGTAACGGAGGAACTTGTCATCAGCTGCAGCTGCCTGGGGGAGCTCTGCCTTCCTGTCACTGCCCGCTTCATTTCACCGGCACTTTTTGTGAGAAAGGTAGGCTTTGGATATTTAATGACAGATTTTTACAGTTCTTATACGGAAATGTGTTGCCACAGTTTGTACAGAGCCTTAATGATCAAGGTAACATTTAGTTGACTTAGTTTATTTATTTTGCACAATTTAAAAAATAAAGTAAAAATAAACAAAGAGATAAATAATATCACAGTGCAGAAAGAGGCAAAAAGCCAACTGGGCTTATTTGAAGCCTCCACCTATATAATATTAAAATTTCACAATATTATAGAGAACATGAAATGAATATGCATAAGATAATTACGTAGTCATACATTAATCCATTAAATACACATATAAAATATATATAGACACACGCAAGCAGTAAAAAGCTTAAAACCCAACTCTACTGTGACCTCCATAGTTGTATCATGAAGAGCCAGCCAACAAATTATATTATTTAATATATGCTGAGCCTCTTTGGCTAATGGGTTTCACTATGAGAGGAAAATAGAGTGAGCTGCATTAGGAATTTTGAGCGATGTGAATTATTCAGGATATGATTAATGAAATGAAAGATCCATAAAAGCAGCTTGAACCATCGCCGTGTGTCCATGTTCACCTCCGGCGCTCATTGAGAACGAGAACACGACCTTGCAAGCACCCGCTCAACACTCAGCTACGTGATGTTGGTAAGCCCTAAATATCCCTGTAGAATGAACACCACCCCCCCCCAGTCATCACCCCTGTCCCCACCAAAAATGATTTTGTACCAACCGCTCCGACATTTATACCAAGGAGACAGCCGTACTAGACACACATACTACGGTGTTTTGTCTTTCAGATTTCTTCTCAGTGCACTTACAAAGTGGCTACTGGCGCCCCTTTCTACCTCTCTTGCCATCCATGATTCGCTCTGACGGTGTAGAAAACAGCATGCTGTATTTTGCTGGTGTAGTCATTCTCCGTCAGTGACAACGTTAGTAACACTGGAGGTGTAAATGAATTGTTTGTGAGCTTGATAAGCCAAGCTGCTCACAACTGATTGACATTTCAGATGTTGTGTTGTGTTAGTCTAGCTACAGTAACTAATCCAAAAACACACAAGCAAACGTGTAATGAATAGATTAAGCTGTGTTTATCTGCTCAGATCTAATCTGCAATCATCAGCATATCTGGCCAACTTCTACCGACACTAGTAAAATAAATGTATTTTCAAGGCTAAGCAGGCATGTCTCAAGGATACCCCACCATTTGCAAAGCTCTTTATGAAATGGTTATGGTTATGTATTGATCTGGAATGGTTGAGGTTAGCATAGGTCGTTCGGCAGTACGTCTAGCAAGTTTCCACACTTTGTGGGTAACAATCTACACACGACCAGGCTAAGGAGCATATGAATCCTAAATAGTCTATATGAATCTAGTTTGTAGGTGTACAGGTGACGCTGAAAAAAAAAAGACAAGACAAGCACATCCATTGTGTAGTATTTAATGCTAGCAGCTATGAAATGAAGTGTTTCAAAAACTTTGAATTTTGAGTGATTTTCTGCCACTGTTATCTTTGTAAACTGACCCACGTGCAATAACAGAAAGCTTTTCTCCTTCTCTGCGACTCATAGAGCATCGCACTAACAATGCTTTCCGTCGTGGGGTTTCAATAAGGAGATTCTCAGTAGCCACAAAATGCCGTTATGTATTGTACATTTTAAGCCTGGGGAATATGGTAAGCGATGGAACTTCTTATTAGCATTTCAGAGAGTTTTAACAATGAAAACTGGATTAATCTTCACCTTGACAACTCCTCAACGGGATTGATGCTGATAGCATAATGTTGTGTTTACAGAATACATAGAAATCTGACAGAATGGCGCTTGAAGCTAACGCTGACAGTCATGAACATGGCTTGAGCAGCCTGTGTGCATCTGACACCCTTATTTGACACCTCTGCCATGTGTTCTAAAAATGCCAATTTACAGGTGTTTAAGTGATCTACTGAAATGTGACTTGTCTCTCCGGGCACTGTAACTTAAAATTATGCTATTTTAAAGACTTTAATCTCATTTGTTTTTCCCATGGGAGACAGCTATGTGCTGCTTACATGACAGAGATGCTGCTTTGCTAAGACAGTTATTAAAGATGCTTTGGCCAACTTAAGGAGTGTGCATCATTCGTTGATTTATTCACTAATTTATTCATTCATTTATTTCTCAACATTGTACCTCTTGGGTTCACAAGGGTAATTACAAGTGTGCCTCAAAGTATCATCACATGTGACTGCAGCACATTTGCGGGGACATCTGCGTGACAGCGTACAAGCTTTCTAATTGGAAATGAACCCTGATAAGCCAGAAATGCATTATAACCTGACTATGTGAGGTTATAATGCATACTAACACAATACATACAGTAAACTCCAACCACCACACCTATGAAATGAATCTGATGTTCTACATTTTTGTAATTACATTTTTACTTTTTTCTAATAAATCATAAAACCCCCAACCTTTTCCTTCCACGACCATAAAGTGAGTTCCTGCTTATCCTTTAGCTTGTCGCACTCATAAAACTTTTCCTTTTTAAATACCAGCAGTGGCATTTTAGAGTAATTTCTGCTGAGTTTGAGGAATTCCTCCTCTTCAAAAGCATTTCAGTCTCTCAGGTTAACAGAGTGCAATCTCATATGAGCACTCATCCAGCGATGTGCTTTGCAACACTGGTTCTAATAGCAGGCAGACGGAGTCCAGAGGCTGTTTACATGCTGACAAAGTCTGTGAATGTGTCAACTTTGCCGAGTGACAACCTTGTCCTCACATCTTATTGAATTAAGAATAGACGTAAGAGAAGAATAAAGCCCCCGCTCCGAGTTAATTATAGATGTGTCAACTTACCCGGTGACTAATGATGTGGTCTTGTTTGTGTCCTAGATGAAATGCTGACTTGTCATACAGTATGTATCTAAGAGAAATATCACAATGCACATGAGTCCCTGCAGCCTCTTATATTATTGTTCAAGAAGATCTAATCTGCTACTAATGTTGTTAATGTTAGTACTACATGTTCTAAAATGTAGCCTAATAATTGATCATTTGTCTTGACATAAAGACTATAGATATGTCTGCTGCAGTCACTGTAGCTGCAGATTAAAGTTTTTCATATACAAAACATACAATGTTTTATTCTAAATATAATATACTGCTATAATTTATACTTCCAGTATATAATCATTGTTGAGGCCATTTTACATTATGAGTACGTTTAATTTTGATAGTTAAGTTTTTATTATGGGTTTTGTTGGCCACTTGGGGGCAGCAGCACCCAGTGTACACAACACATCGTCACCTTTTAAGGTAATATAGCAAACTTGTTAGCAAGCAGCTTCTTATTTACACATATAGCAGTGAAGAAGCAACATTAACATTGATTTGGCAAATGTAAGTCCAATCTTCGCTCTCTCTTCTGGTTTTGGTGTCTACCAACTCCTGAGGGAGCAATCTGTCTCTTTACCAGCTAAATGCTCGACTTTGTTGACTTGCTATAGTCTCTAAGCGTGTCTGTCTGCAGTGCGGTGCTGAGCAGGTGGCATAAAGTGGGTTATTAGAGCTTTTTGTAGAAAATAGCTGCCTGCTGTTGACAAAAAGGATTCTTTGAGATGGTGAAAGCCGGACAGCTAAAAAGTTAAATGAAACTCACTATGAAGCTCATTAAAGGTGAGGGGAGCTGCAGATTCAGGGGATAATTCCCTGTAGGTCCATCACTATGAAAGGTGACCCCTTTCACATTGTCATTTGATCGATTGTAAAATATAAATTATAGCCACTTTAAGTAACGTGTAATGCAGTACTCTTACAGTACTACCCTACATTGTGGCATTTCTACTTCATGCCTAAGTATAGGATCTGAGTACTTCCTCCACCACTTACTTCGTGTATGTGATAAGTAGATTCTATATTCACTACTCAGTTTAGGATTAAAACTACAACAAGGATTGGTAATATTAACATTTTAATGCGCAGCAAAGCGTTTAACTCCCTGCTAAAATGTACGGGATCATACTGTAAAATGTATTACTCTAAGACAGATTTACAAGCCTTTCTCAGACAGTACTGCACACAGAATGCCTGTACACTTCTACCATAGCACCACATCGGTTAAATCACTACAATTGTATACTGTAGTTCTTTTTTTTTTAGCACATGAAGACTGTCAATCCAAAGCAGCTTTCAGACTTACTTCTCAGTCATGTATTTGGTATCTTATGTGCGGCCTGTAAAATAGGAAGCTTGACGTGTGTGAGCTGTGAGTCTTGCTCCCTTATGTTTGCACCCTGGGGCTGCACCTCTGGTGGGGTGTGCCGTAATCCAGGCCAGTGCCAGGTGGTTGAGTGAGTATTTGATATCAAGTAGCCAACCATAAGACAGGTTTTGTCAAGATAAAGCTAGTTCATCTGGGCGTGACAGAGTTTTAAGCTATGATAAATTGTCCCTCCGAAGAAGACACAGTGGGTCGTAGACCTTGCCAAAGACATTCTGTCAAGTATGTAAGCATTCAATTGAAAGCTAAGTGATCACAAAAATTAGTTACGGAGTAAATGGCTGCGAGGTATGCCAGTAGACAAAAAAGAGGAAACCAGTGAGGCAGGAAATTATTCAGACTTGGTCTGCATTGATCATGACCTCCTTTTACGGCTCATTACCTTATGTCCTTACTTCTCGTATATTTCAAAGTTGAGAGCACAGTTTTGTCCCATTTATATCTTTTCAGCAACTTTTACCGAACCACGACATCAATCCCAATAAGAAAGTGCACTCTTTTTTTCTCATTTAAAGTGCCATTCTTTTTTTGGTCTAAGTTATTTAAAAATCTGGCTTTGTCAAATAAGGTGCTTCTAAATGATCTTTTTGACATTTTTACCATGACCCTCTTCAATCTAATCTAAAGCCAGTATTAACCCAAATTCTCTTATAAAACGAACACTTTTATTTGTGTATTTACATCAGCAGCTAAATGAGAACAGGAGGTATTTAATTGACTGTGATTAAATTTGATGTGTGCCCTTTTTTTTATGAAGATTAACTAAAAACAACATTGTATTAGTCCTTGGTGCAGGTAACGCTTTCATATAGCAGGACCAGAAAGAATCATGTACATTTAGTGAGGAGATATAACACATCATTTCTTAAAAGCGATCAGTGAATACTTTTTTTTTTTAGGGTTGTGAGTATTTGCTGCTTTTCTGTTTGACATTAATGGGACCCGATGAGGGGTTGTCGGCTTACTGCTTTGCCAACACACTGCCAGCTCTTTTTGCTGTAATTGCTGATGCCTTTAAAAATGAGCCAGCTCAATCTGCCTTCTTCAGAAATTGCCAACAAGCTTTACAGGATTGATTAATTATTATCAGCCCAAGAAAAAAAGCTCCTCCTACAACAAAAGAAACAGCAGTTTATTATTTTCTCTTTGTAATTTGAAGTATTGGCTTTCATGTCTGCTCCACTCAACTCTTTGCACTGTGAAGAGTCATCCATTCTAATTTGCTGCGAAAGGAGCAAGGGTCGGAAAGTGTCAGAGCACACACGGGCGAACATTTCAGGATTATGACCATTTGAGAATTGGTACGACTAAAAACTCTTCTCAGGTGTTGGTCTGATGACTGATCAATAAACTGGACCAAGTCTGCGTCTTACTGACCTGTCTAACTCAAGCAGTCCAACAGTAAACCACAAAAAACTATATATCCAGACTATCCAATAGTAGCTTATAACATGAAATGTTCACTAAAGTGTGCATTCAATTTTTTTAATCTTGATCAACACAGTGTGACAGTTTCCAAATTTGAGTTTGTACAACTGCCAAAAAACAGGTGTCACCAGCCCATATCTAAATAAACCTGATTTCTCATAATCAGAGAACCTATTCACTGAGTTGTGACATTTACATGTGTTAACATCCAAAACCACTTGAATAATCTTTAAAACTGATTGAACCTGTATTTTTCTCTACCATTGCCACTTCTAAGCCAATCAAGGAAACCTTGAACTTTAAGACCATTGCTTACTGAACGATTCATCTTAATCAAATGTCTCTGTGTTCTTTAAATTGCTTTTCTTTTACTTTCTGTTCTTAAAGCTGTCAGTCATTCACAGGTCTGCTTAAAAAAATCCATTTGATCCATCAAAGCACCAACAAAAGTGAACACATGAGTTATGAAAGGATATTCATATTTATGTTACAATAAAAAACATGTTTTTGTAACCATATACATAGCATATGTTATGAGGATAAACTGCAGTTTTCTGGCTGGCCTATTTTGAATCGACTGCCATGCACCTGAACAGCAAGCCATCCACGAGGTGTACAGTGTCCTTTTGGTAAAAGCCAGCAGATCATCATTGGCTTGTGGAGTTGATGACCTGAGCGGGTACCTCCACCACCTCTCCTTAAAGTCATACCCCGTTTTCATCCAGTGGGAAATAACTGACAGGGCCCTGCTGACTCTGCTCACAGTCACGCTATCAGTGCAGCAAAGGCACACGCCAGCCAATTCTTGCTGGTTTGTTGACTAACAAAAGCACTGTAGGGCATTGCGTTTACTCTATATGTCATTCCAAGCCTAATTATCTATTTTTTAAGGGATATTAAGATTTTCTCGCTCTATTTAAATGCATTTCATCAATTTGTATTTTTCTTTCTTTGCAGATACTACAGTATATATACCCTCATTCGATGGCACATCTTATTTGGAGCTGCTGCCCTTTTCATCCATTCTCCAGCTTTCTGGCTCCAGTGATAATCTCCCTGCTACTGTCAAGGACACCACTGTTATTCTCTATTTGACAGTGAAAGCAAGATCTACACAGGGCACCATCCTCTACAGTGAGTACAGTTTTTTTTTTTATAAAAAGCAAACATTGAAAAGTACCGCAATGCTGTGAAAAGTCACATTTGTATTAGTATGTCCATTTTGTCACTTTTCATACGTCTTTTTTGTTGCGTGTGTCGTTTTGAGTGCACAAGGATTATTTTTATTGCCTGCGATGAATGGGTAGTCTAAGCGTCAGGATGCTGTCTGGACATGTTATAAATAAGGGACATTTTCTTCCCCTATTGTTACTGTCGTTAACACTGTTATTATTTCGCTCAACCTCTTCTGTTTTTGGATCACTAATAATGTAGAAATGATACATCAGTCTGGGCCTTGTCATCAGCCTCTGATTATATTGAAAATACGATGCTGTTTCTGAGTGCTAGCGAGATGGATGCTTGGCAATAGTTAAAATTAAAATAAAGGGCTTGGCAACAGTTATTGTGCCGAAGAAAAGGCAGGAGGAAGAAGAAAAAAAGAAAACACTGAATGAAATCTGAATTGATCAAAGTTTGACAACACAATGTAGAGGATGATTACACAAAGGATGAGAAAAAGAGTGGAGCAACTGCTTGTAGTGTTTCTTTATATTTATTATAAAACACTTGCACATATCAATGCTAAATATTAATATTAAAAATCACCGGACTGATAGAAAGTCACCTGGGGACACCGGCACCATGAGTCATCTATTGTTGTTGCAGCAAATTGTGAGGCACAAAGATGGGAACTGTGTTTCCAAGGCTACAGGAGAAAGGCAAGGAAGCACTGAAACACGTTTTTTTTTCAGGATAATTTAACCAGTTTTCTCCCGTGACTGCCACCTAAGATACACCTGGGTCAGTTTATTTAGTTGTGGACATTCATCCTTTTTCAAAAATGCTTTCAACCACAACTAAAGAGTGGGAGAGAAGGGAGGTACAAAATGCTCTGGTGAAGGACTACGGATAGCCTCGCCTTTTGTAGACAGCAGCTGTTTTGTTGTCTCGCTGCTTATGATCTGAGCTAATACCTAAAAGCGAACAAAGGAATCCTCACAAGAAGGAAAGGGCTGGTCGGTCACATGGGGACCGAGGATTGGACTGACCCTTTACACCAACCGTGAGCTCTCCATTCTACATCTACCTCTTGCCTCCTCTTTGTTCCCACACCTGCACACACGCATAGAAACTCTCTTTTGTTTCAGAAGGAGATTTGAATAGGTAGGCCCGGCGGCCAATGAGTAGACCCTCTTAACAATAGAGCATTGTTTTGGGAGGAGAGGAGTCTGTAATTTTTTAGGGCTTGAGAAAGCTGAGCCATGAGAACTTTGTTCCATTTATCCAGCTTTGTGCGTATTATACATCTGTATGTATCCATATATTAAGTACCAGCCAGCTAAGAGGTGAAGCCATCACATGAATGCCTGGTTCTGCGGGTCCTCTGAGTCCAAAAAAACATCCAACTGTGTGTCTCGGCGGACCGCAATTGCAGCTCCTCGCTCTAAAAAGTGCAGCCACCTTGATCCTTGTTTCCCATGTGACACCACAGCAAGTCAGGTGCAAGTCCAACAGAACCGTAACCACCATGCATTGTGCGGTGATCACAGTTGATTTATTCCTCACAAACCGGGAACAGGCATCGCCACATTCATCTTGCTGGTGTATCCTTGATCAACCCCTTATCTGTGACACCGTCTACAGGTTTGTGGCCTCTTTACATTTACAGACTAATTAAACATTGCAGTACACCACAGGGTTCATCTGCACTTTTCCCTCATTTTTGATTATCTGTATCATTTAACTGACCATGTTTGGGGGTGAGCAGTATGCTGAAGTCCAAGTGTAAAATGCCCCCTCAGAAACCCCAAACATGTGATGTTATCGGCACTGCTTGCAATTACAAAGAAGTAATTTTAATTCATTAAATATATATAATTTTCTCTAACAATTGACCTGTGTTTTTAACATACATCAGCTTGTCTTGCCAGTTTCTGGATTCAAAAGTGTCAGCAATGGTGTGCAAAGTAAAAAACAACAACAAAAAACGTTTTTTGTTCTTTAGCCATAAAATAGTGAAAGAGTTGCATTCCTTGGAGTAATAATAGCTTGACTTTTCCTTTTCTGAGCTGACATTGGCCTCCCATGATGGCTGCTGAGTGCCTTAGTGTCCCACCAAAGACTTAAATCTTTGTATTTAAGGAGCTATTAATTACCCATCTCTCAAAACCTAATAGGGCTGTAAATTAGTGCTTTATATGAGGTTAGTGCACTTAAGGTCAGTCAGCTGAGCCTTAAATACACATAGGCAATGGTTCTATCAATGTTAAGTCAAACAGTATCCTCTCTGACACAGGCGCTTAATTAAAGATCAGTGACATGTTTCCAATTAGATGTATTTCAATATAAATTTAAATTTACTAGCGTTTCTCCTCTCAAATATAACTGTCCCCATCATATATTTACATATATATGTCTGTGTGTGTGTGTGTGTGTGTGTGTGTGTGTGTGTGTGTGTGCGTGTGTTTGGACTAGCCTGTTAATCATTTCTTGGTGAATTTAGTGCTTCTAGTTTTGGAAATTTTAGGAGACATTATTCTGGAAACACTTGAAACTGTCAAATGATAGGTTTGAGAACAGAGCAGCCGAATAATTTCGAAGCAGAGTTTTTCAAACGCTACCCAGTACTTGCATAAACATTTGCGTTGGGATGTTTTTGGAAAACCAGCACCTTACATGGACAAAAAGAACACAGCTGTAGGGAACTCTCAGTATATTTTTCAGTCATGTTCTTCTTCCTAGATGCTTTTCAATACTTGATTGAAGATACCTTTACAATTTTCAAAAGCCATGCACTTCATATGAAGGACTTTGCATTCATAAACTTAGAAATACACCAAAGAAATGGTGTTCTATCAATGCAAGTTGTTCCCTCAGTGTTCTCATTATTAGTTTTCATATCCCCATGTGTGCAGTGTAAGTCAATAGCAAACAGGGGGAAATTGATTTGCCTTTCAAATCTGTAATAATAAAGACATGGACATTATCAATATATTTGTATAATATAATGATACGATATTTAATACATACATTTATTTAGAATAAGGAAAAGTTAAAGGTGATTTTCCCTGTATTTAAAAGTTGTATTTTGGTGCTTAGAATCTGGGAGATAAATGTAACTCACCAGAGATAGATGAAGAGCATCTCAGTGGAGTTAGCTAGAGGAAGTTCACATTGGAAAAATGCCTGGAGTTAGTTATCAGATGTGATATGTGTCAAGTGAATTAGATTGTGCTTCATGTCAAGCTAGCAAAATCGCTTCACCTCCGCCCTGTCATATTGGTGCCTCACATATCCACTGCTACCCGTTATCTGGTCGCGTCTTAAGTCACTGCTTGTCTAAGCCTTCACAGATTTACTCTGTAGATTAGCTTGAAAAATAATGTCTGCTATGACATCCGTCTTCACTCACAAGATTGCATGTTAACGCTAAAGGAAATAAGAAAACATTCATAATTTGAAGTTAGTCAGGTCAATTAAACCCACTCTATTCTTTATTCCATAACAATATTGACAATATTTCCCTGCCGCAGCATACGGAAGCCAGAGAGCAGGCTGTGAGCCTTGTCATGAAAAGAGATGAATGTTCAGAAAGCATATATAGAGGGCACAGTGCCTTTTATCTAGTAAAGCTTCCTGGCTCATAGTGCACCATCTTTTTCACATCAGAGGAACTGAAAAGAAAACTCCAGAGATCAAACAGACAAAGTTAATCAGAAGAGAACCAAAAGACAGTCATTGGGATGCAGAGAATCTCTTCGCCAGACCTGCTCCTTATTCTCCGCTCCCTTTTTTACACCTCTCCCTGAAGCAAACATGCAAGTCTCCCTCTGGACTTCAATTGTCAGATCGAGAAGAGAAATACAAGAAGGTGGGGAGAGAGGGAGAGAGAGAGAGAAAGAGTGAGAGAGCATGAGGGAGAACAGGTGACAGGCACTGACAAAAGGACGAACGCTCTGTTAGGCTCGGTGCAGAGTAACAGGGCCATGGGGACAACAGGGAACGATATCCTACAGAAGAAAAATAGCAAAATAAAAGATGGGGCAACATTGAAATCTATGATAAATAAATAATATTTGTCAGCAAATGAGTTATGGCGCTTAGTGGGAACAACTGCTTTGAAAAGGTGACAAAGACTCACTGGTGCAGGATGAAGTTGCGTGTGTGATTTCTGTTGTCTTTGCTGCCGCATTCATTAACTCTCAGGTCTCAAATGTATTAGTCACTGTAGCAATGATAATGATGGATGATTATATGGCAGGAATAATTATGTTTTTCATGTCATTTACCCACACAAACATGCTTTGATTAAAAGAATACAAGAAGATACAATAAGGTACCAGACAAATATTGGCTTCTTTTTTTGTCAGTTAAAGAATTGCCTGCAGTTTAGTTTAACATTTCTGTACATTTGTGAAATTAGAATGCAATAATTAATACAAATGGAAAAACACAAAAGAAATATAACTTTGTCATGATATAAATAATAGTTCACAGCAGTCGCAAAACTAATTATTTTGCCCACTGTTTATTTAAGGTGACTTAATTTGCAACTGCTATATTCCAACCATCACAAAAAACTTGAAGAGACCCGTTGCCTGTTTGACAGTCATAATCCATCTTCATTGAAAATAAGCATCAAATGAAAATATCGAACATAGCCTCTTTGCTTGTTTTGTTACTTTGAGTTACATTTCAAGTTGTGCCTTCTCTAAACCAAAATAAATGTATGCGCTGCATTAAACAGCCTCTAATGGTCGTACTATTTTTGCAGTATAACACAACATTTGATTCATGTTTTCATTATATTTTCAAGCTTTCCTGAAAAAGCTCTGCTCGCATCTGAAAAATGTTTGGAAAAATCTCTCTTACATACAACAAACAAAAGAATGTTTGTGTCAAAAATAATAGTTTGAGACAGGGAAGTCAAGGTTGGTATATAAAGCTTTGTTTCTTTGAATACGCAGGAATCACCAGATGTCCTCATTACATGCCACAAACTAAAGACTAAAACTAAATATTAGAGATTTTCAACAGCCCCTTCTCGTGCCATCATAAAGTACCATATTTACCAGTCAAATACAGGGTTTCAAAATGTGACAAATCACTGTTTACCTAGCAGAAACATAAGAAGTAGTTACATCTGTAGCCAACACAGTAAATCTTAAAATACCAAAGCATAAATATTTGGAAAAAAGAAACATCGGCACTACTCAGCAGTTGCAACTTCATTGTGATGCTCACACAGGAAACTAAAATGTATGCTCTGAAGCTGTTGAAACATTGCATCAGAACATTTAGTGATGATGTTGTGCTGGACTTCATTATACTGAGAGGTGTTTCTAATATTATATGTATGTATGTATGTATGTATGCATGTATATATGTTAATAAGAAGGACAAAAGATTAGAAACACCTTTCAATATAATATAGTCCAGTACAACACCATATTTTTATATTAAAAACAGCAATTACAAAAACAAGCCTCATCAATGGATGGGAAAGGGAAAGTTTTTTTTAAATATGATTTAAACCATCGAGCATGTTCAATGCTTTGTTGGAGAATTCCAGCAGGCAGAAGCAAAACTATAAGCAGATTTGTCAGCTTCTACTAAACCTTGGAAAAAACAAAGGGGCTGTAACAGATAACCTTAAAGTCCTGATGTCCTAATGATGACATACATGTCGGTGACATACTGTGGGGCAAGGCCACAGACAAGAGGTTGCATTTAGTAATCAGTTTGAAAATTAACAAGAAGTGAATTCAGAGCTCTTAGGACTGTGAGCTGTGATCAGCCTATTGTCTTGCATTTTTAACCGGCATTTTTTTATTTTTCATCTGCCTTTTACAAGGACCCTCTTATATGATGTCTATATAATACAACAGCTTTGGTAGTGTTGCAAAGATGACTCAGCATTACATTAAGGTTTTTTAACTTGTTTCATACCGCTGCGGTTTCACACCAATGAAAGGTATCTTTGTGTAATTGTTCGGTCTCAGGGACATGTTGGACATCCATTTTTATGTCTTTTAATTGTATCACTATGATAACAAATGTGTTTCTGGATCATATGATGACCTGCTGGCAGCATATTTGAGCTGAAAAGCAGGAGACCAAAAATTGGTCCCTGGGGAACTTCACACACAAAGTCAACCTTTACGTGTCCCATCAAGTGGGATGTAATCTAAATAAATGCTGCAGGGAAAAAAACAAACATTAAAAATATATATTTTTACTCCACAGCCACAGAAAGAGTACCTTCTTTCTCCCTGCTGCTGCTGTTTTGTGACAGAGTAGAAGTCCTTCCCTTCCACAGAATAAGCGTAAGGAAACATATCTGAGCAAGATTATTTCTCCTGTGGTCCATTCGGCAACAACGGTTAGTAATATGGTTCTATAAAGTGCATCCCTGTTGAGTCGTAGGACAGGGAAGACCTCCAAGTCGGCTTAGAAAATGCATTATCAGAGTGCAGCATATTAAGCTAAGCATAGCCTCCCTCGGACAAAGAGACAGGGATTTTTCGGTTCCCCTTCTTGCCCTGGAGGAATTGTTTAGAGCTTTCATATCGGCTGCAATGCAGCCTTGAAACAACAAGCACAGCCTTTGCACCGTTTTCCTGTAGTGTCCAAATCCTCCATCCAAGCCATTACTTCATGAGAGATGGCACACACACATTGTGAAGGCTGTCTCTGCAGCCCACACACCGCTGTCCAAGCCCAGCGAGCTACACCAGCCTACCCTCTTACATGATCCTGTCTCAATTATCACTATCAATCCAAGGGGTCAATCATGCAATTGTTGCTCCTACTCGGTAGCTCTCGCTGTATTTTTGGCTCCCTGTCAAAGTCTCTAATCCAGCTGTGAAATGTGTCTTACTGAAAACCCCTGAAACATTTTAAGTGTCTTTAACGGTGCAGTATTTCTGTTCTGTCTTCTGATCTACAGCCATGTTTTGCCAGACAGTGGCATGAGAGTTGCAAGCTCTCTCTATTATCTCTGTCTCCCTTCCATGGCACTCTTATGTTGCTTGTCTTCTCATGTCTTCTTAGATAGAGGTGAGGGACTGGTGTGCACCCTCTCTCTATGCCTCCCTCCTGAAGACCCTTGTAGCCCTTGTGAAAGGATTAATGATGCGGCTGTCTGTTGCTCCCCCGCTACACTGTCTCACTTGCAAGAGACTGTGCAATCTGTGACACGCTGTACTGGAGTCTGAGAAGTGGCATATCTAATAATGCAACATCACAAGCAGCACCTGGTGACCATCCTCTTGGTAGCCAGGCTGGATCAGACCTGTTCTGTTAGATTGGTATAAAGAAAAGAGTCATGGTTGAGCACGGTCCATCCAGGATTTAGCCAAGTTTCATGGACATTACAGTTCCTTATATCCCGTTGAAAACCGAGCCCATCATCCAACGCTTCCCACATTGGCCAGCAGGATGCCTGGCGTCCTGGGGTCTATGGGGATTGACTTGCTTTTGGAGCCAGCATCAAATGGCCATTCGAGGAACTGCAGTCTTTGGCAATTCAGCGTTGGCTTCATTTTTCAGCCTCGGAGTTTGTCGCTTGTTAGTAGCCCCAGACAGCATGATGGCACTGTGGTACCCAGAGATGATTCATCATACTGATCCTCTTACCGGTGCAGTCCTGGTGCATTGTGCTGTGAACCATTATCACAGTCAGTGCTTTATCAGACGAAGATAGCTTCTTGTAGCTTGGATTCTGAGAGGACCAGGTTGGTGCATAAAAAGGACTGTCTGACACTGAGGTCCAAACGTTGCTTTGTGGTCCATCATGCCAGTTTGCACAGGTGGTATGATGGATCCAAGTTGAATGTTTTAATTAAAAAGTAGAGGGGTATTGCATGCAGACAGAACCTGTTTTAGATCATCGAGATTAATAGTCTGGGGCAGTTCAGTGTTATGAATTATTCTTATAGTGAGGAAGCCTTGCAGTCTTTGTTCCCTGTTTGTCTACTAGAGTATTATGTGAAGTAAACTCCTGTCTTAACAAAGGCATACCCTATTGCTGTGCAATGTCAATTGTTGGCAGTCAGGAAACCTCCCTCTTGGTTTTCATTTTATTGATCACAACAAGTATGGCCTTGTGGTCAACACACTCAGGTTCTACTGGGTATGTCTAGGTTACACTTGCTCAATTTATTACAATATGCCACCTGCATAGGGGGATAGATGGATTGGGATTTACCCTGAGCATAATATAGTTACTTACCACTATGCTCAAATCAAACAATTTTATCTTCCTAACCATGTCTCCATGTCTCCATCATCATCTTGTTGAAACAGTTTATATTTAATTTCACACACACCGAGGGGACTCATTTTCTCTATTCAGTATCTTAAAAGTCATTTTATATTTTAGTTAACAATGTATTGAAGTTGGCACTACGGAAACAGAGACTCATCATTGAACAATTTTCTTACCATTTCAGCTCAGCAGCAGAACTTTGGGGATCAGTTCCTTCACGTGTTCCTTGAAGATGGAATCCCTGTTGCTGAACTTGGTTGTGGTGGCAGTCATGTTTTGCATGCAGCTACAGACCATAACATCAATAACAACAGATGGACGCCAATCACAATACGGTATGATATGTCTCCTACTTTCCTTTCTAATCTGTAATATTGTATTGGCAAAGTCGTTATCATTGTCTTAAAACTGCTTTTAGAGATCAGTTTTAAACATATCTATGTTTTTACCCATGATTTTTACTTTTAGCCTTGTTTCCATAGAAATACAAAGTTTAAATGAAGTATTTGTCACTGTAAAGAAGTGTTTTGTGCAGATGATATCAATTCCAGATTTATATGGTTGATTTCTACACCATACCAATCGAATCTCCCAAAAAACATGACATTTTGTAAAACGTGAAAGTATAAGTTCATAACTTCTGTTAAAAGAATTCAAGGGAATCTTCAAAAACCTAAAAACTAGAATTAAGTTAATAGAAAAAAGCATGAACAAAATTTAAAATTAAAACTGGAATATCTATTTGAACTCAGGTGAGAATTTGCACACGGCAACTATTCAGCTATTTACACCCGGCCAAATTGAATATGCAACTTAATTTAGCAATAGTTAGAGAGGCTTTCTGCTTTTCAGTCTGGAATTTGTTGAGGTTTAAGCAACAAAACTACTTTATTAGGTTAAGGAAAAATATACATAGCCAGTAGGCTACATATACGGGTACACTATCTAATATGATCCCATCATTTTTGGGTGCAAACAGTATTGTTGGCTTCTGAAAGCTGGGTGCTAAAAGCGTCTGCCTGAAAGATGCACACAATGTGTGTTGTCTGCACATTTACCGATTTAAATACTTGCAACTGCTTTGACAATGTTCAATGGGATCTCAAAACAAGGTTACATGTCATGGTGTCTTTGATAAAAACCCTGTGAAAGCTTGTCCGTCCAGTAGCTCTCACCATCAGTCTTGATCAGAGCATTGATTCTATGGTAATACAGAAGTGCAATGAAAGCTCACTACATCAGACATTTCCCAACTGTAATGCCCTGGTTCATTCTGCACCTCTGGCAATGGGGAGTGGGGGGGTGGGATACACTTCAAATGGAAAAAAAACGTGATTAAGTGCTCTCTCGTTTAGTTTCTGCATGCCGGTGCCCCACCACGTGCAGCTGGAGCCCTTTTTATATTTTGCCACTGCTGCCCTTCAGACAGCCTGAGTACGTCACTGACCTCCAGAATAGTGCAGTCCCTGACCTGTGTCAAGAGGTCGAAGTCACATGAACAAAGAAAACTGTCCAGTGTGTCGGCACAAACAGCTGTTTGAAAATGATACACAGAAATAGCAATCACATATTCAGCTTTTCTAAAATGTATTTCAATATTTTGAACATAAACCTTGAAGATTGTTGCTTTTATTCCATTGTATGTAATGTATTTGAGTTTCAACAGTAAAACTTAGCTCCTTTACATTGACCTCATCATAAATAAGCATCTTTTTCTGCCTTTTTAAAGTCAGAGCAAGCAAATAGTTTTATGCAAAATAACTATAGCTCACGATATATCAGACTGTGAAT
>NW_022280033.1:11569203-11622914 GCF_004355925.1 Anarrhichthys ocellatus | reverse complement strand
TTGACCATGCGAAAATGGGCAAAATATCTGTTACCATCCATGGTCGATCTCTTGCAGATCGTTCACAGAGAGATTAGGATCATTAACCTTTGATATTCAGTCTGCTGTGGAAATTGGCCATTTCAGCAAATGGTAGCAGGTTGTTTACCGTAAGTGGCTGAGATCCTCTCATCTTGACTGCATACAGTTGACAAACTTTACACCTTCTGAATGACCCAGTCTTTTTCTTATACTTATTTGAAAATTGTCATGATCTAGTATGGGTTGCATTGCTTATAGTGCAATACTTAAATAAATAAAAAGATCTTTCATGCAGGATGAGGCCTTGTTGGGCATACTTGGATCAAAGACCCCATCAATGGATCCATGACTATTACAATTGAATATGTAAAATAAAATGCAACAAAGCATTCAAATGACTTTAAATGATATTCAGCAGTACAATTATTAATTATTAATTTATGGTACCATTTAAGACTAGTTCTCATTAGAAAGCTTGAATTGAAACTAATTTAAACAATGACAAAATATGTAATGAAATTAGAGAATTGAGTCAATTCTTGTATAGAATGCTGCCTTCGCTGAGAGTAATTTAACATTTTGCTTGTCAAAGCAATACATATAAATTGTCCATATCAGAATCAATGTATCCAACTAATAGTGATTTATTCTAGCATTTCAAAAGATCCCAGCTTAGACACACAACCAACAAGTATGTAAATGCCTTAATGTTACATGTATGTGCACAGTGCATAAACAGCATAGCAGAAATACAACTGGAGTCAGATGGTTGCAGCTTAGTTAGATAATGTTATAATAAAAAGCAAGGACCTCTGTTAACTTCCCACTCTTCCCACTAGATTTAGCTAATTTATTTAGACATATCCCCAGTAAAGTAAAATTATTTATTTAAAGTCACAAGAACACCTTTTTTTCTTTAAAGCCACAAGCAGCAAATGCTTACTCTTTTGGATTCCAGTTGTAGTTTGGAAAACAGTTGACTCCGACGCATTTGGCAACAAATTTGGTATCAAATGTTAAACCTGATCCACATGCATTTGCACTACTTGCTTGTCTCATCCAAATAGGTCTGATCACAATGCTTTCCCATGCACAGCTTATCCTCTGTCTCCATACACTGGCTTACAGCCTGTGTAAGCCAGTGGGAGAAATGAGAGAGGGCCTGCTGCTGAGCTCTGCCTCTATTTATTCTTGATCGGTTCAGCAATTTTATTCATATGCAAATGAGGGCATGACATCATCTCGTCTTGTTTGAGCAGTGAATACCTTTTTTCCTGGATGATGGTTGGCAACATTGAATACAGCTGCTTGAACTTGCAGGCAGCATAAATGCAGTGTGAGGCAGTAGTTGTATTTAACTGTAAATAATCCAAGCTGCACTGACCAAACGGGGGAAATTGCCTGATGTCATTGTAACACAGACTCAACAACATCTTTTTTTCTAATTTTTTGCCTTTTCCACATCTCACACACTCTCTTATTGTCAACCCATCAATCTTATTGTCATCTCGAGCACTGTTCTGATGACAGGAAGGGAAAAGTATTTTGCTTTCATTTTTGCACCAATTGTTGGTGGCATCCATTGTTGACAGGAAGAAGTGGTACGATACCTCTGCTCAATGTTGCACTGTACTATCAAAATAAGCAGTTCACTTTCTTGATGTTTTTCCATGCTCAGCTTCAATGCACTGAAGTTTTGATTGTGATATAATTGCTCGTAGTTACAAGGATGAGTATGAAACAACACGCTAAACAATGTGGAGAGTTATTTTAAATTGCATTAAAAGCCCTCTTGTGGGTGGTCGACACAGCAGCTTAAATGTTTTAGCTCTACATTGTGTCCGCTCCAGTATCGATTTAGGTAATATGCTGAATAAATAAAAAATATATACAGTATATTCCAAACGTCAGCATGAAACCCTGTGAAGGAATTTCAGGCTTTCTTGATTCTATTCCCAGTTCTCTCTGAGCCACAGAGGAGAGCTGTTCAACCGTCTTACACCACTCCATCTCGCTAATCATCACCAACAAAGAGATGAAAGACATTGTGAATATTTAATCAAGAGTGTATCAGCCTGCTCTGACAGTAAACATAAATGAATGCATCACATTTTTCTTTGTAGAGCAGCTTTTGTAGAGCAACATTGCTGTAAAATTATCAGAACAATCCATACCAACTACCATAAACGTCAAACACACACAGGGTACAACGTTCTTGAAAATGAGCAGAGAAGAGCTTGCATGTGACTGCAGTCTGTGTAGAAACAAAGGAAGTGGCATATTGAAGCTTATATTCATTCAGGCGCACTATCAATAGTTATGTAGATTTTCTGTATGTAGTGGTGTTACGGTGCATTGTTTTTTCCAGTGAAAATGCATAATGGACATGCAGATTGATAGTAGATATGAAACACTCAAAACATAACATAGCAACTTTAAAGTACATTTTCTGTTTCTGGAAATATACAATTTTGTGTTTTTACAGTTAAATCTACAACCGATGTGTAGCACTCCATTATAGACTGTTATAGCAAGACAAAGGGCCACTCTCGAAATGCCCTGTGCTGCCGTATCATTCCACAAAGGGCAGTGTGCGGGGGAGGGTCTGTGTAATTTTTAATTTTGTTAATTTTTGTTTGTTGTTGGCTTGTTTTTTTGATGTTGGAAAGTTTTCCTTTGAGGATGTCCGGGGCAATTCTATTACAATTAAAGTTTGAGAGTGGGCAGACTCCTAAAGCTCTCTCGGTCATTTGCGAGGGTGTGCACATTATTGGTTGAATCCCATTGTGCTTAGAATTCACTGTTGGGAGTCATTTTCTTTTTAACACAGTCAAAGATCAACGAGGATGACACATAGAATTCTGCGGCATCACATTTCTTCCCTTGTCACAGGTGAACTCAGAGTCCCAGGCAGATATGATTATTCAAATTTATGCCACTTTTGTGGGTGCTTTTTTTCTGAAGTCAGAGGAATGGGAGTAGTATCTCAAGTATGGCTCTGACTCACTAGGAGTTTTCTTTTCTTTTTTTGCAATTTTTTACTTTTTTTATTCTCTGTCTAGAAACTCATGGGTTTTGATGTTCATGTCGATGTCTTTATACACCATCATATTATTTCTGTAAAAAAAAAAAAACTCTTAATATTTTACTTCAGTAGGAGCCTTGCATGAATACTCTGCCATTACATCTGCAAATTTCTCTCAATTTTCTGAACTTCTTTGTTGGATGCTGTTGAAATGTCAAAGTAATACTTGATCACAGAAAGTACAGGCACTAAAGTACCTTGCCTGTATGCTTATTTAGTGATTAGATAGAGTTTTGTTGCATATATTTTTATAATTCAGACTTAATTGCTTCTTGCCTAACTTATGTGTGGTAAATTCATTCAAAATACCCTCACTCCAACCGAAAATCCCTTTCACCATCACCCGTTTTCAACAAAAGTGCACTGCAGTGACAAATGAAAAAAAGAAGTTTTTCATAGTGAGAAATGTGTTGTGTGAGATTATTATATTTTGTGAGTACACTGCAAAGACCTAGCATTAATTAATAACGTAATCTAACTATAAAGCTAATAATCTCTGTCTGTTTATCCTTCTGTTTGTCCCTTTCATATCTCGAGAAACACTCCTCAGATCTACTTCAAAATTAGTGGGTGTGTTGCTGGGAACACCATGGAGTGCTTTTTCGAATTCGGTCCAATTTGGACACATTCAAGATGAATAAACTTTGAATAAACAACTAAACAGCCCCTCAGGGCTCTGCAATCCAGCATGTTGTCTGCAGGGGGCAGACAGCGGCTCATTGCTTTCACTTTTGCTGCTGGATCGTGGATACAGCTTGCTAACGCTACATGAATGCTGAATAAAGTTACAACCAAACTTTTCTTCACTTCCCCGGAGACAACGAGCACGAGCGGATAGCCTACAAGAACAGTGCCACTCTGCTATTGCCAATCAAGTTATGTTTGTTTTGCATCACATTTCCTGACAAATCTATTGCTGTTTGGGACACTTTTAGTCAGAGGCCCCAGGCCAAGGTTGCCTACCTTGCCTACCGTCAAGTCTGATGTTTTGTCCTGTGAACCAGACTGTAGGCCTGTTTCACCGGTGTGTGACACAACTATGTCATGGCAGGTGTATTGCTGAGGATCAAAGGAAGTGCAGTATTGAGTGTGAAGTTGTTTGTATGAGCAGTTCTGGATAAAGCTGCAAGCAGCAACACCACAGGCCAAGCACGTGGCCCATTCTGAACAGACATGTTTTCAACTTGCCCTGCACTACTTATTATTAATTTACAGAAAGCCGACGGAACCTGAGATGTCCTGACGTTTATTCCCTAAAGGTCAAGCTCCAAAAAGACTGGATCCTACAATTTATATTATGGAACTCAATAGCAACTTTTGCTAGAGCCTCATCTTGCCCGCGTCTTTCAACTCTACCCTCATGTATCACTGGCTTTTAGTTGGGATTTTGAGGGTTGTAGAGCAATCTGAGATAACCCTGCTTGCATCATCACCGCTATGTTCTCAGACTTTAAAAAGCTTTACTTTAAATCTGCTTTACATTACTCAAATGTTTATTACAGGCTGAGTATCACTCCTTGTGACAAGTAAAATAGCCGCTGCTGTAATTAATGGTCATCTAGTAATGGGTATAGTAATCCTTTTGCAATTTGGAAAAGTAATTAGTAACCATTGATTACTTTCTTCTGAACTACACAATAACAACGGACAGAACTTATCCTTTCCCACTTGCTCACAGGGTATTAATCGCTGAAAGAGTAATGAGGAAACAACATTCATTTTGGGGAAGTGCCATATGTGCAACTGAGTGAAAAGAAGGTTCTTAATATTGAGCATTTTGTTTTTAAATCCACGCCCCGTTGACACTGTCCAAATCTCAGGCAGCGTACGTTTATCAATCAGACAGCAGCCAGTGTTGTATTGACAAGTAGTCCCATTAAAATATTCATGGAAGAAGCAACCAGCAGGACTGCCTGCTCACTTGGAATTTCTTTTGTGAAGCCACATTGCCAAGAGGCTTGCTGTGTGCTGTCTAATTGTATTGCGAGAGATATAATGATGGAACACAGGCTACACAAATTAATTGAGGCTTGCCAGTCACAGCACAAATTATGCAGCAAATGCTGCAGTGCTGCGTGTGAGGAAGTCACCGAGCCAGAGCAGGCATTACAGTCAATGTAGGTTTAGATTATTATCCGATACAGGGCTTGTTGCACTTAAGGAAAAACCAACAAGCCGATCCCTCCTGACATCTTGTGCAGCAGACACGGTGGTGTGATGATAATGCATGATTATTAAGCATATGGGGGTTTTCTTTCTCTCTCTTTCCCTTCATATCTGGTGTATAACTGTACTGCATATTGTGCTAAGAAGAATATCAAACTAACAGGTGGTGGGGTACATCCATTTACATTGTATCTGCTTCAAGGTAGAAAATACTACTTTATAGTAGTTGTAGATCTAATAGACTGTTGACTCCATGTCACTAAATTGCCTGCAAATTATAAATTCACCACTAGCGGGTTCCACGTTGTCATTTGCTTTTTGTAAGAATCTGGAATATGATTAGAATAATTTAGCCATTTAAAAAAAAAAAATGCATCTTGCCAGTGAAAACTGTTGCAAGGGCACCAGCACAGTGCATGATGTTTTACTGCCATCTGTTGCCAATATTTTCAGATGTTTTATGCAATAGTAATATTTTAATGATGATCCTCCCTCATTGTTATTCTCTTCAGGGGACTGTGAAGGAGGCACGTTCAAATAGGATAGTAAAGACGCACACCTACCATCAGGTTTAACAAATACCTCTGTGCAAAGGTGCTGTGCTGAAAATATTTGCCAGGTCCCTTAATAACATTGCAGGTAATATTTCAGTGGTGATCCTCAGGAAAGTTGCAACAGTTGCAGTTGCTCTGAATTAGTCACATGCCAGACACAGTCTAAATGAGGATGTTAGAGATGACAAATCACTTCTGATTAGAGCATTAGCCAGATGAAGAAATGCATAAATGATGATTGAGTAAGTAAAAATTATCACAGCCATATTGTGGTTTTGTGTGTTTGCAGAAAATGAAATATTCATACGTCTTTGTTTGTTTACCTCAAGTTGGGAAATTGCTGTTGTTGGTCCTATGAGACCCAGCACTGAATGGTGCACAGGGAGCCCAATGTGAAATTACATAGTGTTTCATCTCTGAGTTAGACAAACCCCAGCCTCTCTTTCTTCTGATTCACTCCTGTGTTTGTTTGTGAGATATAATCCATTGTGGTTTTGTGTTTGTATGTCTGTGTGTGTGGTGGTGATGATGATGATTTTGGGCCGTGGGACATATTCTAGCTATCTAGCTACTATACCAAGTAGTCATAGTCATCTTTATAAATAGTCATCTTTGCCTTAGAGCAACACTAATGTAAATTAACCCGGTGGAGCATTCAATTTGCTCACGAGAGCTCATCAAGTAACATCATCCAATTTGCTTAGTATGCATGCTCTCTGTGTCTCGTAGGGACAATCTTTGCAGCATTAGCAGGCCAAATAAAAAGCTACTGTTGTAAGCACCAAAATATGCCTCAAATGCCCTCAGCAAGAGGGAGTTTTAGTAACAACGTTGTGATGTGTCCTGCCTCACTAACAGGCCATACACAAAGACATGGATTGGAATATTGGATCATTTCAGTTTTTTTCTTTAGGATCTTGTTATATTCTTGTCATGGTGAGGCAATGTAGTTTTCTGAAATGGCTCACTGAGAATGGGAGAATGACCTAAGAAACACAAAAGGCACCCCAAAGATGATGATAGGCGTTACTGTAGGTTGCATTCTATGTTTACAGTCTTAAATGTGCCTTACTTGTTTTTGTGTGTGTGTTTGCGTGATTTCCATACAGTACCTGTACTTAGTCCTTCCTAAGTTGCATGCGTGTGATTGCCTCAGGAAGGCGTCCTGGAAGGCTGTTTCTAATTAGCAGGAAGGTGATTGCCCTGATTGTTTCCATCTGACCATTAAAGCAGACATTTGAGGGGTTTGTCTCATCAACAGTGGTACAATCAGGAAAAAAATGGATGAAAACATTTAACAGAATCAGATTTACCGGCAATACATGTTCACAGGCAAACAATAAGGAATCTATGGAACAAAAGTGCACCATGAGATTATGATTGTGTTCATGCGCGTGGCAGAGAGTATACAATCCGTTGCACAGTGTACAGCCCTGTAAAGAGGCTGCTATTGTATAATGCGCGTATAAAGCCAATGATGAATTGGAAAGAGGCAATCGCTTGACTTTGCAAAAGCTGGAATATGACACAAGTGGACCAGCTACTTAACATTATGGCTGCAACATTAATGACTAGAGCAATTGTACATTTCCCCAGAGAGACACAGAGGGTCAAATGATAAAATTGTCCTCCTACTCATTAGGTTTATAATGTATATCTAGTTTATGCCCTCATTTTTATCATCAATTAATCCTGAATGACAAAATGAGCACTCTCACTCATGATAATGTTTTGCAGGCTGATTTCTTTCATTTGTATTAATATTATTGTATTTTTCATACATTTGAAATAGTAACGCATGTAGCAGAGCATGTAAATGTAAATGCAGCTGGCTCTGGCTGGTTATCCCAATCTATGATTTGTTTGTAGTGTATTTACAGGCATTATAATGTGAATTTCCTATCTGCTGAGGAACACAAAAACATAAAGAATTATCACCACAACACTGAGCAAAAACTTATTTCCGATGGTATTATTTAAATCCAGCTGTGGAAGCCGTTCTCTGTTCTTGTTGTCTCTCCTGGGTTTTGGGCTGTGGCGTGGGATACAAACGCACCATTGCCTCCAACAGTATCCACCAGTGCATAAAGTTTCTCAGGCAACAGTGTGTAATGTATACGTAGTCATCCATTTTTATAGTATGGTCTCAATGGTCATATTAGCAGCTTCATTGCTGTGACTGTTCTGTCTGTTTCTCCATCAGAATGTTTTTCAGGCTTTGCTGAATTTATTGTATCACATATTACAAATCATGGTTTCCCTCTGCTCTCTCTCTCTCAACAGATATAATATGTCTGTTGGAAAACAAGGAGGGTCATGCATGATTGAAATAGCTGCAGATAATGGCACAGCTCAGCGTCTCGAGGAGTACGTGTCACGCCCCGTGTCAGAGGTCAGTCAAATCAACCCTGATTGGTATCGCCTTCCTTTTACACGTATACAGTACATGCATACACATGCATACACAGACATATTAACATATTACTTAAAACAGTAATATAATTTGTCATGCGTGACTTCAGATTCCGTGAGTAGGAGGAATTACATCTGATATCATTTATTAGGGCCCGAGCAACCGACAACGTCGGGCCTGCGAAGGCCCTATTGATATTGTACCTGTTTGGGTAAATGTACGCATGGTTGGAGGACTTGCCATGCATGAAAACTCACCAAATTTTGGGGACTTGTCAGGCCTGGTGAATATAGCCATCTGAAAAAGAATGCATCTTTCTGTGTTAAGAAATGGCTCTCTAGCGCCCCCTACAAGTCGGACCGGTGACGCCCCTCGGCCAGTATGTCCGATTGACATGAAATTTGATACACATGTCCACTTGAGCTAGAGCTACAAAAAAGCCAATCAGACCCCTAAGCTCCGCTGACTTAGATTTTCCGCCATATTGAATTTAGTGTAAAACACATTTCTGCGAACTCCTCCTACAGGCTTAGTCCCATTACTAACAAATTTGCTGTGGATCATTACTGGATCTACGTCATCAAAAGGTATCAAAAGCTTTTTGATATCTCTTTTCGTTTACCAGATATGTACCAATAAACTTCTTAGGGGCGTGGCTTAATATCAATACATATAACTTCTCAACCGTTTGTCCTAAAATTACCAGATTTTCAGCATATGTGCACATTGCATCCTCTAACATACCCTGATATTTATTTTGCATTCAAAAACTAGGGGGCGCTACAGTAAACCCTCGAAGTTGTGCTTTTTGTCATTTTTTGCAGATTTCAGCCTTCGCACTTTAACGAACTCCTCCTAGAGATTTTAAGTGATCAACTTCTACTTTGGTCAGGATGCTCTTAAGACCTTTGTGATTAAAAGTTATCAAAATCGAGAGTTTTCATCAAAGAACCTTGACGTGCCGTGGCGGCCATTTTGCCTCATTGTTTATGAAAAAAGAAGTTGTTATAACTCCAAGGTACATTATCCAATCCGCACAAAACTTCTTATGCATGATGCTACTTCAAGCCTGAACACAGTTCAATTGAAAAAGATTCAATAACTCATAGCGTTGAAATTGCCTCTATAGCGCCCCCTACAAGATTTCAAAAGAGCAGCCCCAGCGCTACGTTTGAGCTACATGTATGAATCTTTATAGGCACATGTATCCTATGTAGACTTAAATATAAGTCTCTTGGGACCATGCTCTAAACCCTACCGGAAGTTGTCCAGTTTCATTTATCTATCATTTTTCCATAGAATTTGGCCTATTTCTAGTCGCTATACTTTAACGAACTCCTCCTAAGGAATTTGTCTGATCCTCTTCAAATTTCGTCAGTAGAATGTCAAGACCGTTGTGATTAAAAGTTATCAAAAGCTTTACGTTTGACGGAATGGCTTAGCCGTAGCGGGTGGCTACTTAATGTGATTCCTCATGAAAAAAGCTGATGTAACTCAGCTGGACTTGTTCCAAACGGTCCCAAACTTCTCATGCTTGATAAAACTCATGGCCTGAGGATGTCTACAAGCTAATTTCCACTAATACTCACAGCGCCACCTGCTGGCCAAAGTAAATCTGCATTTTGTGATAAACACCTCAGATTTACATGACTTTTACACAATGTGGTTTACATTTGTTATAGAGCTACATGATGCATGTTTGCACGCGTTCTGTAGCGCCAGGCAGCGGATACAGGAAGCATCGGACTATTTGCAAAGCATAATTTCCAGCATCAGGCGGTCCACGCGGGATTAAATCCGTCTCACTCGCGGACGCGCCGTCCGACGGTCGCGGACGTTCTCGGACGCGCAGGCCGGAGTCCCGCCGCCACCCCCAACGCGCTGCAGATTGCGAGGGCCCGTTCATCGCTGCTCGCAGCTTTAATTCAATTTATTATGTTTTCTTTATGCTTTTGCAGAATCAGGTGAGTTTGAGGTTAAACCCACTCCTGCAATACATAACGTTCTTTTCAGTGTAAATGAAGTGGGCGTTCAGACAGAAAACAGCCCTCTCGGTTGGCGGTGTAGCTTCAGGTACAAAAATATAAAAAATAGGGATGAAAATCACAAGAAAAGCTTGGATTCCATCTTGAGTAATAGAGCTATGAGATCTAATCAAATGGATGCATTTTTTTAAAATCTCATAGCAGCTTAAAACTGATTATTTACCAGCTTTCAGAATCCAGCACATTAACTACATCCATTGCGGACCAACGAAAAATATATTGGTATCCAAATATCTTGGTTTTTGATTAGACAGTTTCTGATTTTAATCCTATGTAGGACTCATGTCAGCAACATCAACAGTAGATTAAGTGTATGTTATCAAAGCCAGTCCAGCACACAGTAACAGCAGTTGCTTTATGAATGAGTAACGGGAGCTCCCATTACAAACATGTCCACCTGTTATATTATCTGCCAAGATGATCCCACTTGGCAAATAATATCCTCAATGGCAGGCATGTAAGAAACAGCAATTTTTAATCTTTTTTTTTTACTCCGGCTCATTAATTTGATTAACAACACCTATAATTGTTATTAAATTTATATTTTTGTTTTTTCACTTTCAAAGATGCAGAGAGGGGCTCAACCTTCCCACAGGCTCCACATGCCTCCTCCTTCCTCAATGTGATTTATGGTCTTCTAATTTAAGAAGCCAAGATGTTTCTTTTTTTCCCCTTTTTTGTTTAATAACACATTCATTATTGCACAACTATCTTTGCTGCAATTAGATTCCACATTGGTTGCTAGTTCACTTTTATAGAGACCAGTGTATTTCCATTATTTACACTTATACTGAAAATATAGGTTTTTGATTTTAGTTTGCGTTCAACACTCGTCAAATGAGATTTTTACACAAATTATGATCACCAGTGCAGTGCCCATTGAAACACACATGCCTGTTTAGAAAGGAGCGCATGCTTGGCCTGTGGTGTTGCTGCTTGCAGCTTTCTCAAGAACCGCTCATACAAACAACTTCACACTCAACATTGGGCTTCAAGTGGGTCCTCATCAAAACACCCACCATGACATAGTCGTGTCACACACCCAAGTCTCAGCTAATCAGTCAGAAACACCAGTGAAACTACAGTCTTGTTTACTGGAAAACAACACCAGGGGAAGACTTAAGGCAAGGTAGGCAACATGGGCCTGGGGCCCCCAACTAAAAGGGCCCCAATCAGCTATTCAGCTATAAAGTTAATGTGATGTTTGGATATGAAGATAAGTATTGAATCATATCTATATTGTTATAGCTCCTTGTACACCAAAATAACTTATAAATGGCCCCTAAAAGTATTTTAAAAATACGAATAGGCAAAATAGTCGCTTGCTTTGACATAACCACCACGGTTATAAAGTACAGCATTTGTGGAGGCGGTGCTGTTATAAGTTAGGATGGCAAAAGCGTATAGAATTCCAGTTGCAATGGCAGAGTGGAGATGTTCCTGTAGGCTTTCTGCTTGTGCCCGTTGACTCAAGTGAACTGAAGAAGGTTGTTACATTATCCAGCATTCATTTAGTGTTGTCACGATGTATCCAGGATCCAGCAGCAAAAGTGAAAGGCAATAAGCTGCTGAATGCCCGCTATGGATGACAGTTTAATAATATAGAATGTATGTATAGCTTTTCCAAATTGCACCAAATTCGACAAAGCTCTCCATGGGGTCCCCAGCAATACACCCAAGTATTGAAGTAGATCGGAGAAGCAATTCTCAGAAAGACAGACAGAGATTCCTTGCTTTATAGTTTATATATATATATATAATATTTGCTGACAGGCAGTCAGGCTTTGAGCTAATTTCTTTAAAATGATGTATAGTAGAAAAAGCAAAGCTACTAGCAGTTGTCAAGGGTCTAAGGATAGAGAGTGTCGTATGAAGTACAGCTTATGAACCTGACATTATGAACCCACAAAGATTCTTGCAATGTTTTAAAACCAACACTGCAGACATTGCCCGGCTGCAGGCCTTAGAGAGATCATGAAGTTAGCCATTGGCAGGTTCCAATCTAGACTGCTGAGGCTCATAAGGCAGTTTAGCAGATGTCAGTGCAGCACTACATGCAAATAAATTGCTATATATCTCTCTATATATAGAATGTCAAATTCTAAAAGTAATGCTAGAAATGTTGGACTGTAAAGTCAGTGAACCAGGTCATAGCCAGTATTATCCTTGGCAATTTAGACTGGAAGCCAACATACAGCTGATATAGAGTTTTAAAATATTTTCAAATTCTGTCATAATTCTCACAGATTGCCAGTGTAAGGGGATAAGTCTTGAAATAATATGAACATACTGATTATCTTGCTTTCAAAGTCTTACTGACACATTTTTAACTAAGGTTGTGGTCATAAAACAAGCTTTTAGTGCTCAATTACAATCACTGAACAACAATTTTTGTGTTGATGTGTTTTTTAGCACGACCAAGTTACTCATGTAAACTGGCACCACATGTATATAAAAACACTTTTTAGAAATATGATAATAAAATGGAGGCCACATTCACTTGTCCTGCCTTCAAATAGGACACAGAAATCAGCATATGACACTTGTGAACGCAGTGCTGCGAGTCCACTTACAAAGTCATGAATATTACATCAGTGCGTCTTTCAAATGGACCCATAAATGTGGTAAACACACTTGAAGGCACCATAAATGCGTTCCATATCAGCCCATCGTCACCAAGCAGCTCCGGTGGTTCATAGCTGTTGTATCACATGAAATATAGTTTAGCTCGTTGTAAAAGTATCCAGCTACAGCTGAGCATTTTTATTTGAATCTTCTGCTTTGTTAAAGATAGTTTTAGGGCTCTTAACGTTGCACTGACATTACATACACGTTTCCATGGACCCCTGTCGTCCGTGTCGTTTTTATAGGCTTTAAAATCTACCAAATATATGTCATTTAAATCCCAAATATTCTATATTGTAATCAATACAAAGTTGGATATCTTGAGCAGAGCTTTGAAAATGTACCTTGAAGACCCACACAAGTAAGATTTATTCTAAAGATGCATAGCCTCACATAACAACATAATCATGTCTGTATTATAATGAGCCTCTATATGAAATCCAGTACTCATATCTGCCATGACAAGATTTTATATAATACATATGATAATAATGATATAAAAAAAGCTTAAGCAGGGACGGTGAGCACAGGCAGTACTCACCCTCTGTAGTTGTTGGCAACTGTCAAAATAAGAGAAAAGGTATTTTTGTATTGATTTGTTATTGCTGCTATAGGGGTGGAACATGTTTGACATGTCAACAGGATTTTCAGATGTATCCACATTATTTTGGACATGACCCAGCTAAAGGTTGAAGCAGCTTTAAATCTTATGTAGGACTGAAGTGAGCCATGTGGACATGAAAGGTCTTTGTTTCTACTCAACACAATGTTAAAAGTGTTCAAATTATAGAGGTCGGGGGCCCCACTTGTATTCTCATTATTATAGAAATTAGTTTAATGATAAATTGCTAAATCTAAAGGAAAGATATTTATTCTATATTCTTTCAAACGTTTCATACATGAAACAGAAAATCACTTTTACTCAGGGGTGTTTTATTTTTGAAATCCACTGTCAGCATGTTACATAATTTGCAGGAATGTGTAATGAAGCTGTGATAAATGTTGATTTGTCTTTCATAAATGAATCATTATGCATGGCGTGAGTAGGAAAGTGTTATGCAAACCTTCTAAATAGAAAGAAGTACTCAATATTCATTATATCATTATACTCAGCATCCGGAGGTCACCGCTACGAGTGAATTATATGTTTTAGTGCTAATATGAGAATGTCTTGTGCTACATTTTTTGTGCAGCTTTGCTTTGGTTGCAGACACAATTATGACTTACTTGTTAAATTGACCGTTATGGTACAATAAGCTGCAAGTTCACAGAATGTATCTGCATTAATTCTACCCAATTACATAGCACATCAAAGGACGCTTGCAGCAATTTCTACATATTTTACCTCCTTTCATTGTATCAGGATGTGTATTACCATATGATATCAGCAGGACTAAAAATATATATATATATTATAATTTAGGTTTCTTGTCTAGGTCATGCTAAAACTGCTTTAAGCTGGAGAGTAACAGAAACTGATAGTGTTCATCTTTCTTGTTGATCTTAATATATAGTAAGGTCCTGTTAATGTAATAATAATGTTAATATATTCGCACACACTGATATTTAGAACCAGTTTTTAGCTGCACAGCTCGTCCTTGAATGGAGACATATTTTGTATGATTTAGTGAGATCTACTATATGATAACACTGATCCCTGGCTTTCCACCATTTTTTTTGCAGGGAACCTTTGGACCCATATTTCTTGGGGATGTTTCGTCCCAGTGGGAGATGCATGACGGGAGTGCAAAGGGAGCGAGGAGATTCATTGGATGTATCAGGGAACTTCAGGTCAACTCAAAAGAGATTTACCTGGTGGGTGAGGCAGTGAGAGGGCGAAACATCAAGGATTGTGACCCGCCTGTATGCCAACACCTTCCCTGTCGTAATGGAGGAACTTGTGTCAGGTACGAAGTCACCTTTTACACTAATGAATAATTACTAAACTATCTTTGAACTTAAGAATATAAAATACACTTTCTCAAATTCATTTTCATTCTGTAATAATAATGCATAACATGCAAGAAATTACTCCAGAAATTAGATGAACTGCAGCTGATTTAAAAAAAAAGTGTTACATCCTATCATGTGCCAAACAAAATAAAGGAGTGTTCACTGGATATGTGTGTGCTATAAACAAATAAGGTCATGAAAGAAATGTAGTATGATTGACAGTCATTACATCTCCATGTTAGACCTGCTGTTTCCTCATGAACATGTGATTTAGACTGTCAGAGCGGACAGAGCGTTCCCATTGTAGGAATATATATATTCCAGTTTAAATTGTTTCCCCCAATCACTACAAACATGAATGGAGCTATGGCTGTGCCACGGGAGCTCTGAGCCAACACCAACCCAGTCAGCCAGCTTGTAAAATGACAGTTTTGGCAACAGCACCTCTTCTCAGCACCAACCATTTCTAAATGCAGAACTGTTCAGTTGTCAATCGTATCTTATCTACATTGGACTAGTTTTAATGTAGGCCTACTCGAGGCTTAGTGGCACTGTAATGTATTGGACAAGGACTCAGCAGAAAATCTATGAATTGTTTTTTAATTGCAACAAATGGTGGAATTGTAATACAGATAGTGAACCATCTTGCTAAAATAGCCCTTCAGCAGTTTCTTATCTTAAAAATGGATAACATGACTTGAATGTGAAAGCTACTGGATAGCCAGAAATTTCCCTCAGAAGTTAATGGCTAGCAAAAACAAAGCTAAAACGAACATTTTGCGTTCCTTTATAAAGTGGATACTACACATTCTCAATACCAACTTAAAAGAGGATTACAGCTATTATTTCTGCTCTTTGGCCCTTAAGCGGCAAACAATCAAGTTTTGCTCAGTAATATTATTTTAGACAATTTGATGGCATGCTTTTTTATTGTTTTCATTTCACATAGTTTCTCTACATTGGAAGTTAAATGTAGTTATGTGTTGCATTTACTTCCAAAAAATAGATGGGTAATACTCTCCTCCAATCAGGAACATGCATTTATCCACTGAAGTTTTGCAAAAGCTTAGCCGGCCAATAAGGATGTGCCTACACAAATACGTGCGGACCCCACAGTACACAAGGTAGTACACAATGCTGTCAGCTATTCTACACCCTATTGAGCGAGTGGCGTTGGAGCAACAGGGCCCTTTTGGTAGAGTACTCCATCTGTGCTTATAGAACAAGGGTTACATTATCGTAACTTTTGTTTTAACTCACACAGGCCCTCTACTGGACTCTATGGGTACTATGGGTGGAGTCTGATAAATGCACACCATGCCGCAACATAACATCGACCCAAACACACTGATCCACGGAGCCTTTGTGAGTTTGAACAATGACTTTTGTTCTTACATCACATTAATTTTACACAGAAATAATATGTTCTAATGCCGGGGGCAGTTACTTAAGTCTACTAAAAGAAGAGTTTGACAAATTCCTTGAGTAGCGTTACATGAAAGGAGAAACCTACTCATGTCCTGTTCCTTCCCACTTCTTTCTATAAATCTAGAGTATTTTCATTGCCCAATAAAGGCAATCCATGGGCCAAATATGTGAGGATCCGCTCTCCCTTCATCTTTATCTAGTACAGCTCATCAGACTGCCATCACACCCCACTTACCAGCAATTTTGACCGTCTTTCTAAGTGTGCATTAACTACATACGATGCTCTTTCACCTGCGAGCTAATCCAGAAAATAGCTGCTATGAATGTCTTCTTCATTGTGCTGTGACACTGTCAATTAACAACTGCTTTTATTAAACAGGAAATGAAAAGGGGCACCGAGAATATTGGAATAGGAATGGCTCTCAGCATACCAATTAAGAGTCGTGGCATTGTGGTCACATTGGCTTGTCATGTGCGAAAGAGTGCACCTTGCAATTATCTGCGTGATGAATACGTGTTAATGCAGTATCCTCTTGAACTACACAGCATGCCGGGGTCATCAGGAGTGCATAGAGCTCTCTTCATTCAGTTAGTTGCCCTGGATTGCACTGTCGCAACATAATGGGATGAAAAAGGATTTTGATTGTGGGTTCAGTTGGGGTGATATTGCCGCTGTTCCCTTTTCACGTGGTATTCTGTTCATTTAGGCATGTAGATATATCAATATTAAACCTAAGAGGATAATTGGCTCGTGGTTGGCTGGATGAAACATAAATATTAGGTATTTAAGTGACATCAATGGGAAAAGCTGGGCTATCAGCACCTACTGTAAGGACTATGGCCTTCTTGTTCTTCAGTGCCAGCTCTGTAATGCCGGAATTTATAAACCCCAGCTGCAGGTTGTTGAGACCATGTCATTAGACTGACTGCATACACAGCAGATGGAAATATTAAAGCGGAAATGGTTTCCAAGAGACACACATCCATGCTGTAAGTACCTTGCAGTCGCTCTGTAACAAATAAGAACTCTGGGAATAAGAAAAGAATATTTCATCAGAGGGAAATGAACAGCTGTATTTATACAGCCAGACAGTTAGTTATGAAATCCAACATGTTATCTCCCAATTAGACAATTAGAGAAAAATATATACAACTGCACAATCCCTGTATAATCTGCAAACAGATACACAGATGTACCAGATGTCATAGTGGGTGTGGCGTGAAGAGACTTAAGCATGTATTATGCTTGATGTATCTGTGAGGGTTGCAAGTGTAGGGGCAGGTGGCCATACCCTGCAGGGTGTCTGTGTTTATGGCATGGGGACTAGGAATTTGGACCATCTATATTGCACCCAGCGATGTTCAGTTTCTTGTTCTCGCTCTTTACCTGCTAAATGCCCCGCTATGTGCACAGTCTGTCTTTTTCTTTGTCTGTTTTTTTGGTGTTGAGCAGTTCATGAGTGTGGTGAGAGTAAGCCAAAAGAGTACATTTGTGGGGCAACCAAAAGGGATTAGCTGAAAGACACTGAAATGCTGAGGGTACTGCAGAGCTGGGTAATACTTTTATGTTCACTAATATTGACACCTTTCACACACACTTGGTCTTGATTCATTGTTAATGTAAAAGATATTATAGCTGCTTTAAAGGTTTGATAAGAATGTGAGCCAACGTGATATCCTCATTGAAGTACAAACGGATTGTATAAATAGATCCACATTTACTGAGGAGAGAATGGACATATGCTCTCACGCTGACGCCAAGCAGAAATCATGTAGTCAGTGCTACTTCTGCTAGTTGGCTGCGGTAGACATGGTGCCTTGCTCATTCTGTGATGGGCCAGCTTTGGCGGCACACAAACCTCCACAGTGAATTGTCCCAGTGCTCCATTTCACTGCCTGCAAGCGTTCTTCACAAAGCAAGTAAAACCAATTTTACCTTAATCAGAGCTCCAGCTGGTTACAAAGTGCCTATAAAATAACTCAAGGTCCAAGAAACAATTATTTTAATTCACCATGAGAAACAAACATAGCTATCACCCCATGTGCGTTTGCGGTCCCTAAAGTACATTTCCAGAGAAAACTTGCTCATTACAGGGTTTATTCTATTGTGTCATTGAATTTTGGAGGACAAGTGCTTTCAAAACCAACTGCGTGATGGTGTTTTTTGCCCAAATTGGCCATTATTTTTATACATAGACATTTTCTTGTTTAAAAATGAGTTGTTGTGTAACCTTGACATACTTAGAAGTAGCTGATAATAATTGTAAGTATCAAAAGGACTTGGGGGCAAATCTCACGTGACTCATGTAAAAAATACAGGAACAGGAAATGCTTCTGCTTTTGATTCTAATAAAGTACAACTAGCTACAGTAGAACAGAAGGGGGATAGGACAATGAATTTCTGTTTTCAAATATGTTATTCTGGTGTTTTAGGAAAGTTCCAATGTCCATAAACCTGCTGCACTGCCTCATAAGGACAGTACCACAGGTGACACTAAAAAATATATCTTTTGACCAAGGTAAAACCCAAACTTTTACTTATTATGCAAGTGTCTACGATGGTATTTCTAGGTCGTCAGTAGACATACAGAACATCTATCTGCAAAACAACGAATCTCTTTACTGCAATATAAGTAACAGAATTAGACATAAAGGAAAAATTATTATTCTGTGTCTTATCAGTGTGTGTTTGTTTGTGCATGCAGTGGTGTATAAAGTACCCAAAAGCCATACTTGAGTAAAAGTAAAGATACCTTACTGGAAAATTACTCCAGTAAAAGTAAAAGTAGAAGTTAAAAGTTAAAAGTTAAAAGTAAAAGTTAGAATACTACTTGAGTAAAAGTCTTAAAGTATCTGATATTTATTGTACTTAAGTATCAAAAGTAATTTCTGATATTAAATGTACTTAATATTGAAAGTAAAAGTACAAGTAAATGCTGTTAATAAAAAAGCAAAGGGTCAGAATTTTGAGAATTATGAAGTTTATTCTTTTAAGTGCTGTGGCACCATGACCAAGGACAAGGTGCTGTGTTGAAAATAATTGGGTTGGCTGTGATCCATCCAGGAGCAACAATGTTCAACATAATATATTGTACATAAGTATACTTTTGCATCTACTATGAACTTATCATCATAATTCTCCGAAAAGCAATATGACACTATGAAGGAGTTGTAACAGTGCGTTTATAAGTATGCTCATTCCGACTAGAGGATGTAGAGGGCAAATGCATAATGTTGTGTTCAGCAAAAAATATCCACTTGATGCATCAGGTCAGTATTTTGAGAAAGGACACCTGCCTTGTAAACTCCTATGGGCCTGATTTGAACACAATAGGCAAAGGTTTTGCTCAAGCTGAATCTGCTACCATCATAACTCCATCTGATCATCCACAAAATGACCCAAATATCAAAACATGATCAATACTAAAGCAGCAACCCAGTCGTTACTTGAAACTGAAAAATGTCCTGTTCATTTTCAAAAGACAATTCTAATACAATGCAGCTTCTTTACATTCTAATAGAATGTAAAGAAGCTACAGTGTATCAGAATGATTCTATTGAAGTTATTCCTTTTTTAAATGTTTTAGACGAGTCACTAATCACTTTAAAAGAGTGATTATAGCTGATTTAACTTACAGACATGAGATCGATCTTCTCATGTCACTCTCTTTATACAAGGATATAAATTCATCCCCGTTTTATTGATATCTTACGAAGTTACTCCTCATTTTTCGTGCGTTTTTCCTGCAAAAGTCCAGCAACACGAGTCTGTTTTCGCTTGTTACATGCATACTGTCTTTTCAAAATAAACTTCCATCTTCACAGGAAACAACTAAGGTTTTTAGGCAATGGAACTACTTAGTTAGGTTTAGGAAAAGATCGTGGTTTGCGTTAAAATATCTACGGAAGTGGCGTTGCTTAAGTACGGAAGTTACGTCACAAATAAATCAACATTGGCTTCTCGTTTCATGCACGGCACAAACTGCGGCCTCCTGGAGGAAACACCAGTGTTTGTTTGACCCATCCACCTCTCCTCATCCCACCCGTCCTGTGTGGAATTCTACTCGTGTTGTCGCCCGCTAGCTATAGCATATAGCATCCTGGGCATCACTGGGAATCTAAACACCGCGGCTTTGAGAGCACTTGTTTTGCGCATTAACGTGATTAACCAATGATTTAACTGATTCACCAAACCTGCTTGCTTGCAGTCTCTGTTCCACCACAGTCCCCGACGCTGGTCTCATGATTCATTTTGTTTCTAAAGATAGATTTAATTTTGTAGCGAGTAACGAAGGTTTCAGGGGAAATGTATCGGAGTAAAAGTATCAGTTCTCTTTGCAAAATGTAGTGAAGTAAAAGTAAAAGTCAACAGAAATATGAATAGTAAAGTAAAGTACAGATATCCAAAAAAACGACTTGAGTACAGTAACGAAGTATTTCTACTTCGTTACTATACACCACTGTGTGCGTGCGTGCGAGCGTACAGGCACACGTTCATTAAGCCATCATCTGCAGATGGTTTTTGTGGAACATATTGTGAGGAAGGAATTTGTTCTCTACAGTAATGAGACGAAAACGTCATGTTATTTTATTCATCCAGCAAAAGCCAGTCTTCGATGTTCTCACCATTTTTAATAGCTGTATTTCATTTCCTTTCAGTCTTCTTTTTTGCCTCGCACCTCGTCGTCATGTCAGGGATAGTTTGAGCTGTTTTTTTTTTTTTTTTTGGTTTCCTTCCACCTTTTAAACCCTATTTCAGTTTTGGTTCCAACAGTAATACAGCTCAGCATCTTGCATAGTTTTTGTTTTTACAATTGCTACGTCTGTTTCATAGGAGGAGGTAGAACATTTGGCCCGTTGACAGCTTGCTGGTGAGTTAGTGAGACAGAAGACCAGCGATAGTGCTACATAACAGCATGCAGTCTGAGGAGAGGACAGGTTTTGTGTTGGCGGAGAAAATATTTCAGATTTCAGAAATTGACAGCTGATTCTTACTCGAGTCTGAAGCAAATAAATATCATCTCGTATGAATTCATCCGCCTGAACGCGTGTCAGCGAAGAAATGTTAAATCATTGGAACACAATTGTATTTCCGAGACATGGGGGCAGTGCAGTTTATTAAAGGTGTTTTGTAGGGTAAGGTTTTTTCCTTTTTTGCGAGTTTAGAAAAGTGAAATAAACGCCTTGAATAAATACACTGGCACATTTGAAAAGTGTAGAGTTTAAACATGCGAGTATACTTTAAAAGTGTTTCAGAAAAGCACAGCTTTCTGCAGAGTGCAGTGTGTTCCATGTTGGACCTTAGAAAATACTATCTGATCCCTTGAGAAATGTTCCCTCGTGCTTCATGCCTCCTTTCTATAAGGATTTTATTTCAAGTATCAAAGTATGCTTTTCTGTGGCAGTATGTTTCAAGAGACTCTGTGACGGAGGCTCACCCTTCTTCACCGACAGGGAAATGTTTGCCTGGAAGAGGTCATGAAAATATCGAACAGCCGTCTGCTAAAACAGGAGCCTGAGTGCGTCAGGTGAATGCCATGTGTAAATTCCACTTCATCCCTCTGCTCATATTGAAATTCAGACGACAAATAATTGAGTGAGGAACCAGTCTTCTTTCAGATGATTTCCCCTCCCAACCACCAAGAATGACAGTGTCTCTAGCGTAACGGTGTCCAATTGGCTGTTTACAATACTGGAAAGCAAAAAGCGTTTCAGTACCAAAGCAGTTCTTCTCTATAAATAATATCTGCAAAACACAGAGGTCTTTTTCATTTTAACAAAGGATGAAGTGGGCTAAAGGCTTTCAACCCGAGAACTGAAGACTGCCATGGCAGCAGCGCCTCATCAGGGTCTTACTGTAGAAGTGTATTTGCATACCAACAAGCACTTGAAAAGAAGTGTTCTGTAAATAACTAACAAGGGATGAAATTTGAGAAATGCATATGGCCGCACATCATATTGTTCTTGCTGACAGGGATATCATAAGCTAACTGGTCAATTATTCATCATTTTGTCTGGTAACCATTAGATTAAAAATGTAGTCTTCCTAAATATTTTATCCAGCCTGTGTGCTGCAGCGGTGCAGTCTTTGAATGGCGTGAGATATGACTAGCACCAACGTCATGCATTTGGGATTAACATATTCAAATTAGTCTGCAAACATTACAACGATTACATCATCAAAGTAATTGCCTCAGCTAAATTAAAATAACCTTTTGTCACCACACACATTGCGTTATTTGATTAGGCCAATCAAAACTCAAGTGTTCCTTTGCCTCTATTTACACTTTACCTTTTTCGATCCAGGAATATCTGCTGCCTGTTTTTAAGTGCTTGTATACAAGTCAGTTGACAATTCATCTTTAATGGTTTATCGTGCCTGATATTACCATATATGTGGTTTTGTTTTTTTATTTGTTTTAGGATTAAATCTGTTCTGTGATTACTTAAAGATATTTATCTCTTGCAAACACAAACACATGGCAGGCAGAACTTGCTCAACTGATTCTTATCCGTCCTGTGGATTGTATACTGCTTTCAATTTTATTTCTTATCTTTTATTATCTTTTTTTCTAATAAGAATATCCTCAACTAAGCCCCAAAAGCTGTTGGTAGAAATTAGTCCACATTGAAGCATGTTTAAAATGGACCACAGAGAGCATGAATATCTTGCCTTTCAAATGTGGCAGTTCATTCCAAATGTGTGAACATGATCTAAAGTATAAATATAACATAACATCAGCAGAATATGCTTGTGAGATGATGTACCTATAGTAGCTTCATTGTAAAGTCTTTCATGTTTACATTTTTATCATGTAAGAAATTACCCGTGAAAAAGTTTTCTACAACTAGAAGAAACAATTTAATTTGTGAATCCATGCATCTTATTCTGTGCAGACCGGAGTATTGGAGCCCTGGATAAATTGCAGTTTCAGAGCAGACAGACAATTACGCATACTTACATTCACACCTACCAGCAATTTACATATCCTGCATGTTTGACTGGGGTAGGAAACTGGAGGATCTGGAGGCACGCAACCCACGCAATATTTGTGTCAACAACATTTAAAAACAAACACTGACTGACAATGCAGGGGACACATGAGCTGCACTCAAAGCATTGAAACATTGCGACTGCTCCAGAAGGTGCTCCATTGTATATTTAATTCTTCCTCTTGCATGTTGTCAAAGATTATACAAATGACAACGCCTGTTCAGTTCAACACATCTGCGATTGTTATTTTTGAAACAATTGGCAGCGACAGTGTGTAGCGGTGTATTGTGCCTTAAAATGTCTCGGAATTGACATTAGCAGCCTTTTAATAAGCATACACTCGATTTTTATACTGCAATATATGACGTCCTTTTTTACTTCAATACAGTCATATCTAACAATGCTCAACTCCAGTGACAGAATGTAAATATTTCATTTGAAGAAGCCAGTTTCTCAATGAGCAAAATGTATCCTGCAGTGCTGCTGCTCAAAACGCATTATTAATTTAGAGACTTGAAACTCCACCAATGCTTCCTCTATCTGATATTTCAAAGTTGTGCACATCTTAGTGGATTTTAGTAAGACCCTGTCTGGATATTACTTTGCATGCTGGATCACCTTCCTCTTCTTGCCTAGAGAGGAAGCCCGCGCATATAAATCGAGGAACGAAGACATACAAAATCGTGTACAAGTTCTGGTTATGTGTTTTCTGACCCGGCTACTAATCGTCTGCTTTCTGCTGTTATTTTTCAGGGTGCGTGTGTTTACCTTTACCAAAAGATATTTTGCCTCTGCAGTAGCTACCACCATCCACACGTTCACTCAAATGCTTGTGTTTTCAGCAGATCTCATATATTACATGTATTCCATCAGGCTGGACATATTTACTCTCAGCGTCTTTTCAGATCTTTTATGCAGCACAGGGTGTTTCATCATTATCTCCCTGTTTTGTTGGCCTCTGCGTGAGCTTGTAAAGCATCTGGAACGTGTTGCAATGTCATGGTCCATTTTCACCTCTGGCCTAATGATTTCTCCCTCTATGTCTACTCGTTTAGTGATGCTGAGGACTGGTTCTGTGAGTGCCCCCCGCTTTACACCGGCCGGCTGTGCCAGTTCAATGCTTGTGAGCGCAACCCCTGCGGTCATGGAGCCACATGCATCCCAAAGTCTCCATTGGAGGCTGTATGTCTCTGCCCCTACGGAAGACAAGGTCTACTGTGTGAGGAACGTAAGTGTTACAGAGAACAACCCTGCGCAGATAGAGGAGTCGCATAGACTTAGCAACTTTATTAAGACGCTGATCTGAAAACAGTTGGTGAATGAGAAGCCCTGAGCAGTTGGTAAAATGAGAGTCTCTTGTTAAGTAAAGGGATTAATGAAACAAAATGATGCTGCAAAGGCAGAAACGTCTTCCTCCTGCAAAGTCAGATAATCAAGGCAAAACTCACGGCCGCTTTACTGAATATTCCAAAAGACGTTTTAGTTCATAAGATTTTATTTCCCAACAATTTCAGCAGTGTCGCTCAAAGTAACTTTTCTAATGAACTTTTCTGTAAAGATGTCAGGATTCTGCTGTATAGCAAGACATTGATCTCACATTACCAGAACGTTAGCTTGCTGTTACTTCTGCCTGTATGTGGTTATTATTGTTATTTTCCATTTCCTCCTACGGTAGCAATAACTTCCTATTCATATCACACAACTCCCCAGCAATATAAATGTGATTTGACTGGCTAACCAATACTAATGACAATTTCTGAACTGGTAGCATTATGACTCTAGTTCAGATCACTTTACGACAGTCTTGCAATTATCTCACAATGAAATTCATGAAATTCTGTTCACTGACTTTTCCTCCAGCACCATTAACAGGTCAAAAGGTTTTGTCCGATACTTTGGTTAATCATCAAATACTTGCTAAACGGACATTCCCATTTGTATTTACTGCTAATTAAAAAATGTTAGCATCATTACATGCTAAACTAAAATGATAACAATGGTACACATGAGCATGCCATGTTAGCATTGTCATTGTAACTATGCTAGCATGCTGACATTTAGCTCAAAGCACTGCTGCTCCACAGAGCTGCCGGCATGATTGTAGACTCTTGTTTATTGTTTATTGTGTACTCAAACTTGTTAAATAAGGCAGTCGCATAAAGCTTAAAGTTCAGGATGACCAAGCAGTTATAGAAAATGGGAATTTCTGTTTTAAAGGCATTCAAGAGCGGTTTTAAGTCTCTATTCTATGACTGCAAACAGTAAGACCATAAGAGAGAGAAGCTTCACAGGTTGTGGTTCAAAGAAATAAAGGGTTTTGCTTGATTAAATTGTCTGTAGGAGCAGCAGGGTGCTCGGCATATAAGTCGCTGAGTTTGCCACAGACTCTCTGCAGCCACATCCCAAACAGAGTAATCTAACCTTCCAGTGTCAAACTAAGTATACGGCTGACATTTGAATTTAATCCTGATAACATCAGATACGATAAGAGTCAAAACTGATCACTCCTAAGGTCCCCTGGGCTTTATTGTATGCTACTTGGTGCACTTCTCCTCATGTGGTAGCCTTATCTAAATACTTTCAGTGATAGCATGGTAGTTGTCTTTTATTTGAGAAAGTTCTAAAGTTGTTTGTCCAGCAGTAAACATGAAAGAGAAACATTTTTCTCTAAATACAAGATGTTTAGTTCAGTTCCCATGTGCACTTTAGTAGATAAGGTTGGTCTCTGAACTAGCGGGAAAGGGACGACTAGGAAGTGCTATTGATGCTGAAATGCCTCAAGACTCGAGCTCATGAAACATTAATGGATATTTAAAATGAATTCACTCAGAAGTAGTAATGGTTTACCTTTGTATAAAAAGTGCCGATACCTCCTATAGATTCATGTTTCTGATTGATAGAAAATACACTACACGTGAAATATACAGTATTACTTGTACAGTACTACCACATCTTGTTTCTCCCGTCTTATATGTACTGTCTTTGCAATTTATGATAATGAATGATTGTGATTGATATTTTTGAAAATATTTCAAGTCAAGGGAGGATGCGTAAAGTGACAGGTGTGAGTGGACAAAGCAAGAGAAAATGTTGCAAGAAAAATAAAATAATACTCACAGTCTTAAAATAAACAAAAACAACAGCTAACTCTAAAGATACAGTAATGTAATACAATCTTTTTTTAATTAGGTCGTATTGTGATACATTTCATACAATCCATTTTCAATGTTTTTTAACATCTGTGCTTAAACACTGACCAGTATTATTCAGCATCAGTATTCAGTGAAGTACTGATATCGTAAAATTTCTGTTAAATTTGCATTTTGCCGAGCCTGAAAAGACAATAATTCTGTATACAGTATCTCTACCTCAGGAGAGCTGTTTTCAGCTGTTCAGTGGCAGCTAGGATGCACATCGCGTACCTGCATTTCTTTCAGAATGCATATCACAATCTGCCGCTGAATGTCATATCTGTTTTTCTCCTGCAGCTCCTGTTTGTTTGCTCCACATTACACAAATACCAAACCAAGTGGAAATACTATGTGATATTATTTGACAGAGTATGTCGTTATCGTCCATAGATGGATGCATTTCACGGGAGCTTTCCATAAGTCTCTTTGTTAATAATATGTTCTGCAGCTATACTAGTTAATTTCACCAGCACTGCACTTTATTTCGAAGCGTTATACAGCGTTAGTTTTCTAATAGAAACCATAAAGAGGAACACACAACTGTATACCAATACACCTCCTGATTTGTGTTGATTGTATTCACACATTATAGATAATGCTAGTGGCTGTCTGTGTGATGGTTGAATGAGTATGATGTTCTTGTCTGCCTGTCCCGTATACAATCACAGGGTAACAATCACTTAAAATATAATGGAACTTAAATAGCAACATTACAAACGATGCCTTCAAGTTTCGACTGAGGGAAACACTTCTGTGAACAACATGACCCTCACAAATTTAGAAACCGGTGTTGTCTTGGTACGGTTCCTGATATTATGTGCACCTCTTGTACATAAGTAATACGACACAGATACTAATAGGCACTCAAATGAAGTTTAGAAATAAATCCGTTGGAATTCTGAAATCAAATTGTATTTAATGTAAAGCAATATATCACATTTGTAACAACATCATTTGTATTCATTCCTGGTCATCTAAAATTAGCAGATGTCAGTATAGATCACTTCAGACACTTATTTCATTTGTACAATATGCTCAAGGGTAATTCGTCCATGAACAGAGTGAATACACTCAAGGTCATCTCATTTTGCATTAATTGCCGACATGTTTGCTTCATGTCTGAGCTCAGTTGCTATTACAAGGCATAAAGTTGATCATGTGTACGGTCAACTCAAACTCACACCGTAGATGTAGCCGCTTACAGTTCATTCAGTGAAACCATTGGGCAAATACAGCGCTACCATACTAGGGATGATAACAGAAGCATTTCTGGCTTTATTAATAATTTAGCAGCCAAACAGAGCTGAGGGGAGCTGTGAACCCCTCTTAGCCATCGCCTGGGGCTTCAGAAGAATATGCAAGGTGTTGAAGAAGAGCAGTTTTATTTTTTGTTGTTGTTGTTTGAATGCTCACTGGTGTGTAAACAAAAAAACACGGCAGCATGTAATTCTGAATGAGCACGGGGACATTTACATTGAGTCCCCAGTGTAAAATCAAGGAGATGGGTGTGCTGAGATGGAATACAAGAGAGCATGATTGAATAAGTAAACTTGACATTGTAATTGAATATCACTGGGATTATTGTGCCACCCTTGTGAACATTGGGTATGAAGCAATGCGTGCTCGCCAGAACACTTCCTAAACAGCTACTAATGAAAATAGAAAAGGACTGAAGAGGTGATAGTGTTTGAAAACAGGTCATCATCTAATAGCATTCAGAAAGGAAAATATTTCACTAACCCCTGATATGTAATGTGTAGCAATAGTGCCATCTTTTGGCAAACTGTGAGGGAGATAATAAATCCAACCTGTTCAATTCAAACCGCACAGACACAGAACCCAACATACACCAGTTAATGCGATTTTAACACAGATATGAAATAAACGTGTTTGTGAATGTGTTTGTTTTTGCAGCCCTCAATATAACTCGTGCCAGATTCAGTGGAAGTGACGAGTTTGGTTACACTTCCTTCGTGGCTTACTCACCCATCCCGAGCCTCAGTTTCTTCTATGAGTTCAAGCTGAAGTTCACCCTTGCCATTAATTCATCTGCTGTGAAAGACAACCTGATGCTGTTCGCTGGGCATAAAGGACAAGGTGAGCTCAATCTAGGCATCCGCACAGCCGTTTAACATCATTCTGGCGGTCAAATGAAAAGAGGAAAACTGCTTTGAGTTGTCTGCTCAGATGGATTTGAGTTGTCAAACTTCATTAAGGATTTTAAAAGAAGTGTTTTGAGAGATTTCACCCGCTGTGTATGGTAATGTGCTTACCTAATAGATATCCAATCTCCTCTGAGATTCTCTAATCAAGAGGATTCCCTCAGGATTTTCTTTCTTGGCAGATTTTGAGGCATTAATAATGAGTCTTCCTGCACTCCAGTAATTAATTGATATCTAGCTAAACTGTTATTGTTCTTGACTTTCAAAGAGCATGTTGGCATTGCTAGAATAAAAAGGAACTTGTGAACCGAGCATCTCAAAAGTATCAGTCTTAATTGCATTAAACAGGCTTTGATGTGTTGGTGCAATGGGATGCTGTCAGCAGCCATCACTTTAAATTAGGATCTCCCTTCTGTGTGGTCAGATTTGGTAGCAGGTATCCGCTGTGTTATTGTCAACAGCATATTTCATAAAACGATGAAGAATTACAATAAACTTGAGCATCTTCTGGACTTATTTTCTCCTAAGAGTTAAATTCATCGAGGTGGAGGCAAACAAAACAACAGAAATATGAATAATGAAACGCTTGTCAGCAGAGAGAGCAGCACTATTTCACATGGTGCAAATGCAAAGGCACAATATCAGAATAGATGAAACACACACAATTTGCATGATCATCGGTTAAATGAAGTGGATCTTTTATTATTGGATGGCAGTGATCAAGTTACATGGAATTGAATTATGGAACCCATCAGCTATATGTTTGACGTCAGAGAAGCCTCTGGGGGCAAGGGGCCGTATTGTTGGGGATTCGGTGTAGCCAGCAGATGTCCGGGCCAAGACTTCCTTTTCCATCTGCTGCTAATTGTTTACAGTCATAGATGTTATAGATGAAGTGTTAATGAGGAAATGTGTGAGTGTATATATGTCTCCTGCGGTCTTGACAAACTACGTGTCTTTTCCAGGCAACGCTGGTGATGACTTCCTCGTTTTGGGACTACGAAATGGCAGAGTTGTGCATAAATTCAACCTTGGATCAGGTGTAGCAACCATAGTCAGTGATCGACTTAACCACCAGATCAACGTTCACACCGTCACATTTGGAAGGTCCAAGAAAACAGGATGGCTGAAGGTGATTTGGTGTTTTGAAAAGTGTCATCTTTGGGTTGTTGGACCACCACAAGCCTCTAGACCAGCTTCAATGCTTCAAAGACCATTCTCTTAAAATAGTGTCTCCCAACCTGGGGGTCAGGACCATTCAAGGAGGTCCCGAGGTAAAGCTTAGCAGATCACCAGAGAATCGAAGGGATAAGAAAGAAATATTTATTTCCGTTAACAACATTTAGTGTGAGAATGGTTGTATGCTATCTATTTCTGATTTGTATCTGTATCTAGCCATTTTCTTGTAAAATAATGAATGATTTGAGCTCTTCAGACTTCCAAACATCCTTCAAAATGAAACAATCTCAACTTTTGAACTGCTGAAGACCATTTATATGATCATGAAAAGGATGTTTGCATCATCTAAGTGTGGCAAAAAAATCTGCAACAAGAGTGAGATTCTATCGAGTCAGAAAGGCCTGTCTGTTCAAAAGCATGGGAGTATGGTAGCTACTGTGGCAAATATGCCAATTGGTGCCTGAATAACTCGGCGATCAATCCAAAGTCAGATTTTTGGCAGATTTTTTTGCCGCCTACAGCTAGTAAACCTCGAGCTGGAGTACTGACATTGTACTGTTCTTCTCAGGTTGACGGACAACGGAACAGAACAGGATCCACTCCAGGACCCCTGATGGGCCTCAATGTTTTCAACCAGCTCTTTGTTGGTGGATATAATGAGTACACCCCTGAACTGCTGCCACTTGGATCCAGGTTCCGTCACAGCTTTCTGGGTAAGGCTGCCACGACTGTATTACAACCCAACGCTGTTGTCTGGAGTTATAGCACTGGGACTTGGAGTTTCTCCCAGGATCTCTGTCTCTTTGTGAGCAGAGGGGAAGGTGCGTAATGAAAAAGGCAGTGACAGGCTCGGACAGCTGTATTAGGCCAGAACAGAGCTTTGAGGTTGATTGTATCTGCACCCTTTAATCACTTCACACCCCCTGTACACTTTTGCATTGTGTGCAAATCCAATCCGGCTGCTGATAAGTCACTTGAACAAGGGTGCCATACAAATCATCTTCGTTAATATCAACATCATTCTCTCAGGTGACCCAATGTAGGAATGTATTCTGGAGAGCATTCATTGTGCCCACTAATGTGCGGAACTGTGGAGCAAAATTGCCATAAAAGTAATGAAGACAACAGCTATGAATATCATCATAACCATATAGAGCTCTAGTCTCTCCATTACAGCGATGAAGCTTGTTATTACAAAATGTCATGGCGGATCCATTTGAGGTGAGCAAGAGCTGTTAATATTTAAGGACTGGAGCCATTTTGTGTGTTTGCTTATTCATCATCGCATTATTCATTTTTCTGCTTGCCAAATAAACTTTCCAAAATCAAATCAGCTTTGGTAAAGCACCTGTTTGCCCATGCTGTATAAGATTGTCATACTCCCCTTTGCTGGTAAGCACTACCTGAGTCATGCGACACTGGTGGTACCATGACCTTTTTGCTCGGGATGTAATGAGAACTCATGAGCGTCTAATCAGATCTGTGTGACCTTCCTCAAGCGCTAATCATGATGGCTGGCAGTGAACAAACTGATAATGCACTTCACTCCCAGTTATCAACAGATCCACACTCCCCCTGTGGAAAGGTGGCAGAGGAGGTACTGTGGCTTCTGGGTAAAAAAAAAAAAAGAAATCAGTTACTCAATTTGAGCTGTTGATCAAACAACAAGAAATGGGCAAGTTTATGTTTGTCAAACTTGTCTTTTTAAACTGATTTCATCAGACTTGCTGAAATATTTGAGGTTGATTTACCTTTTGAACCATAGTCATAATAGGAAATTAGTAGAAAATATGATTCTGGAACTGAAAATCTCTTTTCTGACAGGTATTAATGCTACCTCTGGTTTCTTGGTTCTGTTACAAGAGTGGGTGAATGCAGCTAAAACAAAAAATAAACAGCTTTTATAATCTTCCTCAAGAATCTGCTTCGCTTTTCGACGGTTTATTTTTTTGCAGCACAGCAACCATCACTTGAGTCTGCCAAGAAGACAGCATCACACCATGAATATTCATGAATGAGCATGACATTTCCCCTGCATCCTGTTTATGCCAATGACTAATGCAGCAGAGACAGGAGTGTGCATGTGACTACATGGCTTGTGTTCAGGCCTTGTATTTATAGAGGGTCCTGTGCTCTGCAGGTACAGGCCAAAGCAAATATTGTCTTGATAAAATTGCGTTATGAAAGCAAAAAGCAAATATGATGAGGCAGATGCATGATGAGTGGGGGGGACATCTTGGATGTGAACTGTAGAGACTGCAGAGATTATATTCCATCAAATTCATAGTTGACATCTAATAAAGACATGCAGATTTCAGTATGTTTACTTGATAGGAAACCCTGTGGTTTCTCAGAATACAACAACCGTCAAAGAATTTAATTTCGACCACATTAATCACATTTTAGTGTGCGCACCATTTATTTTCATACACGGAAAGATGCCGTGTTTCCTCCGACAATCCCCTATCAGAGTAATTAAAGATATCCCTCTGACATACAGTCGGTTTGTTTGTTCATTTCAAAGGGTGCATTTTTGACGTGCAGTTTCGTACAAGAAGAGACAGAAAGCTCCAAGTGCTGGGACAGCCTTCGGGACATCCTGCGTTCGGGCGCAGCGTGGGTCAGTGTGGAGTCGACCCGTGTGTTCATGTCCACTGCAGAAACGGAGGGACATGTGTGAACTCCGGCTCATCTGTCTAGTAAGTGAAAATAAACAATATTTCGATTCATTTTCTGATTATTTATAATGATTCCACTTGTGAATAACATAATGTAGTCTTTTCTAGTTGAGTTGAATGCCCCCAGCAGCTTTATGTCATGTGTATACTGTGTATAGCCATATGTATTGTGATCGACATCAGTGCCCTATAGAAAATCAGTTACACAGTGCAAGTATAGCAAAAGGGATTGACAGTGTTTACAAGCTTTTTACAGTGTCTGATTGTGTGCGTCTGCAGTTGCCAGTGCCCATTTGGATGGAAGGGAGCACTCTGTTCTGAGACGGTGTCTGTGTGTGATGTCGAGCACAGCCCCCCTCCTCTGTGCGCCCATAGCTCCACCTGCATCCCTCTCCCGAATGGATATACCTGCCAGTGCCCCCTGGGGACTGCAGGACTCTACTGCGAAAAAGGTTGCATCATTGAATCATAACTGGATAATAATAATGTTTCTTTTCCTTCATTTCATAAGACAAGACCTTCACTATTCAATTACTGCTCTATTGTTTTGCCTGTTCAGCTGTGGCCATCAGTGATCCGTTCTTCAGCAGTAACCAGTCTTCGTGGATGTCATTCCCACCTGTGAGTACTAGACACAGGACTGTTGTGCAGCTGCAGTTCCAGCCTTTATCACCTGATGGCATCCTTGTCTACACTGCACAACATCTCGGTGCCAAAGCTGGTGAGGATATTCAATTCCAGTTTATTTTAATGAACGAAATATTACTGTTTACTGTGCAGAATGTCAGTGTGTTGATATGTAAGATCACTATTTTCTCTGATCCTTGTTTTGTTATCAACATATCATACTGTATGCTTATTTGACTTTTTTCAACATATATTTAACATTTTATGGGTTTTTTTGTCGACATGGTCTACTATTACTTTTTCTGAACTTTTTCAAAATACTATTCTATGACTTTTTTTCTTAACATATTATACTGTCATTTTTTTTTGCTTTTTTCAACAAACTGTAAGATAACTTTACTTTTACTTTTTTGTGAATATTTCCAACGTTCTATGAATTTCTTTGACATAATGTGACTTTATCACTACTTTTTTACATACTGTACTAGGATTTTTTCGGACTTTTTTGAAAATGTAGTCTGACATATTTATAACTTTTTTCGTCATACTATACTATGACCTTTTTTTCGACATACATCACTGATGTTTTTCCACTTTTTTGACATAATATACTAAGTTTTTGACTTTTTATGACTATATTTGCCATGCTATGTTATGACTTTTTTATTTTTATTGAGATACTATACTGTAACTTTTTTGTATGTTTTTTATGATTTTTGTCAACATACTATACTATGACTTTCTATGACTTTTTAATTACTTTTTTTTTTCGACACAGTACTATGACTTTTTATGACTTTTTTCGACACACTTGTGGTTTTTTCAATGTCGATGATCGTTGGCTTGAAGTTGATTCTACCTTAATATATAAAAGCTGGCTTAACACTTATTTGCTATCTGACTCGTGGTGAGATACCACAGGATTCTCACTAATACAGGAACTCAGTGACGAACACCCACAGAATACAAGAGAGATTGAAGTTTCTTCAGTTCACGCAGATTTATTTGCACTACACAGAATACAAGCAAATCGAGTTGTCCGGACTCAACTGAACTAGAACAAAGAAATGCAACCTACTTTATACTCCCCCTCCCCCCCCTCCCCATGCAGGATGACCCCCCTTTACTCATCAGCCCTCAATGTTCATCTAAACAATAATTTCGTTCATCAAGACTACAGTAGGGGATTCCTTGGCTATTTGCATCCTGTTTCCCCGTGGGAGTGGGGGACATCTGGGCTGCTGAGATAGGCAGTTGGTTCACTAATTAATCAGCATCATAAGGGACACCTGTCAGAGGATCCTACTGATCTCTGTTCCCCGTCATGCTAACTCAACAGGAATGCAGTCCAATGACCAGTATCTGTGCCTCTACTATGTTTGGGCCTATGTGCTGCTTGGATGGTAGCTTTGGGTCTTTCCCTGCTTTGTCTCAGTCCCCCCTCCCTTCCTTCTTATTTATTAATGCTCCTGCCAAACTTCTGGAGACATCACAGCCGTCAGCCGGTCACAGTGACCCAAGAAGAGCCAGACATTCTGGTCCCTGGGCCCATACACAAAGTGCGTCCTGTTTTCCTAGGGCGTGGTAGGGGTGATATTGCGGCCAGTCCCAACTGGACTTTTACGTAATTTTAGGACTCATGAGAGACATGAATCCTGTGACTAATCCTATGTCAGTGACTGTATGACTATGCCGGGGCCTGAACTGAGTTTGATACAAAAGAGTACAAAAGTAAGATTATAAAGATTACCTGAGCAAACGTATAATATAGAACCAAAATAAATGCATACATTTTACAGATAGATGAATAAACACATAGGATAACCTTGGAGAAAATAATATAGTGGCAAACACATACATTTTTCCTCCCTCACACTATACTATGACTTTTTCCACATGCTATACTATGACTTTCTATGACACACTATACTGACTTTTTCATGACTTTTTTCGACATGCTTATACTATGACTTTTTCATCATACTATAATTATTTCAACATGCTGACTTTATGACTTTTTTCGACACTGACTTTTTGTGACATTATAATATACTATGACTTTTTCATGAAAAAAGTAATATTGTAGCATGTCACATTCAAGTTTTACCACATGTCGTAAAAAAGTAATCGTAAAGTGTGACATTTAAACGAGAAAGAACTCGAGACATGTCTTACTATTTTTATTTTATTTCTACAGGAGACTTCTTCTGCCTCTCCTTGACATCCGGCTTTGTCCAGCTTCGATACAACCTCGGGGATGGCACCCACGTCTTGCAGTCTGTTCAGCGAGTGGACTTGCACGGCAGGACCTGGCACACAGTGAAGGCTGGAAGAGTTGGTCACCAAGGCTTCCTCAGTCTGGATAATAAGGAGATAAGAGAGCATGCGACTGAAGGGATGACCACCCTAGATGTTGCTACAGACATCTTTGTCGGGGGCGTGTCCACTCTGAGCTTCGTCTCTGTGGATGCAACTGAAGGGGAGCCGCTGGGCTTCACTGGGGGTTTAAGAGAACTTCTAATCAACGGTGAGGAGTTTGAGTTAACAGAGACCGGGGCGATAAGTGGAGCGAACGTAGGGGACTGGGATGGGACCGCCTGCGGGTACAAGGTGTGCCACAACGGAGGTCGCTGCAGCGCATCAGGAAGTGGCTCATTCACATGTTTATGTCTGCCATCGTGGACTAGCTCTGTGTGTAACCAGTCTGTAAGCTGTGTAAACAACATCTGCAAACAGGGTTCCTTATGTGCTCCATCTAGCGTCACCTCCTACCGCTGCATATGCCCCTTGGGGTGGGGTGGGGGGTACTGCGACACAGAAATAGCCACGGACACCCTCAGGTTTGTGGGAAGCTCATATGTTAAATATCAGGACCCGAGATACAACACAAGGAACTTTAAATACACAGAGGTTTCTTTCAGCTTCCACACACGCTCAAACGACAGCATGATAATGTGGATGGGTCGGGCCGAACATGAAGATGATGATTACCTCGCAGTTGGACTTGACAACGGCCACCTCAAAATCGCTGTCAATCTTGGAGAGAGACTTTCCGTCCCGATAGAATTCAGAAATCTCACACTGTGTTGCAACACGTGGCACAATGTCTCCATATTTTTAAACAGCACAATTATCCAGGTGTTCCTGAACTACAAGAGAGTCCTTTTCCACGACTTGGACCCATTCGAGCGTTACGTGGCCTTAAACTATGGTGGTCAGCTTTATTTTGGAGGATTTGAATTGTACCGAAATGTATCAATTGTCACTGCCGGGTTGTTTTCAAACAGCTTTGAAGGAAGTCTCAGAAATGTCTATTTGTTTAAAGATACCAAGCCGCTACTGTTTCTCAACAATAGTGAGGGTTTTAATGTTTATGAGGGCAATGAGTAGTAGTGATGCGATATAAAACTTGATATTAGTTGTGTTGTCTAAGGCCCTCCACAAGGAGATTTGTGTAACACCTGGTAGTAGTTATGTTCAGATGTAGTTATATTTTAATACTCGTTTCTTCAACACTGAAATCTCATCTGACTTTGTTATGGATCATATTGATTTTACTGGGATATGGGTACACCGTCTGATTCAGTGCTGCACACAAGTTGTATTCCCCGAGTCAGTTAATCCAGTCTGTCACCTCAAATAAATAGCTGTAATGCAACAATATAAATCTGTATTAGTTAGTTTTACCTTTAATACATTTAGAAAGAAATTAGATTTTTTTTTTAATAATCAATAAAAAAAAGATTAGCTTTATTATGAACTGTACATAAACAGTGCAAAGGCACACTTCATCTCTAATGTATATTACAAGCCAAAATGTATATACGTAAAAAAAAAGTGTTTGTAAAATATTTTAGCAATTTAAAAAAATTGAAGTAGGGGGAAAAAGCCAAGTTGCTGTTTAGATCACGGTCCTCAGTTAAATGCGTTCTCACCTTCATGCCATCTTAAACTTTTCACCACATGGTCCAAACTTGTTTTGCATGTTACTACGAGACTGAAAACATGTACTGATCAGCACAGCAGCTCAATATGAACAAGATATATATACAATAAAAAGGTTAAAATTTTAAAGTTGTTCCAATATTCTGTACTTCTTGGTTTCAAGAGAACGCGTCTTTAATACCACTGAAACTGTATTTCACTTTGGCTGCACCGTCGACAACATAAAATGGAACTCCTATGGAGGAAATGTGAAATAGCTGCAGATCGCTGGATAAAGTAACAAACAACTCCACTGTCAGCCAACACGGCCGGAGTGGTTTGAACCAGCCACGTGACCAACAAGCTAAAAGTCTTTCTTAGCAGGACTTTAAAAAACAACACAATCAACTGTCTTTTGAACTTCTCCGTCCGTTCTCATAATCAGAGTCCCGTCTGTGTCTGTGTCGGTCCTTGTGACGGCTGCTGTGATCGTCGCTGTGGTGCCTCTCTTTTCTCTTCTCACCGTAGCGGTCCTCCGAGTGTCCGTGGTGCCTGCTCCTCTCTCGCTCGTGGCTGCGTTCGTGCTTTTTCTCCCGGTCGTGGTGTCGGCTCTTTTTCCCGTGGTGAGCGTCCCTGTGATGGCTGTGCCTCCCGTGGTGGTCCCGTTCCTCCGTAGACCGCGGCCTCTCCCACGGGTCATTGTATCGCTCCTCTAGACGCTTGGGATCTTTGGCCAGGGAAGTAGGCTGGCCGGCTGGTTCCGGGTAGCTCTCGGCGTACTGCGATGATTGAAGTCCGGGAAGAATGTGTGAAGTGCTGTCCTGAGCCCACGGTGCACTGTGGTTCTGATCCTGGGTGTGTGGGCTGGACAACGTATTAGGAGGGTCCGTTGGGTGTTCGTCGCTACCAGGCACCTGGGGCTGCTGCTGCGGTGGGATTAGTGAAGCACTGTTGCATGCTGGGAAAGCTTGTGTCATTACGGAGTCGTGTTGGAGCTCAGATGCTTCCGTGTGACTTGCTGCTTGTGGTCCTTGAACTGGAGGAGGATCTACTGTCTGAGTTACTGCAGCAGCAGCCCGGAACATGCCAGGATCCTCCTTTTCACCTGCGAATGATTGAATAGTCGTTTGCTTTTCTCCCTCAGGTTTCTTCTTGGCCTGAGAAACCTGCAAGTATCCTTGGTGAAATAGTGTAACTGAATCATTTCTAGTGCTGCTCAACACAGGAACAGGTTTGGGACTCGAAGGCGCCGGGTGGCTGGCTTGATCCTTTTGTGGTGCGGTTGTTTTATCTACATTCACACTGGAATATGCTGAAGACTTTTTCAATATTCCACTTAAAGGAGGTTTAGAGACGTTGGTTTGAGCTGGAGCAGCCGGGGATTTTGACTGCGACAAAGAATTCCCTTCAAACGGAGCTTTTTCGGTTTCAGACAAAAGGCCAGAGTTGCCTTTGTTCGCAGAGGCAGCGCTGCTAGTTTCAGTCCCAATTTGAGCTGCTGACAAGCTTGCCAGGAACGCTTCGGTCGATACATCTGGAGGCTTATCTTTCAGAGAGACTGGTGCACTACGGGTCACCACTGCAGGATCCTTTCCTGATGAGTTGTTAGCAGCGGACGCATCAGTCGGACCGGATACTTCCGGTTCAGCTTTAACAGCTTTAGCTTCTTTCTTCTTGAAGACAAAGCGCTCTCGAGGAGCAGCAGCTGTTGGACTTTTAGAGTTTTCCGTTGAGGCCTCTGTTGCATGTTTAACTCCAACATCTGGCAGAGGTGGCAATTCCCCACCCCAGCCCAATAACACACCTGGGAGAAAACGCAGTGGTTTTTGGGGTTCCTGACTGTTGGTCTCCTCTGATGCAGATGGTTCTTCTGGAGATTCTGTAATTGGCTCATCAACATCTTCAGGCGTGTTAAGAGGTTTGTCTTTCTCTTTTTTATGTGCAGCAGTCAAGGAAGAGAGGAATTGTATCTCCTCCTCCTCTTTTGCTCGGGTTTCTTTTGTGGAGATGGTGATGGGCTTGATTTCAGGAACAATCCTGGCAGTTTCATTCATGTCCACGGGAAGAAAATCACTTTTCGGTCTCTGGCGAATTATGAGTCCAAGGAGAAGATTGGAGCGGTTGTTTTCTAAACCTGTAAAATGAAAAGATGAATGAAGTTTAAAAGATGAGAAAACGTAAGATCATTGACAGAGAGAAGATAAATTAGGTTTCTGTGTTCAGGTTACCTGGCCCATCAAAGGGAACGAGCTGATGTGGAACTTTTTCAGTGGCCCCCAAAGGTATGAGATACATGTCCTTCACTTGTTTGAGGTTATTGGACACGACCCCGAAACGCCTACGACTGCTGAAGTAGGCGAACAGAAGAGTATAGGAAATCTCATCTTCCTCCGTCTCGGGGGAGAAGCGAATTAGACACACCTCCTTTAATAAAAGAAAACGCACGAGTCAGTCAAATCTGCAATCCATGTGCAAGAAGTTGACCATAACTCTTCAATGGAGCAGCTTTATAATGCATCACATGAAATCGGGATGTTAATTGTGTGACGTAAGCTGCTCTTTTATGTAATTCTGGGTGATTATATTCAATGACTGCATTTTATTATAGGCTGTTTAATCCCCTTTAAGAAGGAAAGCTGCCCAAAAACTCACCTTTGTTCCAGTTGCCCGAATCTTCTCCAAGTAGTCCCACACCGTCTGTGGACTGATCCTTCCGCCAACTTGAACGCTGTCTGGAAGGTCCTATTGAGAGAAAAAGACAAACCTCACTGACAGTACTTCAGTCTAAGACACTTTGCAGCAGCTATTCAAACTTGATGTTCAGTTGTTGTCCACTTTACCTCAGTCACGTTATCCAAAATGCCTGAGACGGGGAAAGCTTTAGTCATAAACTTTGCCACAGAGTGCATATGAATCAGTCCTTGCCACAGGGAGGTCAGGTTAATAAGGAAAGCGGCCTCTTCCTCTCTTCCAGCTTTATGATCCGACCTGTGACAAAGATGACGAAAGCGGATGGAGCAAACTTTGCAAAAAAAAACGAGATGAACACTAGAACCACAGTGTCGGACATAACTGCTGACCTTCCCTCGTAGCCCGACTGAGCGTTTCGGAAGCTCTCTTCTAAAACGGTGAGGTGCAGATCGTCGTCGACGGCAGGTTTCGCTGTGCTCTGCGTCTCCTCTGCTTTGGTGGACTGCCTCCTAACCACTGTAGTAGCAACTTTGACCACTTTGGTTGGTGCCTCCTCCACGGGGGGCGCCATACGACCTTATTGAAAAGAAAAAAACATAACATGACAAGTTGGTAACAGAAGATGGTGACACATCAGCAGACTAAATGGCAAAAAAAGGGCTTAATGAAGATGAATTTTCTCCTTGTTTACCTGTGCAGATTTTGCAGTTTAGGTCAAATAAGTGAGACTTGTGTTGGCTGGTGGTGTCTTTCCCCACGTCGCCACTCACTGCTTTGTTCTCCGGGGTATTCGGAGGTTCCACTGAGTCTTCTGTTGCTTTAGAAGGAGGCTCAAGCTGCCGAGGAAAAGAATAAATACAATGAAGCACACTACTCACCCTCTTCTACTAGTAAACATACAGCACTATTTGTCGTGTCCCTTACCTCTGCAGGCTCAGGTGCCTTCACTGGTTCTTGGCTCTCAATTTCTATTTCACCTTTGTGTGTGATCTTAGTGATCGGCCGCCTCTCTGCCTCTCTTTGCTCTTTTTCAATCATCTCAATGGTCTGTAAAATGAGGAACATATCGCTTTTTAGAGGTCTATTGAATGTTTTGCATTCCAAAATACAACCACAGTTTTTCGAAAAAAATTATAAAAAGAGAACAATGTTAATACTACTTACTGAGCTTAACGCTGTGATTTTATGCAAAACAATTAGTAAGAAAACAACAGCAAAGACTAAAGCAGCACTTACATGTCGGTTCTCCCTTTGTCGCCAAGCAGCCAATTCTTTCGAGGCCAGTTCCTCAGGGCTCATTCGAATCAGGTTACCAGGAGAAATTTCTCCTTTGAGAACCCTCTTAAAGAGGACCTAAAAAACACAATTAAAACAAATAAAAACAAGGCAAATGTAACTTTGTATGTACCAAAATGCAACACAAAGAAACTTTACAGTTGGACCCTGCCTGATCTGAAATGGTACTCACATTATTTTTAGTATCTTTGAGGTTAAACATCAAGCTTCTGTACTTGTTCTTGTATTTGTTGTCGGTGTCTTTGTACAAGTAAAAAAGCTCTTTCTCCGTCTTCTTGGCGACTTCAGTGGCCCTCTCCACTGACACGTTCAAATCGGACTCCTTCAACCTGAAAGGCAGAAAGCGTCACGTGTTTGATGCTTGTAGAAGATTCGGTATTTTTTTTTTCAGTATTTACACAATTCTTTGAATTACTTTCACTCATGAAATACTTACCTCTGTATAAGTATTTCTTTCAGAGAATCACGCACACTTCGTCTAATTGCCTCCACAGACACAGGTTTCTTTGAAGCTGAAGTCTTACTTTTTGTCTCTAGTTTCAGATGAACACCTGTGAGGAGAGAAACAACAATATCTGCTGAACAGGAGGGTGAAAATCTGTGACCGCAAGGATTACAAAATATGAATCATTAAACAGAGTTGCGATAACGTAATCTAACAAGAAGAAGATGCACAGCTGGGAGAAAGTTACTCAATCAAGTTACTCATTTATAGAAGAAAAACCTGCAGTCACCCTGTGTATGAAAAATAAATAGATATGTCATGTGTTGTTCCTTTCTTTGTTCAGTCTTGTAATAGCATTGACCCGTGTACACAGCCTGGTGCATGTACTACGAAGCAAGTTCAACAATCCCTGGATATCTTCTTATTTTATTATTATCACGTTAAGCGGTCACATGATGCTGGTTATCATCCTCGGTAAGTAAGGTGGTGTTTCAGGTACAGTATGTCGTAAAAAAATCCCATTAAAAATGTAATAATATGGCATGTTGTGCAAGAATTTAAAAAACGTCAGTACAGTATAAAAATGTAATGGTATAGTATGTCACAAGCTATAATTACTGCCTCGTAGCCTCCAACAAACAACCATGTTGCAGTTTAAATCAATGTCTCTCCTAAATGTTATCACTGTTAGTTATCCTATTAGACATTTGTGTGAAATTGTTTATTATTAGCATATGTATCCATTGAGTGATGGCCAAAGACGTGTTTTGTGAGTGACTTGACCTTTGACCACTAAAATCTAATGAATTAGCTTAGCCAACGCTAGCTCACGACATTAGATTCGAGTGCTTTCGTCGGGGTCCACTCTGCCATCTTAATACCGACGTCTGTTACTTTCTTTCGGTAAGTCCATAGAATTAAATATTCAAGACTGCTTTTTTGATGTTGCATCCCATTGCCAGGCATAGAAGGCATGTTCAAAGTTTAAAACATAAAGACATGACGGGGACCAACAGTAAGCAAGGTATCTATAGGACTACATCTAAGCAACACATTCAGTTATTTGAATACACAAATTTAATTGTAGTCATTACTCGTTCTCTTGATGGGTCAGTGATGTTATACGTCTATTACTTTACATATTCACACCGTCCTACTGCATTTGACAGCTGCAACGGTGTTTGTTTTAACCGGATAACGACTTTGATTAGCCTGTAACCTCTTAGTATTTGTGTAATGTTGTTTTTCGATCCACATACAGAGATTTAAATGGTCAGTAGACGGTTCTTTTTTATGAGTTGATTGTTATCTCGAACATAACTTGCTCCGGAGCAGGTTAGGTGTGCAGCATAAGTTCACATGGTGACCTAACCCTGGTAAGAAGGAAAACACAGTTGTAACCCTAAAAAAAAAAAAAACAGAGTGAAACCTGAAGTTACCTTGCTAAACACAAATCCTGCTTCATAGTACAGGTCTCTGGTCTTGAACCCAACATGTAACACAAATCAGAACAAGGCAAAAACAAACTACTAAATACCTGTTTTATGAGCTGCTTCTCTGACATCTGTGGACTGCCTTCTATCAGGATCCTTTTTTAAGAGAAAAGTGCAAAAAGCATATTAGGCACATTTTTCATTCTTTCAGTCATTGAAGAAAATATCCACAAAATTGAAAAAGACACCACATAAAATATTATAAACCCCCCCCCAGCCAAAGTTAAAACAAAATACAGGGTGAGTTTTATGTTAACCACACACACGTGATCCGTCTCTACAGGCAAAGTTAAAGCAAGAAGACACGGACCCTTGTGTCGCGGTAACACTGGCTATTATTAATATCAGAGGACCAATTAGCTGGGGGAACAAATAAAACATCCTTTGTATATAAAACATTTAAATGAATGCATGATCTAACAGCTACTATAGGACACGATGTACGTGTCTTACTGGTTTGACTGATGCGAGCTTCTGGGAGGGTCCCGGTTGGGGCTTGGGAGGCAGCTTTAGATCCTGTACTTCAGTCTTAGCTTGAACTTCTGGTTTGGCTGCACTCGGTGGCTCTGGCGCCGCCTTTTTGCTCTCCTCCTCACAGCACTTCAAGCACACATACATCTGATCCTCCTCCTCCATTTCACGGACCTTCGTCAGGTCAAGACCAACGCAGTCGCCATGGAACCAGTCGTCACAGCGACCGCAACCTACCATGAACCTAAAAAAAAAGAAAAAAAAGGACAGATATTATCAAAAGGTGTTTTTGCTGAAAAGCTTTCCAAGAGACAGAGAGACGGATGACACTAATATTACAATTCCCTTCTTGTTTAATTAAGCACATATTTGACTGAAAGCCAGTCGGGTCATAATTGTACAAATGCTGTGGTTCACCAGCTTTGATGTTCCCATAATCATACCCATCCTCTCAAGTCTTACAGGCACAGCTCACCCAAAATCTAAAACACATATTTCTCCTCTTACCTGTAGTGCTATTTATTACTCACGATTGTTTTGGTGCGAGTTGGCTGGAAGTCAACAGCAATGTGTCCGGTAACTCAAGATTATCAATAGACCTGGTTGTCAGTTTGTGGATTATCAATACAACAATCTAGAGTGATAAATAGCACCACAAGTAAGTGAAAAATATGTATTTTTGCTTTTGGGGTGCACTGTCCCTTTTGACATTTTAATGTTGTTCACACGTGTGCAACAATCTAAACACCTTACCTGTCGAGTTAAATTCACAGCATTGCGTCATTAAGTTTGAGTAACAAAATAATGATCTCGCAACACTTACATGTTATTGTGGTGTTTTTTGCAAAGGCCACAGCAGTTGTTTCCATCCCACGCAGTCTCGCTGTTAGCCGGTTGCTCCTCGGCCGTTTCCTTCTTCACAACAGGAGCATTGTCTGGAATAAACAGCTGCGGCTCATCCACAGAGATGCTTCTTGCCGTTTTGCTTTTCTGTCTTTGAAGGATCTTTTCTGGCTTTTTCAGTTTGGGCTTTTCGTGACCTTCCTCTGGCATTTTTAGAGAAGGGCCTAGGCAACCGTGCGTCGGATTAGCGGTCTCAACTTTGGAGATATTGGGAGGATGAAGATGTTTCGTTGGTCCCTGCTGGTCGACTCGGTTGCCAGATGAAGGGCTCTTCTTCGCCACAGAGCTCGGTGTACTTGGCAGTTTTGGCTTCACTTTATTCTCTCCTGTGTCCTGTGTCTTCTGCATCTTAGTAGCATGCTCACTTTGGGTGTTTTCTGCTGGCCTTTTCAAAGGTGAAATGTCTTTCTTTTCCTTTGGAGATTTGATTTTGTGCAGGTCTCCTCTTTGGATTTTGGATGGCATGCTTTGGGACACTTTATGTCCCTTAATCATGTTGTTTGGTTTACCTGAAACCAAGTCCTTATTCTTGTTAGAGGTCAGTCCCTGTTTGGACTTTAACAGTGTTTGGGCCACAAACTGTTGTTTTTCCTTATCATCAGTCTTGTTACCAACAGCGGTTCTGTTATTCTCAATGTTTTGTGGCTCTTTGATGTCATGTTTTGCTTCACTGACTGACTTTTCTTTTTCAGGAACACTCAGATTGTCGAGATTTGTCTCCTGCGTTTCGGTGCTCCCCGTTGAAGTCCCGTTGGAGGTCTGCACGTCGTTAGGATTCACATACGGGCCCAGCCCGAGGGCTCCATCATCCGCAGAGCTCTTCTCAATTACATCCACCTCTGCCACATTCTCAGGTGTGGGATTCTCTACATTGACAGCATTATCTGTCAGCACGGCATACGTAAGACCACCGTCAAGGCCTGCAGACTGGCTCGCTTCAACATTCTGTGTGTAAGAGGGTCCTGGAAGCAGTTCAATCCTGAATCCTGCAATTGTGACTGTCAATCGTCTCAATACAACAGAGGGATTCAGCCATAAAACACCATCGAGATTGTTAAAATCAACACGCCCTCCCAGAGTTAATTCTCTCTTCAGTTGGGAGCCTTTAACTCCTTTCTCAATAAGAAAGGAGTTGTGTAGCCTGTTCGCTGGTTTCCTTCCAGCTCGTACTCGGATCATGGTTTTGGTGGATGAGTTGGCGGGTTGTGGACTACTGCTATGTTCTGTTTCAACAAGAAGAGACCAAACATAGAAAAGATCTGTGTCACGCCATCTCGAATTTGAAGGTGCTATGTGGTGGAAACAGCAATCTAAATGAGCAACTCACCGGATTCTAAGTTACGTGGACGTTTCTTCCGCCTGGCAACAGGTTGCTTGGCTTGTGTAATCTCTGCAACTTTTAGTTCGCTGCTTGGGCCTGTGGATGCTGAACCATCAGCGAGAACTGCAACAGCCAGAACAAATAAAATATAGTTTATTTCCCTGTGTATTAATAGAAATGCAAATCTGCTAAAAAAAAAAACTAAAACAATATTTACCACTGATAGAAGTAAAAATGGCAATCTCAACAGTTGAAGATTAGCTAGTTGGCTGACACTGATGATGTATTATTGTATCTGTGTCTTTAAAATTCAATTGATAGAAGAGATATCCGCACACTTAGATCTATGCAGAGTACACTTTATTTTAGCTTTCTGTCTAAAGGACCTTCACCAGAGCGTCATGATGAAGGTCCATTAGACCCAAAGCTAAAATAAAGTGTTCTGTGCATATATATACGATATCTAACTGTGCGGTTAGAGGGTGGCTTACTTAAGATAGCTGTGGTATCCTGCATGCTCTTTAAAATCTAATAACATGAAAATAAATTGGAAAAAAAACACCATTGAGTCTTGGTGATTTTGATCTCAAACAAAAATAAAACACAGTTTGAATGTGATGTATATCATCTGCTAATGCTGACATTAAAATGTTTGCGTACAAAAAGATGTTGACAGTTTTCCCTGCATACCTAAAACTAGGGAGGTATGCCGGTGTGATTTGTTTTATGCACCTGAAAAGCTGACGAAAAATTCAAAACTAAGCATATCAGAGAATAGATAGTTGGAACAAGTATAAATAAACATTTTTAACGTCTTGTGACATACCTGTTGAGCCAGCAATCTGAAAAGTGGAGTCCTCATTGTCCAGCAGATTGAACTGAGAGCTTGCACATCCAAACATGGGGTCTTTGTCGCTGAGCATGTTCTTCAGTGACTCTTCCAGTCGGGGTCCTGTCCCAAACTCATTACCGGCTTCACATTCCAAATTCTGACCTGTTATCAGGGAGTCGTCCAACTGGTCACTGGGTATTAAATGATTAATGTCCACAATATCCATGAATGCTCCTGCCTTCCTGTATTAAAACAACACAGACAGAAGAAGGGAAAGCAGGAATCAAATGACCCATTTTGATAAAAAAATTGATATAAATAATGCTTCAAAACAACCATCATGTATCATATCCATCTAACCAGGCTAGAGAGGATCTGAGTAGATATTCAGTGGCAACAGGCGAAACATACGGTTTAAAACCAAATGAGATCAGCATCCCTTGATTAGTGACTTCAAAATAAAATAATCAACAACATCAACATGAGGGACAACATAAACTCAAAGGAAACGCATGCATTCACACCGCTCTTTGTCAGTCAAACGGGATTTAAATTGATTAAAAGGGATTCTCTTGTCTAAATGTACAAGCTTCTGCAGATTGTTCCACTTTTGTGGAGCATAGTATTTAAGGGCCAACTTCCAAATCTCCGTATTAACTTGATGATTTTCGGCGACCAATTAGTCTCGGGACCTGGCCAGTGTGAAATTAATCTATAGTTAGAAATACATGCAAGATACTCAAAAAGTGCTTTGCACTACACATTTCTACTGGCTTTGGGTTTCCTTATTAAGTAATTTATTTTGAATTTTCTATTTTCAGATCATGTGATGATAAACAAAAGGGGAAACTGCAGTAATATTTGAGGTGAACCAGAAAGGCAAAGGCAACATTCAGGATTAATGTGTTAGAGTAACCTACCCACCATATATTCTGAAATCTGCTGTTATTCAACCGATAGCAGGCATAACATGTAAATTTAAGATGTAGCTAAAGAAGTGTTTAACCTTTTTTTTTATTATTATTAAAAAATAAAGAAAATTAAGGTTTAAGGACTAAAAACACAGTATTTGCATATTAGTTTAGCTTGAACCAAAACTATTGAAAATGTGGATAACCTCGATTGGTTTCCTTGTTATCGGACAGCTTTCAAACTGTCAACTGTGAGGTCCCCTGTGCCCTAAATGGTTGGTCTTTCAGGTTCAAACTATGTTCAAGAACTCTCGCATGTAGGAAAACACACGAAATGTGTTTGATTTCAGGCGGAATGCCCCTTACAGTTGTTGGAAATAGAGCGACGGACAGTATAAAACTTTAACGTTAAACGCTGCCTGTCTTGCTGTCCTACATTAAGCCATTATCTCAGTTTTGGCCATTTCCTCCGTGGCTCGTTCACGTTTACATTACCGAGCTAACAACAGGTTCGAGGTACATTAACGCAAGTGCAAGGAAACTATTGCTATGGCACACTTGGAGAACCTGCAAAGAGAGAAGCTAATGTTAGCTTTACTGCAAGTTACCGTTTTTAGATCACGTTACAACAGCACAACCTTGAGCAGGCCAGAACTCAACAGTGCTCATGTGAAAATACGACTTAGATATGTTGGCAAATCTCTAGAAGTGTTGATTTAATGCCACCTAATACGACTTAATGCCCACATGAATAACCGCGTTTCTGTGTACAGGTTCTCCCATTGAAGTGTTTCTAGCTAGCATGCTAACGTTACAGGACTGCTAGCGACAACCCGCTGCACAACGTTAGCGTTAGCATGTACGATGTTAGCAAGCTAACGGTAACTTATGAAGGAAGTTATCACCCAAGGTACCTCACTGTTTTAAACTCAAACACTGTTCCTATATAATATCATTTAAAACAATAAAATATGTGGCAGAAAAGCTAAGAATATGTGCAAGAAAATGTAAATATTAGACAGTTCGATGCTAAATCTGTCAGACTAGCTAGGTCGCTTTAGCATAGCCTAGGCCTCGAGTTACCAAGTTTGTTTGTAGCCTGAGTGCTCATAACGGCCGTTAGATGATCACGCCCACATGCATCTGTTCCATCGCGTGCAGTTTGGATCTTTTGACACATTTCTCTTAATATACAAGTGTCTTACCTCTCCCTTTGCTGCAATATCGTACCCAACGCGAATAGGATTACATACTAGCACAGCTGCTCCCAGTAACTTCCTCCAACTCGGCCGTCATTCGTGCTGCTGCTGCAAAGCCCCTGACAGGCAGCGCTGTGTGTCACGTGTCTTCTGTTTACAGGTAGCATAGCAGCTGATAGTACAGACATAGCACGTATCCACAGCGTGGGTTTATTCTGTAAGTGCAGAGGGTTCAACAGTCCTGAAGAGACTTTGTTGTTTAAGTCAACTTTTCGAACTGTCACACTTGGAGAAAACAATGGATTGTTTGATTTATTTCCAGATGAAAAAAGTGAAATATTTGACACCCTCTTGCCTGGAAAGCCAATGTATTTATTTTTTACATTTGAAAAGGAGAGTCTAGCCTTTTGTGTCAAATTACCTGCATGCAGGAACCAAAGGATATTTTTAAACTGTTAAGCAAAAAGACAAGTCAAAAGTCCATAATAAAAAGGATAAAAAGTGTGGTCCCCACACAATCACAATAGTGTCCACAATCATGTTCTTTTTTACATACTCTTGTTTTAGATTCATTTAGAGATTTCAATCATATATTTCAGTTTGATACATCTACCCCATAACTATAGTTTAAAAATTGTATTAAGTCCTAATCCAGTTTTTAAATGTGAAACAACACCATATGAAACAGCTGCCTCTATGACTTAAATCACAGTGGGGGATGGTCACACTATCTCATTTAAATTCTTAATCAGGTTTGTAGATAGTGAGTGTCTCTGTTTGAGCCGCCATTGTTTCAGAGGATTAGGCAAGGCCAAAAATGCTGCTGGCCAAATGAAGAGGAAGTTCATGAATGAGGCTGTTGTTATGTCTACAACCCCCAAATAGTCCATTTCTACCAGAAGTGCTTGAAAAACACTATAAACACTTGTGATGAAACTATCCATGTGATGAAAAAGAAAATGTCAGATATGTTTCACAGACTTACAGTACTTAAATCAATACATTTTAACAGCTCATTTTATTGACAAACCTGAGCTGATCAATATCATGTAAAATGTTTGGACCTTATTCGAATCGAGTGGAGTTGGTTTCGGGTTGACAAACAGAAATGGGAGGAAAAAAAACTAACACAATGTAAAAGAGAATTTAATAGAATAACTCAGAGATCCTACATCAGCATATGTTCTATGCAATCCAGAATTCACGGGGAAAGCAAAACTAGTCTAATGTATGGACTCTACTCTAATATCCACCATCTTCTAGTTTTCACTATATGTGCAGTACAGTACCGAACTTGAACATCACAGATTAGAAAGACGAAGCTACAAACAACCGTAGCAAATGCCCAATAAGAGTGATCCAAACCATAGTGAATTAGTAAAAAACATAAGAAATACCGTTCACGATATTATGGAATAAATGAGGATTAAAATTGTAAAAATGGTTATTGGGATAACTGCTCTTTTCGTCTTTCATTTGGTTCTAATCCATACCACAGACCATCATGATCCACTGCTGCCCAGGCCATTCGTTCTGTGGTGAAGGTGGCTGCCCACTGTCCTGATGGAGAAACTACAATAGCACCCCCTGCACCAAGGACACGGTCTCCCATGTACTTCAGAGACAACTGAGAAGAATCGGCGAGTGATTTACCTGCGGAGGCGAAGAGAAAAAATGGAAAATGGTTGGTAAATACCACATCTCACTGAGTCCTACGATATCTAGTTTTTTTTCAATTTTATTCAGCTAATAATGCCTTTAGTATGAAATAGAAGCTTGTCTCTCCCTCATTTAATAATTGCAGCCATTGTTAAAATCACACTATCAAATAAAATCCTGAAAAAGAAATATCACACATGTGACTTGTCTAAATAGTTTTAAAGTTTGATACTTCACCTTGTTCAACAAGTGAAAGAATGAGTCTGGCCAATGTGACTTTAAGAATAGACTCTCCGTGACCAGTACAAGACACTGCACCGATAAAGTTGTCTGCGTATCCGCCAGAGCCTTATTTACAAGGGAGAACATGAAAACAATAAAAACATGAAATCAACTTTTTTTATTTCTATTTTTTTTTTTAAACTGCTCAATTTCACACATTGGTGTCCCCAAATATTCTAAGACAAAAATAAAAATAAAAAATAATAATAAAAAAAGTCGAGAGTAAATAAATAAATCTGCTCTGAAAGTGTAGCTTGTTTGGATAAAGTAACTTAAGTGATAAACTCTAAATTTATAATAATGATAATATTATAATTTATTAAGAATTTAACTGAAGCTGACAGTGTAAAATGTGCTACTTGAGACAGTGCAAGTAAATTAAGTCATACCGATGATAGGAGAGTCTCCCACTCTGCCAACCATTTTATTTCTGATCCCACCAGTTGATGTTGCACATGCAACATTGCCCGCAGAGTCCACAGCCACTGCCCCAACAGTATCATGGGCCCTAGAATGACAAGAAAAGGTGAATGAGAAAGACATATTTTATTTAGAAAGGATTGACTTTGTCGAGTGTGAAGAGGACAACTTGAAAACATCTTCTCCTGCAGTATTAACGTGTAGAGATTTATGAGGAAATCTATGTTCAGACTAGAAAATGAAGTGAAACACTGCAAATACTTACCACTGACAGTTAAAATCCTCCATTACTCCAGCAACATAATTCTTGTTTTTCCTCCACTCCTTCATCTCATTCTCAGTCACCAGTGTATCAGTGGGAACTGTGGCCATGCCAATGCTCTCTGCAAACAGGTTTGCACCTCTGCTTGTCAACATGACGTGGGCTGTCTGAAAGTTTAAATGGCAGCAGACGTGTAAGAAAAAGCTCAAACAGAAAATGGATTTCAAAACATACGATTGTTGGGTAATTATAACACCTCAATGCTTTTGTTCATTGCACAAAAAAAAGCGGGTTTGCTATTAGAAACATTTATTTAAAATATCAAAATCACTAATCAAATCAGTGTCGTTCTAACCATCAGTGGTCTCTTACTGTTTCTTTTAAAGAGAGACAAAATCAAAGTATTTAAGATGATACCTTTTCCATCACGGCCCGTGCCAGTGACACAGGATTGGCAATGTTCTTCACTGAAGACACCGCACCGCTGGCAAGTGTCCTTCCATCCATGATAATGGCATCCAGCTCTACCTCTCCATCAGCATTCAGCACTGCTCCGTGCCCTACAATCACAATCAGTGACTAACTTAAGCAATGGCTCAGACAAAACAAATGATGCATATGTTCTCAGAAGCTGCACAGCTGATAGCGAGTGACCACGTAAACTGGAAGATCTTCATCAATGCTGAGAATCTAAATGAATAAAATCAGACAAGAGAGGGTGTGAGAAAAGACAGGCTGGAGATACGATGACCCTCCTCCTCCTACTTCATGTGCAGAGGTGTTATGTTGCCTGCTACATCCTCACAGGTCCACAGGGTGGTGACAAAGCAGTACAGTAGAGCACAGTGCTCATGACAGATACATCATTGATATCCGGTTTGTATTCCCTTGTACAGATTTTGTTGGTGCATAAAAATGCATCTAAACATTTGCATTGGTGTTTATGTATAATTTGAAAGCTTCTAAGGTCTGAAATGTAGTTTTAATGTAGACTAATTGTATACAAATTAAGTTAATACACATGGCTATGTAAAGCATGTTGGCAGATGAAAACTATACGCACAGGCAAGATAAGTATCACTGTGCTAATAGTTGCAGCTAATGTTAATAGGCTTGGTAAAGTACCAGAAGATTGTTATTTTGTACAGTGTGTCTACCTTCTATTGGGGCAAGTCATTGTTTTTCAAGCGTGCTGGAATCACCAGAAGAGCAAAGCGATTGGACATAATCTAAAATGTAGATTAGATTTTTGAGCAGACTCTATTTGGGATTAAAGCCAGATTATGAGGATGAGCCCCACAATCAGTCAGCAACCTCGTGGTGTTGCCAGTCTAGATGAATGTTGGCAACACCACCAGCAGATGGAGACATTGAGTCACAGACAAGTTAGGCTAATGAAAAGGCACCCTAAATCCAGAGATACCCTTACTGGAGGTAGAACAAAGTACAGCAATGTTTTCATATCCTCTTAGGTCTCCTACATATGAAATTAATTATGTTATATTAAAAAAAGTGGTCAAATTGTCCTGCAAAAAATCCAATAAACTGGCAACTGAGTGTATAAAACTGTTTTTCAATTGTAATTTGTAAAATATAGATTTTAAATGTATACTTGTGTGTGTGTGTGTGTGTGTGTGTGTGTGTGTGTGTGTGTGTGTGTGTGTAAGTGTGTCTATATGGTTAATAAATCTTGAAAATAATGATTCTGTACAGTATACCTGCATCAAACACAGTGTTATCTTCCAGACCCCTCACAGCTGCCTCAACAGCATCCAGTGCACTTCCTCCTCTTTGCAGCACTGAAAACCCGTCACATGCTGCAACCTTCACTCCATCAACAGAAGCCTTGGCCAGGCCGTTTGGTATTGCCCACGCACCACCATGCACCACTATGACTGCCGACATCTTTAGGTTCCTGTAAGAAAAAGACAGCGTTGTTCATTGAGGCTCACAAAATGCATACCAGAGGAGATATTGGTTTACTGATATCTACACAATCGTGTCTGTGCCTTTGTGGTTATCACTCAAATCGCTGGCAAATGTTTCTGAGCTTAATTTAAGTGCTAACTTTAGTCCCATCCAAATCAATCCTCTTGTCGATAGTGACACTGGCTCACTGCGTATGACACTTGACCCTATTGTCCCTCGAAAAAAGAAGATAATAAAACAAAGGAAGTTAGCCCCGTTTTATAACCCTCACACCCATTAATTAAAGCAAACATTGCGTAATCTTGAAAGGATATGGCGTTCTACAAGAATCTTGGTTAGTCTGGCAAGATAGTCTCATCTATGACTCATCTATAATATAGGCCGACACAGAGTCACAGCTCTAGCCATGTATTCCCATAGTCCTCACTCGGTAGTAACAACTTCAGAGAGAGAGACAAAACTAATCACCTCCTGCCCTCAACCAGTGCCGATTTATCCTCATACTTAGGATCCTTAGAAACGGATGTACAACCTGAGATACATATATATATA
>NW_022280033.1:11559043-11569103 GCF_004355925.1 Anarrhichthys ocellatus | reverse complement strand
GTGAGATATGACAACTGGTATACCTCCATAGGTAGGATGTGGGTTAAAGGACTCCAATCCTCAGAGATTTGATCGATACCGTTTTCCTCACACGCTGTAGATCTCAAAACAGTAAATATAATGTGAGGTATAATCAGAGGGTCTCCATGCAACATGTTCTCATCCTAACTCCTCACAAAATGAATGGAGAGTGGCTGGGTATGAGCATCCTGAATGACAGTTGTTCTCTAACGTGACACTGTCCCAACCGACCCCGCTCCCCGCTGTTTCTATGTTTTGTATGCAAAGATCTTGATTTGCGGTTCCTTCATTCATGTGATGCAACGCTCAGCTGTTTCATACATGTTTTAAAGAGTTGATCTGACTCTATGGCTGACACAGGTTATTCTCAAGAGCAATACTCTGGCATTCACTTTGTGCAGCTGGTTGAAACATTTGGACTTTTTCGTACCTTATTTGATCTTCTCGCTTCCTCCCGGGGGAGAAAACCTTCCGCCTTTCGTCCCGACTTGACGCCTGCACACTAATGCCAAGTCTAGTATAATTAAAGGTGACACTTCCGGTACAGCCTTTCAAAATAAAGCCTGTGTTGACCAACTTGATGAACGTTGAGTTTTGAAGAATGACTATCTTAAAAGGAATGGTCAGTGTACAGAGGAATTTCTGTTTTCCAAAGGGTCTTGCGACAACATTCATGTATTCATGCTGTAGCCCATCCACAAGACATCCACCACAACAATTTGTCCCATCAGATATTGCACTCCCTTCTGTGTCCAAGGCATGATTTTGTTCAACCCAATATTTTTACTTCATTTCACCTTTTCAAAAATATCACCCCAAATACACAATGGATGTGGCTCTAAAATGTAATGTATTTTTCTTTGACAACTACTTTGCCAATCACGTTACATAAAAAATCAACATTGATTTGTACCCTCCTGTCCTCTTCCTTAGTCTCTGAGGCCCCAGCTCACCTGCTCTGTCTTGCACTAAAATGTAAGGGGTGTTTGATATTGTATACTTGTTAGACATTAAGGCAATATATGTGTGAAAATATGAATCACTGAAATAGATAATCATGTGTTAGGTGGCAGCCACTGAACAGATGTAGACGACAAGTGCAAAAAACAGATAAGATGTTTTGTTACGGATGCTATTTCACAGACCAGTTATGTTACATGAATATTTGTGTGTTATACAGTCGTCTAAGAGAGAGGGGACAAAAAGAGGACAGAGTTCATCAGCTGGCCAAGCAATAACAAAACACATCGAGAGAGGGTCTTCTTCTTTGCTCACTTAATTATCACCACCTTATACAAACATTATCGCCAATTTATATGGAAATAAAACAGTAAAATTACATATTCTGGGAGTTGATAGTATTTGTGACTTAAAACAAATGACTCATCTGTGTCTTGAGTAAGAACTTAAAGTTTTAAAGAGCAAACTTTGTCATCACCATTCGCAAGCATAATAAGAGTCTCTGTCTTTAGTGATACACACATTAACTAATGTTAGCACACACAAAATGAGGTGAACTGTATAAACAAGTAAGCACTCATCGCCCTTCCTTATGTGACTCTTCATCTTCACACTGAACAACGCAATTTATTTTCATAGCACAATTCATAAATCAAGGGGCTTTAAAAACATTTAAACTTTAAAGAGAGTTAGACAAACTTTAAGATATGGAATAAAAGAAAGTTTGAACATGTTTACAAATTTAGAGGCAATCCTGATATAGAAAATTTAACAAAAGACAAAATATAAGAGATAAACACAACTAAAGCAGCACAAAATAACAGGGTTTTAAGTATGCTGTTGAATGTGATCAGACTTAAAGTACACCTTAGATCCTCTGATAATTAGAGAAAAGAGTATGACTTACCCTGCAACTCCAACTTTTTGATTTAAATAATGAAAAACAACTTAAAACCTTGAAAGGCTGATCTGCATTAGGTATAGTGAAATATGCAAAGTTGCCCTTTGACCACTAGAGTGCAGTAGAAATACATCAAATCCAAGTTGAAATAAATAATAATAATAATCAGTATTGATACAGAGAGAGTCTAAGTTAAAAAAAAAAAGAGTGTCAGTCACAGTCCTCTTTGTCCAAAGTGACATGCGGCAGTCTGATCAAAGTCCTCTTCTCTCTGCAGTGATAAATATCACTGTACCAGCTATTTTCCCTATCCATATTTCTTCTTCTCATTCCTTTAATGTTGCGGTGAAGGACCACATTGAGTGTGTTTGTCTGTTTTCTTTTATTATTTCAGTCTGCCTGCTTCAGTCTAAATGCACAACCATACCGTAGGATTATAAGATTAAACCTCATTTACAGTCACAGTCATCATTGCTTTTCGTAGCCAGTAATAACAGCGGCAGGATTGTCATCCTCGTCCTTTCATTTGATAAAATGAAATCAGTTAAGGTTCAGCAAGCATGAAGTGCATAGACAGTACTGGCCGACATGGGCCCAGTCACTTATTTAAGGCTATTAACCAGAATAATTAAAACTGTGTCTTATTTCAGATAGACATTAATTGTTAATCATAAAAAGAAATGATGAGGACATGCAAGTTATGATCTATATTGGCTCCTTCTATGCCTGCTTGTCATTTCAGAAATGTGCAGAAAAAGCAATTAGCAAGAGCTGTAATAACAAATATGATAGAATATCTAAATATGTAGAGGTATAGAGAAAAAAAGGGTAGTTGGTTAATAAAACCAAAGCCACACATGACATTGTATTAGTCTCGCAAACCAACAAACTAGAGTAACGTCATACCCTTTGTTTAGATCCAAAACACCATATTGGTGAAATGAAAGAAATAGTTCAAGTAACATTAAGTAAGGATTAATGACAACATGCAACCACTGTAGCTATAACTATGTAGAACAAAGGTCTGTACACATCCACCGCAATATGTTCAGTCTCTACCAATCTGGTAGAACATTGTTAGATTTCTCATTATTGCACATTGACAAGAACATCAAAATTGACTCTGATTCACCTAACACCAGTGTCTGTCTCCCCACAGTCTTTATGATTCTGATCAGTGCAGCCAGTCAACTCTAAAAGGTCAAGTGGAGCTACAATTGGTCATTAACCAGCCTGTTCCACTCATATTGAATAAAGAGCGAGTAAAGCAGCCTGTGTGCCGCGCTGAAGACGACTTTAGGATTCAAGTCAATATTAGAGCTACAAGACAAGAGAGGCGGTTCATACGAGATGCCTGCTTACACTGCTGACACCACTGACGTTGCTTCATAAAGACCTAATGAAGCATTCACTTGACATTGAAACTTCTCGTGTCATAGAATTCACTTCGCAAGCAGAAAACGTTCTTCGTGACTCCTTGAGTCCTAATAGGACATGAGGTTGGCATTTACATTATTCTCTTATACTGGGATTGAAACCCAGCTAACACACAGTAGTCTACTGAGCATCTTATTACACCAATGGGCATTGCACTGTATATGCTTTACTGGACAAATAAAGCATTTATACAACATTTTAAATACTTGACCATGCTTTTATTGAGATTCGAACAAAATTACACCGGCATGGGACTACAAATTCATCAAGTACCAGAGTGAGAAATCAGGGGAGGGATAATCTAAAACTTGTTATACACTTACCAAAGTGAATCCACACAGCAAAAAGGAAGCTTGAAATGAACATTGATGTCTCTCTCTTCCCATGAGCCATACAACGCCATTCAAAGAAGAACTAGGTGGACATGATTTTGCAGAGCAAATTTCTTTTTGGATTGTGACATGTTGGAGAAGATCAGGTCTTTTAACCTGTGTGGGTGCAAAATGTTCTTCTCTAAAAGCCTCTAAGACACAAGAATAGTACGATTAAACCATTTGGAAAGAAGGTACAATGACTATTAAGGAGCACAACTACAAAAAGAAATAACTTATCACATTTTCATTTAGAGTATCAGTAATGAAAACACTTGAAATTATCATTTCCCACATGTGCAAAACCATCCAAAGTAATCTCAGTCATTCAGGCAGTGTTTAGCACCATGGACAGCGACACAGAAACTAAGCTTGTGTTGTCGTCCCTCAGGTTACACTGCTAGCACACATACATGTTTCTTTGGTACAAGCTATTCTAGTGACCTTTGGAAACTCATAGGCCACCGTACATTTTGCTTCGGCTGAATCAAACTAATTGGATAAGAAATGTTTTTCTTGCTAGTATGGCATTACTGCCTCAGCAATAATCAAAGTTATCATATCAGCCATAATTCAAGCTACAATGATTATAAGGAGCTACAGACAATGAAACTAGCACTACTAAGTTTACAGTGACCTATTGTGGTGTAGAATAACTACAAGCCTATTCTGTTCTAACCGATTGCAGCCACACAACATTTGTAGTGGTGGTGCATATTCTCAAATGTAGCATAATAGAATTTCTTACTTCATTTTCGTAAGGGATTATTCGCAACACAACATGCATACAACTTTCAATAAAACAATCGAATCTCACAATTTGGAGTGAGATTTTTGCATGGACCAATGTCGGCCCCAACCTAGCGCATTCTCAACTTAAAAAAAAAAAAAATTGTATCCACTCCCTATATGAGCACATCGCCCAATTGGTATGCACTCAGCGGGGATCGCCTTTGTTTTCCAGCAGCGCCTGTCCCGGAATATGGCCAATAATGATGCTGAGGGGCGGGGAGCAGCGCGAGCCGCAGACCCAGTGAGTCTGAGAGTCTGGCGGGGTGCCGAGGAGAGGCAGCAGGCAGCGGCGGCGGAGATGGGCTCACACCTCTGAATCACAAGTCAACCTCCAGTCGCTCGCACCTCTGAATCACATCTCAACCTCCAGTCACGCATCTCGGAGACGTGGGACGACTAGTTTTCTTTTTTCTTTTTTTTTTGAGGGGTTTTGCTTGTGGCGCTCAGAGATTTCTAGACTGAAGCTGCAGGAGCAGGAAGGTTTCTAGTTGCGTTCCGACGCTCAGCACTGTCGCCTCACCTGCACGGCCGGCGAAGAGGTCCGCGGTGGTAATAATGCATCCAGATAAGTACTTACCTGAACTGGTGGCCGAGAAAAAGAGCTTGGACCCCTCCCTTGTGCATGCGGTGCGTCTACTTGCAGAAGGTAAGTCAGGTATTTTTCAAGTCCGATCTACTCTGAGCTTTGCACAGTTATTTACCAAAGACATTCACCCGGTTACCTGCAACTGAAAACACCATTGCATTGCATTTCAGGGAAGTACAGTGACCTAATGTGAGCTCATTTCAACACATTGCCCTTGCCTCTTAATGCTTGCTCGATGGCAGTGAATTCACTGTGCTGTGTGTTTAATGGAGGCAGCTGCTCTTTGGCTCCAGTGCAGAACTTTTCTGAGGTTTTCTAACATCGAGGGGAAGAAATGCAGTGAGCACAGAAAGTAAAGTGTGTGTTAAGTCAAAGCGTGGTCACATCACTGACCTCCAAGTTCAACCTCTGCACACTACATTCAGAAAATGAACTTAAACTGTTCACGGAGCAGTTCTCCAGGATAAAAATGGCGAAAGGACTAATTCCCTACAATTTGCTGGATTTGAATAGTGCTGTTAACCTAAGGATATGTACAGTGTATTATTGCCATAATTACTCGGCATATAAGATTAGAATTGTAACATCTTTATCGGACCAAAACAAGTTGTCAGAAAGGACTTGTGTTCAGCAAACTTGACATGCGCCTTGAGTTTTCTGGATTCAAAATTAAGCCCACTGACCAAATATCATATTTCTTAGAACTCTACATTTAATACACAATTTAGGTAAATGCAATTTAGCATGACATTCACATTCTCTTTTATATCACTACTTATAGTAACTGTCATCAAGGTCACAGAGAAGAATTAATGCCATTGTGACCGATGTTCTACAGCCTTTAGATTTTATATTACAGTATATCTAACAAGGCAGTATACATCAGCTTCAACCTACAGCATAAAGTAGCCCAGTTCTGCATACATCAGGTAGCCTTGGTGTCATCCACATGCTGAGAATGTGTCACTTTGGAAAAGCAAACGCAAGAACTCAACTCAGCTCATTCGGTCCACAGATGTAACTTTTGCATTTCTCCAGCTCAAATCCCGACTGTGTGCTCTGAAGGTTTGAGTGATGTGCTTTTTTTTTTGGTGAATGGATGAGTGGATAAACTTTTTATTCTTGTGTCATAAATCCAAAGGGGCCTTGCTCACGTGGGCGTACAGGACACTAGAAAACGCACAGGAAAGCACTTGGTACTGTAGCTTGTATGAAAACATAGATAACAAATGACCACATTTACCATAGAACGCTTTGACATGTTGGCTGTAAATCATCAACAAATTCTCAGCTGTGACACACCCATTTATTGTAATCTATCTATTCTATATATACTAACAGTTTCTGACATGTTTATTAAAAGAGCCATGTCAAAATGTGTGTTAGTTTAATATGTGGTGATTGGACAGGGTGTTTGTGCTCTGGTGTTTTCTGCCCCTTGAACTTTCCTGCTGAAATGTGTTGATGAGTGTGGATGAAATGTGTCACGCTCTTGTCGCTAACTGTGATGCAGATGGGATCATCCATCACACAGTTCACTTTGCCAAATTTACAGGAGGCTGACTCACATAGCGAGGATACAAACTTTAAAAAAAAATTGTTTATCATATCCACATTGAACAGCAACTAGCATGTTTTCATGTTTATTTCATTCAGTTAAAGCATTCATTTGTGAATTAATAACAGTGCAGTTCCCCATAATGAGCAAGCTCTTCCACAATACAGTATATTACTGTATACAAAAACACAATACACTGCAATAGATGACAATATATTGCAATAGAAAAGCATGTATCCAGTTAACAAGGTGACACACAACAGCGTGCATCACACACAATGGTGGACAATCGTTATAATAAACTGTCAGTTCAGACCATCTCGCATTGTCAACTAGGAAAATGTTCAACTTAATCATCTGCGGGCAGCATGTGAAATACCCTGTTTGCGATTTCAACCACTTTCCCACAGTTATCATTTTTTGTCAGTCTATGCTCGTGGATAATGCAGAATCATACATATCAGTGGCCAGCAAGATAAACTTCCGTTTATGGATTTATACATTCACAGCTATTTTATCAGTGAGTAGCAGAGCATTAAATCCTGCATTTTTCACATCATGGACGATACACAGCATGGCATGGAATTACCATGGTCTCAGTTAAGAGCTCCATATTCAAGAAGTGAATATGTGTTTAAATGGTGTTGCCTCTAAAAATCATTTGTCTTTCCTTGAGCAGATTTAAAGCTGTTTGTGACAAAGCTCTTTCAGGGGGTGGGTGGGGATCATTCTCCTTCACAGCTTCTCTTTTCCTTTGATAGTTGGAGTAATTATATAAAAAAAAAAGATTATTTGAATACAAAATGTATAAAACTGTTAACCAGTCTTCCCATTTACTCCCAAAAACGGCTCCTTTTTTGGACACAAAGACAACTTATTTCAATGAAACATTAGCTTAATGATTGCTCAGATTGCCAATAAAGTAAATTCCTTCATGTGTTGCACCTTAATTTACCTTTGACTAAATAACAGTGCAGTTATTTTAAAAGTGGGTTGAAGAGAGAGTCAATAAAAGGAAGCCTTTAATGGATCCCAGTGGTTTTCCTACATGCCATGTAGCCTTGCAATGAAACTAATAAGGTGAAAAGAAAAGCAGACATGGAAGCAGATGTGAGATAATTGCTTGTTGAGAAAAAAGAACCAGACGTGTGCTATGTTTCCAATTTTAGGGTAAAAGGGACATTTTTCAAAATTTATTTTTGCAATCACTATTTTTACATTACCACTAAACATTTTGGCAGGGTATGTAATATCTTAAATGCCCTCACATGTGCTGCTAAGTGCAGGGATAATACAAACAAATCTGCATGAGATTCAACTTTACAGTGTTTTCACAAGCGCAACTTCATCATTTTGCTAGTTTAATGTCCATTAAGTTAAACATTTAGAGCTTGAACTGCCTTTGTCTTGAAACCCGACATTGTCTGAGCTCACAACTCTCTTCAATTCACCAAACACATGAGTTTGTACTCATCATGTCCATTTCCTCCTCGTGTTTAGCCATTTTGGAGGCATAAGTTTTCCCTCAAGTACTGAGTTGCCCTTTCTTGTGGTTCTCATGTTTAAACACAAGAGGGAATATTCTTAGAAAGAGGGGGAACAACCATCAGTTAATTACAGTACTGGTCAGTTTCTGCTTGCACGCATTGTATATGTAAATTCAGCGCCACATACTCAAGGCTGATGAAAATGCTCAGTCACAGCTCTATCGAAAACATGCTCACACCACATTTTGGGCAATGACCCTTTAACTTTAATTAAAAGTAATCAGACAATGCATGAACCAGTGCGATGCACTGCAACTCTTTTAGCCTTAGTTTCAGTCAGCCAATAATGAATAGCGATAATTAGCTATTGAGATGGTAAGCTTCAATGAGTGACTATTAAGGAGGTATGAATCTTACTCTATACTCGGAGTATATGAGGCTTTAAGAGTTGCTGCTTTCTGCATGGTGCATCATACAATCAATGTACAAATACATATAACAGGAGGCTTTCTTCAACACATTGATGCTTAGTCAGGAAGGTTCTATTAAAACGTCTTACATTCTTACGATTGATTTGGACGATGTGTCACCACAGAGTGCAATTCTCCCTCTAAGAATGGATTGCATTTAATCTACCCCGCTCCTATTTATCAATTGTTGCTCACACACTCCGTGTTTCCATTATGGCCCTGCTCAGTATCCAGCAGTGACCCAGCTCACATAGCGACAGATAAAACAACCCATGTGGTATGACCTATCAAAAGGACACAAAAATTACATTTCAGGAAAGTGATACATTGCATTACATTCTCAGCATTTAGCAGACGGTCTTATCAAAAGTGACTTACAATGAGCGTATAGGTCGAATAAGATTAGACTCCAAGGTTGTGAGCATTCCAAGCAACTGAAATGAGAGGACAAGCCAAAACAGCAGCACTCAGACAATTTATAAGATATCCGATTATGTTGCTGTGCCTCTTGAATGGTCACATACAGGACAGGTCAAATACAGAAATAGAAGTGGGATTTTTCGATGTAAAAACCAGCTAAAACAGAGGAAAGTGCAGGTGAAACAGTGGCATATGGTATTTAGGAAGGAAGGTAAATTACTCTCTTTTCAGATACTGTGGTTACATTTGAATATGGTTGATTAATCCCTTTCAATTCACTTGTAAATGACAGACTTGAAGTGATTAGACCACTACATGCTGATGGAGGCTAATGTCCTGTTTCGTCCAACATACCAGTAATTACATTTACACAGATTGTCCCATCAGACAAGGAAATAAAGTGCTACAGGGAGCAGGATGCCAGATAAACACAATTAGGACTGGAAAAAAGAGACACATACTGATCATGAAGGAACAAATTAATCAATGAATCAATCAATCAAAGAATAAATCGGTCGATCGTGGCTGTACATATTTTGCACAAATACAATCTACAACTGCAAGAAAATAATATGTGTTGCTAATTAAATATATGAAAAATATGGGAATTTAATTGAACAATACATTACATAACAAACAACCAAAATAAATCCAATAACATACAAAACACTTTTCACATAATCTAGAGGAAAGATTTGCAGATACATCTCATCCTTGGGGCTTTGCTGAAAATTGGCAACTAACATCAATAGGACTGAAGAGAATGCAGCGACCAGTAATCAAGATACTTTGCGAGGCTGCGAGCTGCCTTTCTTTCTGAATATTTTTGATTGAAAATTCAACAGCACCAAGTGTAATATATTGCCTTTGTCCTCTCATCCTACCTGATGTCCATTTCCCTAATTATCAAAGCCATACCTCCCCCCTGCTTTCCAAATCAATTAGACGTGCAGAAGGAACACATCAGCCAGTTTGTCAAATAACAGAGAGTAGAAGTAGTTGTGGTACTGTATCATTAAAAAATTATAGGTATATTTTATATTTAGGTCACACATAA
>NW_022280033.1:11485893-11558643 GCF_004355925.1 Anarrhichthys ocellatus | reverse complement strand
ATATATAAAAGATACAAATATCCTATAATACACATATTGTACATAATAAAGAGAAACAGATCCAGTATTTTGTTCATTATTATATAGGATCATGATCATGTTGTCTACCAAAGTATTCCATCTCGTCTGGCTTGTAAGTAGTTGTAAATAGATGACGATTAAAATGTGTATAATTTGCTTGTTATTACTATTTCACTTCACCGGCCATCGCACATTCAGCAAAGAATTTGGAGAGGGTATTTTAATTAGATTGAAGATTTAATATATCATGGTGTCAACGGCTGAATTCAATTTGCCTCAGTGCATCTCAGTTAAAAACACATAAACAGCATGTGGCCAAACAGTTGCGCGTATTTCCAACCCCATGTGGTTACATTCACGAGTCCAAAGTGGAAAAGGACAAAGCTAATTGCACATCTGGTCCATTCTCCACACCAGGTCCACTCTGCTAAGCGGGCTGTGTTACCTACCTCTTTCTGTGTTTGATGTGAACAAACAATTAGGTATTGGAGAGTAATCAGATTGATTCATTTTTGCTCACATTGTGGAGTCATTATAGATATACCATTCAGTAGGTAAAATAAATCAGTGAATAATTTAGCTGTCTCGAGGCTAATGGCAGCACTCAACAAAGCCTCTGTTTGACCTCTTATTGCAGTTGGTGGAACCGCCTACAATACAATAAAGCATATAAACTATTCAAGTCTTTATTGACTGGTTGCACTGTGTTAATCAATCTTGGATGATTATTGTAATATCAACCAACAATATAGTGACTCTGTAAACCTACAGTAATGAACTGTTTTAACATTTTTAGGGGTTCATTTTATTGAAAGCCAAAAACAAACAAGTGGAGTTCAGCTGTAACTTACCAAGACACATACATAAACACACAGCAACTAAATCAGATAGAAGTGGGGAGTTAAAATGTGTTTTTCTAGCTGTTTAATATCAGCATTGTTTCTTTAAAGCTCCTCCATCAGTTTGCAGGTTGTTCAAGGTTTCCAGTCTTTCCGCCAGTTTTGCAAAATAACAGGTGAGCCGAGTGAAAATGGAAACGGTGCTTACTGTGTGCATTATTTTGTCTACATTAAGTACATGTCAGCTATCGGGACATCCTGAGTGTGCTCTGTTGGGTGTGATGAGGTTCATCTTCATGCTCTGTTGTATCTCATCAAATCCCTCCGTGGCATTTCAGTGCAACAACGTGGGGATTAATCTAACCTATGTTGGAAGAATTCATTTTGATTGGATTCATTATAGCGACTTGTTTTAATCACCGTGCGACTGTATTTTAGTGTGTGATTTTTCTCTGGATCCACGTTTCTCTGTTGACCCATCGGAAAACAACATCAACCCCCAGACAATTTGATCTCACCAACATCATCTCTGAAAAGAAAGCATACACATTTTACAAACAAAGTGCATGCTTTAGTAGCATTGACAGTGTGGCAAACAACAACTAAATCCAATAAAGCCACGATGTGAGGATAGACAGCTGAGCAGTAAACATATTATCTCCAACAAATGGTGCAGCTCTCATTCCTCCGTCTTCTGATTTTATTGAACTGCATTGTGTGCTGGCAGTGGCTCAAACATTGTAGGACATTTATGTTTTATATTCTAGCAAACTATATTAAAGCTTCGAGTGAATTTTAGTCTGGGAAGGTTCAGTGCAACACAGTCCGTCACAAAGTGTATTCATGGCAAAATCTCAATGGGTATTTTCTGTTGCTCAGCAAGAACTTCCTGTTTAGTATCTAAATGTTTATTGAGAGCAACTAGGTGCTGAAAGAAGGGGCCTATATTTTCAAAGAGCTCTGTGAACAGTAAAAAACAAACAAATCGGATGTCTAAATTTCTAAGAGACTAATTTACTCTAATTCTGAATACAGTTTTGTGTACATAAATTACCATTTTCCAATTGTCCAGGATAAATGAACTTCAAACTGTTCAACAGTCAGTGCTGATGCTCTGTGTTGCTGCATACAGACCAACGCAGATGAATTCAACCTTAAGCCGTAGCAGGCTGACTGAGCACATTTTTCTATTTTTCAGCAAAACACGTACAGTTGCACACATTTGTCTGGTAGCTGCCCAGTAAAACCACAGGTTTTTTTTTTTTTCATTCTTGGCCGCTGAGCAACTCCACTGAAGCAGTTTGGGCAGCGCAACAGAGGGGATCAAGAGTACCAGAATAGTCGCTGAGAGTCACTTCACCCAAAGAGATTTCTTTCATCTTGTGTGAGGAATGAAACCACTGACCTTCAAAGCGCAATCTCCCTCCTCTGATCTTTAGGCTTCCGTCGCTCCCTGCCTTATATGCGACACTGATGATACTGGTGTGAACGTTTCCCCAGATTTATACATTGTAAGCTCATTTTCCTCTTTTTCTCTCCCTTTCGCCTGTCTCTCATTCTGTCACACACACATCTTCTTCTGAGTTCAATGGCAGGCTGCAGACCAAAATAAAAGGTGTTTCCCATTATGCACTCTTCCAGAGTATAATCATCTTCACGGGCTGGAAAAACATCATTACTTTATTCAAATGATGTCAAACATTATGCCCGTTTGAAAGTCAAACACTTCACAATGGAAACAGAGCCAAAAACAAATTCTCTCCAACACGCTGAAGACCAGAACGAATCATTGAGGATATCAATGCTCGATGAAACCCAGAACTGGAACTACTTAACCACGAGCACTACAACCGGTTAAAATCCAAATGAGCTTCATTTGATGGCACGACTAACAAACACACATGATGATGTACTCAAATTACCAAAACTATTACAAGCAACAAGTCCTCGCAATTTAAGAACAAAGCATGCTTTTCCTTGTCCTTCCTGAGTGGACAGTCTTGTCTACAGCCCTCGCTAGCGACTCTATGATGCTGTATTGAAACACAGCAATGCTTTGAGCTAAACACTAATGTCATCGTGCTAACATGCCCACCATTATTTGCTAATTATCACTAAACACAAAGTACAGCTGATGTTAATAAGAGAGTCAATAGTTTTGTAGGTATTTACTCACAAACCAACATATTAAAGGTCAGGAGATCGCCAAAGTTATTACAATTCATCCACTGGGGACCATGAATGTTGATGAATGCCTTAACACTAGCATGGCTAAATACACATTCTCCTCCTTATGTATACTGCAGTTTTAGCTTGTCACCATACAGGACCCTGGTTACTGTATAAACAGCAGAGGTAGTTCAAGATACACATGTGTTTGCACACAGGTTGTGTTTGATTTGTCTCCTCAGGCAAGACTACATAAATGCTATTTTTAAAAAGCACATTTTGTAAGCTCCTGCTATCCTGGAACACCTGTATTGTGACATAAGCAGATGTGAATCCGCCGCATGGATGGGAATGAAAGGTAGGGGTCTTTCAGTCTGTTTACCTGTGATTCAGGCGAGATATTTTAGATACAGTCTATACCCGGAGGCAGGCGATGGTGGTGTGACTTCACAGAGTTCCCCTGATACAGTCTTTTCCATTACAGCCTCGCTGTGGGACATGGACATATATTAGTATATCTTTGACAGAAGCCTGAGTGATCTGACAATATTATAGAGTCTGATTTAAGTGGCTCCAGGAAGCTCGCCTGAAAAGTAGTGCACAAATCTCAGTAAATACTAGTTAGTTATTAAGGCTCTTCCATCTGGCGATTACTTCTACTTGATAACATTTTTAAACATTCATTAATTTCCACTCTCCCCTTCTTATTCGTTCAATGTTTTAGGAAGTTGTGTAGCTTTAGTTTCAGTCGTCTGACAGAGAAACTGCAACAAAGTGAAGATAGCACGATCTTCCTCGGACAATCAGGCACAATCAGAGCGATTGTGTCACGCTGCAAGAAATCATCGCGTTTTAAGCTGCTGGAGTTTAGTCTTGGTGATTTCACAGACAATAGCAAAATCAAACAAATTAACTTTAATGTATCGAGTAAAAATGAAACCACTGTGGGGGGTGTGGGGGGGGGGGATGTTGGAACTGCCTGGAGCTGCCTGGATCATTAAGCTGGAGTTACGGGTGTCCAGAAGGTCACGTCAAGGAAAAGCCTCAGAAGGACCCTTCGCTGGGAACACTTTTCCCACAAAGGCAATATCATTTCCACATGAACAAATTGTAGATGTGTAACATGGATTTTAAGGTAGATTCAGTCACTTTTGAATTGTATTTCTGTCCTTCATCAATCTCCTTCCTAGAAAAAGAGAGAAATGCATTAACTCAAATGTAATACGTTGCTCACAGATACAAGACTTCAGCAATTTATTTGTTTAAACGTCTGCTCCGTAATGAATCGTCCAAATGTGGAGGGCTGTTTTTAACCTCAAAGCTTTGTCCACTGGCTGTTGACAGCTCAGATAAGGGAGAAGTGCTCCAGACTGAATGAACTCTTGAGTTCCAATATAGCAGCTCAGGAGCGGTCAGTGACTCTTTCTCTCGGTCTTGCTCAGGAACATCTTGTGTTGCAGCCTGATAATTCTCCACCCGGTATTAATTAGCGACAGAGGAGGATTCCTGCGTGGTGGACAACAGATAGCTTCATTTCTGGAGCACTTCATGTATTGCGAGTGGTTCAGCTCAAGTGCTGTGAAATGAATGAATCAAGAAATAACACTGTTCATTGTTTTCCTGTTAAAGCTGAACCGTAGATTAACATTCAACTCTCATCTCTCATCTTAATGCATTAAGGCTAGGGACACACAAGAGCACGATTGGGCCAATTTGCACAAGATTTTGAAAATCAATAGAAGGAACAGTGCAGTTTGATTGGGACCAATGATTTGCAAATATGATCTTGATATGAGACTTCACAGATCCAATCTCAACCACCCCAATTGAGTTTTTGTAAATGTTTAATCCGCCATCTGCGCAAGACTCGTGCTGTGTGGGGATCAGAGACTGCTAACATCCATCAAGAGCTCAGTTTGCGGCGAAGTGAGGCACACCGAGCTGCGTGTGACTGTTTGCCTCTGTTGTTATGTTTTTATGGGAATCACTGGATAATGAGATTACGGGGCCCGATATAAAAGGACGTATCGGGAGTCAGCGGGATAATCTCATATCATTAGAGTTTGCAATGTGAGCATGTTTACAGGGACACAATAATACTCAGCAAAATATTCATTGAAATGCATAGTTAAATGTCTCCCAAACTGTCCCCAGCCTGTTTTGTTTGTCATGCAGCAGTTGATGTTGACTGATGTTCAGTTACATAAACTAATCATCTTATCCGTTTGTTTTTTCTATTTTGTTTTTCTGCAGAGATTGAAAAGAATGAAGGAGATGAATTGAGAAAAGATGGTGACACGAAGAAATACCTAGATATCATCAGCAATAAAAATATCAAGCTGTCTGAAAGAGTTCTCATTCCAATCCAACAGTACCCAAAGGTAAGAGACACAACATCGACATCTTGGCCAAAAAAAACACACTGCATCTATTTATGGTCCTGTTCTTTTGGAAAGAAACTGACCAGAACAGTCAAAGTGTGAGGCAAGATGCAAGGGCTTAATTTGAAAAACACTGAACTTTTGTGTGTGTGCGTTACATTAATTAATCATTCATTTGAGTTGTCAATCGGTGGTGTAGTCTGCGCACTGTTGCTTCACCTCTTTCCACAAAAGCTTTTGCACTGAAAATCCCCCTAAGCCTCAAACAGGCTAATAGAAAGTCACCAGACAGTGTCGCATATTTTGATGTAGTCATCAAAAAAAACAAAGTTTTTAGTGCACTAAAGCACTCAATGGTACAGTGAGAAACATTGTCCATAAATCACCGTGTGACACGATACGCTTTATTCTGACTTATGAAATGTCAGTAGTGACAAAGTTTGAAATGTAGCCTAATGAGGCTGCTCCATCAGGCCGCTTAGCGACAACACGCAGCTGCATGTGGCGAACCAAAAGGCTTTACTGCCGCTGTAATCAAGGAAACCTCCGCTGAGTTTGCATTCATACATTCAGGCAACGCAACGGGCAGCCAAGAATAATAGCATCCGCGTTGCAACACAGCTTGTAACAGAACGTACTTCGATATAGTATATTGATTTGTGTCCTGCTCTGCTAGTAAAGTATATACTGCATTCGTTTTACAACTGTGTGTAGACAGACAGATCACTCGGGAGTACTTTTCTTTTCTGTAAATACTTTGTTCAATGCTTTACTGTATTATTTGTATCTTTTAAATGCAGTATATATATATATATATATATATATATCTGTGTCCAGCCATTATACAATGTTGCAAACTGACTTTTATTTTTGACCATTTCAAAAGTCCACGAAATCTGATCAGAGGCTTTGGTGTGACCTTGCCAGCGCCTCCAATCATATAAAACCTGCAGGGTCTGTGCTGTCAGTTTGCAACAATATTGCTATCATCATCATCATCATCATCTCTTCTCCTAAATTCGTAAACCTTTATGGTTGACCGCTGCTCATCTCTCTGCTTCCACACTCTCTGACACTTTTTTGTCTCCAAGCATTTGTTTGAAATGGATCACTTCTGGTCACCTTTCCTCTTGTTGTCGCTGCAGGTTTGATTGCACAGTAAAAGAGTTCTGAGGATGAGGTCCTCAATAAAACACTGACAGTTTCCATTTTTAGTCTTTCTCCTACACACTCTCAAGTCAAGGTGTGTGTTATATCTTGCCCCAACGTCTTGATTCATGATCTCACAGCTACTTATTTTCAGCCATGTGTTTTAAAAGTAGCTGATTTGTCTGCCTTATTAGAGAAGGTCTAGAGAAACGAGAATGTCAGAAGGGCAGAGCAACATTTAACTGCGCCTCAGGAGCACAGGCGGGGTGCTTAAACCCAGTGAGCCCCTCAGGACACTCCATAGAAATCAATTTGCTGTTTCATCCTCAGGATCATTGCTGAGAAAGTAATTAAGCAGTGTTCAGGAACTCCTCACTCAATTACATAGATTTCTAATCTATAAAAAATGCCAATTGAGACAGTTTCTTGGGAAAAGAAGGGCCACAATGACTCAGGGATATCTGTCTGCCCTCGTCTTTCTGCCTCATAATCTGCATTTTCTGCACGAACCATTTTTCGTTCAAAAGTATTTTCTAATTGCAAGCATTGATTTTTCCTGAACTTACAGCACATACACTGTATTCAAAGCTACGACAAAAATCTTCCAGAGACTTCTCGCAATGTTTGTAAAGCACGGTTCATACGTGGGTTAGGACAGATGTGAAGCAGTCATCATCATCATCAACGGCGCTCACTCGAAGTCGAGTATGACGCTCCTTATTGTGGGTCTTCAAACTGCAGAAGAGGCCAATTCTGGAAACACAAACCGTGCTGCAGTATGGGCATTGATGTGCTGGAAGTGGAATGTGGGAGAGTCTTTGTGATGGGCACACTCTCCTTTCTTTGCTGCTACTTGACTGATTGGCAGCCTGTCGGAGATCGTTATTCATGGAGTGTGGCTCCGTCATGAAAACTTTTTCTCCAAACTGTTCCAAGCTTCCCAGGTAGAGCTCTATATGTGGAATATTTCGATGTTGATCCTGATGTTGTCCTTCAAATGCTTTTTCTGACCTCAAGGTGCTGGTTGGCCAGCATTTAGTTCAGAGTAGAGGACCTGTTTTTAAGGAGGCATGTGTCAGGCATTCATAATACATGGCTGTTCCATCTCATCTGGTGTTGAATTAATGCTGGTGGCGATGCTGGCGATGATTGCCTCCTTAACAACACTGATGTTCATGTGCTTCTCCTTCCAGCTGATACCAGCTGATTTTTCACAGGCATCTCTGGTGGTGACACTCCAGGACACTTATACGCCTACCGTAGGTAGTTCAGGTCTCTGCACCTTATAAAGTGTGGGCAAGAAAACTGTCTTGTAGATCAGCAGCTTGGTCATTGACAGCAGGTCAGAGTTTTCCAAAACTCTTCTGCGGAGCTTTGCAACAGCACCACTGGCACAGCTGATGATGTATCTTGCTGTCGATGGTCGCCCTTGAGGAGAGGTGACTTCTAAGGTAGCGGATTGGTGGGTCAAACAGACACAGGACTTTCACCCAGGAGGATGCCGTTTGTGTGAAACCAAAAGTAAACGCTGACTTCACACTTGTTACATAACGTTGCTCAAGAAAGTTTGCTAAGGGCAGTTGTTATTTATTCACGCTAGTTACCTTGTTACGGTTGTTACGGTTGATACATTACATTGCAAAATTATTATTTGAACACAAACCATGATGTTTTTTTATAACCATAACCAAGTATTTTGTTGCCTAAACCTAACCAATCGTTTCACAACGTTAACCATATGTGGCATTGTGCGTTTTTGCAAGTAGGATACAAGGCTGATATGAAACATATTTATCAACATATTCATGTTTTTTTCAGCTCGGAGTCTGTACTTATGATCATAACCAGAACAATTCACAGGCAAAATACACAGGCTCAATATCCTGGTTCTGTGTAATGAACATAGTAGGGTCGGCTGTGCAAAGTAAGCAGTGCAGTCCAGAGGGACGGAGCAGTTGTCCAACAACAACTTCTGTGACCTAATTGCACAGTCAGCACCCCACAAGACACTGCAGTGCCACTATCTTAAACATCTTGGTAACACTGCACTTTCACTTAATGATAATTAGCCACATGAAGCAACCCTTTGATAGAGGATGAGAAAAAAGAAATGGAGCCTCACAATGTTCAGAACACATTTTTTTACAATACTTGACACAATCAGAAACAGACAAGACTAGACAAAAATATGAGGATATATTTATCCTGAATTTGTGATAATACTGTGTAAGATTGCATGTTAACATATTCATTACACCTGCAAGAAGGTGTGTAACAACAGCACGACAGATCAGACAACACAGAGCACTTATCACTTTTCTTTAACACTTCTACATGTAAAATGGGCTAGAATGGAGATAAACAACATATGAAAAACATAGTAAAAAAAATATTTGACTTTTTAATCTGACAATATCAGGCCCTACTGAGAGTCACAAACGAATCAGTTTTATTTTACTTCACATTGGAACCTCACTTTGCGTCACAGCGATTTCAATAATGTCCGGTCTTACTTTCCGTCACTGGTGGCGAAGTATAAAATGTCATAAATCTGTTCTTCACGTTTCAGCAGTCTAACAGTGCTCATTCATGCTTACATCTGCCATCTTGCTGCACCGTAATTAAATGCAAAGTAATTAAATTATTACTTGGGAGAATTCTTCCGCCTGGTTTCAGATTTGACGAAGTGACATATAGAAGATTAATGTCGTCTAACAGGGAAACATCCAGTCCTGACGAAATCCCTCTTCATGGTCCACCGACCTCTCAATGAACACATGTCATAGCAGGGAAAGCACAGGTGTTGTTAATAACATTAATTACGGATGCGTTTCACTGGCTAGTTTTTGTGCACGTTGGCTTACAGACACACCTTAATGTAAGGTCTCGTTAATATTATTAGTTAATGTGCTGCTCCTGTAATGACAAGTCAAAATGTCTATTCTGTCATATTACGTAGTTCCACGCTTTAGGTGAAATTTTATTGATGATGATGTCAACTACAATGCATCGGTAAATATATTGTACATGTCACACTACCCTTCCTCGCTGAATGATGCATTCGACTTTCATTGTTAGCTATTTGCAGGAGAGCTGACAAAGGAACATTTTACTCGAAATAGGATTAATGCTTAACCCAACCTGCCAGTAAAACCGTATTTTACCACAGGTTCTAATTAAAAGTTAACGAGTTTAGGTTAGTACGGCGTTTTTACAGTATGTTTTGTTGTTTTAATTTGGTTGATGAGATACTAAAACCAGATGAAATATCAGACCTGGTAAAGCTGCAGCAGCTGGATAAACCCTGGAGGGATGATGCATCTTGTTACAGACCGGCACTAGTAGTATGCATCATTCACAAGGGACAACTTGTGTGTTTTGTGCACCACTCTCTGTAAAATCGACATTAGCTTTGTTGTCTTTTTACAGCCTGTCAAGATTAAGAAAGTTGGCCTTGGCGCATTGCTCCAGTGACCTTCCCATCGCTTACTTTAATCTCTTCTGAAAAAACGGATGAAACCTTGAAAACAGGTGATCTCGGTTAACGGGAGAAGAGGGGGTCCATTTGTACTTGTCCCGTTTTGACATGTAAACAAATGATACACTCAGGGTGCTTATGGACGCCTCGAACCTGTAGGCTGATATCACTATTTACTCAGCAAAAATATGATTAAGCTGCATAGTCATTTTCATTAACGCTTAACTAGAATTTATCCTCTGCTGTTTAATGAGACAGCTTGATTAGCATCTCATAACCTTGGGGCATGAAATGGATTTTCAATGGCTGATACTGTCTGCTTGTCTGAGTCCAGTGCTGGGACTACTCTGCATTTGTGTGTGTGTGTGTGTGTGTGTGTGTGTGTGTGCGTGTGTGTGTGTGTGTGTGTGTGTGTGTGTGTGTACGTGTGTGTGTTAATGAGAATGTGTAATGATTTCTGCCCTTTTAATTTAAATCACTTTGATTTAGTTAGAGACAAAATGGACATAATTCTGCTGGGGTACACGGCCTACAACACATTCAATTGTATATTGTTGTGGATGCCCCAATTTTGAGCTTATCGGTCTTGTGTTATTGTGACCTTTAAATAGTGCAGCAGCTGTGCTCTACCCAAGGAGGAATTACATTTTTTGTCTGAGAGATGTCAGTGTCCCAAAGAAAGTCCTATCATGTGCAAAGGTGTTTTCCTTAGATAACAGCTGAGTACAGAGTGTGAATTAAAATTAGGCACTTGTACCATAGCGCCACAATTCCACTCTGGGAATCCACTGAGTCAGTGTTCGCGTCATGACTTTGTCTGCCACAATGCTGCTCACGAGATATAATAAAGATAAATGCCTCCCCGTGTTAGAGATCGCACCAACGATACAATGACCCAGCTCTATCAAATACTAATTACTAGCAGGGTTTTCAGTACATAGTCCATTCATTCTGGAAATGTGGTAATATCTAGATTACAATATGTCAGCATGCAGCGTAGATTGGATGTATGTAGAAAGGATGTATAAAGGGAACTGGATACAGGCGGTGCCCGATTCATTCGTATGAAAGTTAGTCAGTGGCGCACGTAGCAAAAACAGTCAGACTTCCAAGTATAAAATTACACACATATTACAGCAATTCCGCATTCACAGAGACAATACAGCAAGCACACAAGCGTTTCCTTTAAACCCCGCCTTCCAGCCGCTCGTTCTCTGGTTCATTCACGTCATGAACGGCAGCACTGGAATTGGATATTGGTGCATTTCACAATTTTTAGGACATGATTTCAATGAGGGCTATTCAGGTGTTGCTACTGGGAAGTTGATTTACCTAAAAAAAAATATCAGCTGAGTTACAGACGTCTGGAAAAAAAGTATTTTTGGGCCCAATTGCATCATGCTTTATGACCCACAACTTCTGATTTTTGGTTCACTCCCATCTTCTCATCAGCACAACAGCAGACAAAGTTAGAGTTCAGCTGGTGAACATAGTGAGGCAACTAAGAGCCAGGTATCTTTGACAGGAGTTGGTGGAGAGCAAATCAAAAGGGAGAGGCAGCATCGGACTTACATTCATAAGATGGACACAAACATGCTGCCCCAAAGTTGCCAAAACAACAACTGATTGTGCTTAAGTATCCAAATGTGAGTTAGTAGTTTTTCAAAGTCGCTGTTTGATTGACGTCTGACAACATATGCCTGGTAGCACTTCTTGTTACAGCAAAACGGAAAAATACATTAATGTCCTGTGTATTAACAGCCAGACAGTATAACATGAAAATGAGTGTAAACTGTAATGTATATTTTATAAAATAAAGATTGAAGTTGAGATGCAGTAACAGGTGTTGACTGTATACCTCTCTTTTGTTTCATTGTGAGCAGGGTTTGTACAGCTCTGCCTCTCCATCCGTTGAAAAAGTGGAAAAGATGTGAAAAAGACTTGTTTGTCGTTCGTCATTTAAAGGCCGTAGCTGGTTAAACACTTGCAAAACAATATTTTTTTTCTCTCCTCCAACAGTAAAGCTATGTAGCTGCTACGAAACACAGCTTGTCTGGAATAGTTTCATGGTCTTAAACACCTTTTGTAGTGTTGCATCACTTCGGCGTTGTTGGCTGCTCGTCTTTATTGATCTTGGCTCAAGTTGTTTGTCATCTGTTAAAATATACGAGGATCACGGTATTTGCTGTGTTCACTGTCTCTGTGTGTGTAGGCCATCTGGGAGACAGTTCAGGGTTTACATATGGGAATTCTTACATTTTTATTAGAACATTGTGCTTCTGTTTGTTGGGTGGGAAAGGGATCTTGTGCAAATGAACACACGATTATAAGCGCCCAAGCACCGACCAACTGTCGGGTCTCGAAGGGCCGAGTGAAATCGCTAGAATTATTATTATTATTTTTCGCGTGGAATTGCATTTTTGAGGGCTTCATGCTCAAAAACTCACCAAATTGTGCACGCTTTTCAAATTTGATATTTTATGGGTCCCACGCTCGGGTATGACAAAATAACTTGCTAGTGCTGCCTAGCTGTTTGACAGGCCACGCCCCTCACCCCTTATGTCCGATTGACTTGAAATTCGACACACATGTCCAGTTCTGTCTGCTCTACAAAAAAGCCAATTTAGACCATTAAGCTCCACCTACTTTTTGCGCCATTTAGTATTTTTCAAAAAACACATTTTTGCAAAGTACTCCTACACAATAGCTAACAGGAAGTCTGCCATTTTGATTTTCGTACGAATTTTCCCTTCAGTTTTGCCCATTACTAGGCCCAATACTTTATTAACTAACTCCCTCTAGCGAATTTATAAGATAAACTTCAAATTTGATCTTTACAATCTAAAGACCTTTGTGATTAAAAGTTATGAAAAGCTTTACGTTTGATGGAATGGCGTATCCGTAGTGTGATGGACATTTTACGCCATTCCTCCATTCTCACTCATAATCAAAGCGCCACCTACTGGCGAAAGGAAATCAGCATTATGTGACAAACGGCATCCGATTTACGACATTTACATGAAGTGGTCTACACTTCATATAGAGCAACATAATGCATGTTTTTGCGTGTTCACTAGCACACCACATAGTGGATACAGGAAGTGGTGGAATATTTGCAATATATGATACATAAAGCGCCACACACTCCAATATTTAAGAATGCCGAAGTTGTTTTATTATTGTCTTGACCAGAGACAACACCCTCAACAAAGACAACAGCTGTAAAGCAAAGTCATACCTTAATGTGTGATACACTGAACCAGGTGAACAGTAAATCTCCTCCCATCTGCTTCCTTTAATGTCTGTGGAGTTGATAGGACACAGTCGTCTGACAGCCCAGTCATCCATAGCTGTCATTAAAGCATAAACCTCTACCTGGGGCTTTAATCCTCCTATCAGACAGGACCTGGACTTCCCCAATAGCATAGCTCGCTAACCTGGCGATAAGTGCCTCAGGACATCTGCAAATCTTGCCTGGCCCCAGTGAACTGCATTAAAAGGCGGCCACCGTGCACATTTTCCAACTTAAAAGCCGAAAAAGGTTTTTGTGTTATTAGTTCTGCAGTGATACAACCCCTTCACAAAGTTTATGTGCTGAAGTTGAAGTTTCAATACTTCCAGGCTTTCCATGGAACTGAATTTATACTAAAGCATGGAAACGGACTAGTTTGGTACTTAAAATCAACCAGAACTTGCTTACGTTTGTTTTGTTATGTGAGTGAGTCCTTTGCTTTTACTACTTTAAATTTAGCAGCATTATAGAATCAGGGTCATGAGAGTATAAAATATTAAGTATCATTATGTGTGAATGGAAAAAAATATTCTTGTGTGCTGCTCCGATATCCAGCTGGGACGTGTGTTCACAGAGATCTCGGGTCTTGTAGGGCATTGTAGTGACGGGGTATGAAATAAAGATAAAATGCTACAGCCTGCAGCAGAAGCACTGTTTCTTTCATCAAATAAATAAATCATCTAATAGACAGCAGTGGTTCTATTGTTTTACATTATGTATAAGATAAGCCATATGTGGTCAGACTTCACTCACTAAAGCCTTTTTTAATATTAACAACTTCATGCTCAGGGATGTTGTTGTTCATTACAGGTGCAAAAAAGTTTAAAAAAGTCAGTGTGCTTCAAAAAGACACAGATAACACCAGTCGTTGAATACAGAGAACAACCACAATGAACTATAAAATAACCCTTTCTTCTATTCTCAGACTTCTTTCTTTGTCATTTTAAATGTAAAAATATAGTGCAGAAGTCGATCACTGAACTGGTCTCATTCATGATACCACACACCAGCATAACCAACTGACAATTGGAGAATTCGTATTCGAGGTGGACTGATAGTGGATTTCTAAAGGCCGATTGCTTGGAGCAGGAAAAAGATAGTGACAGTATTGTGTTGTATATTTGAGAGACAACTTTGTGGGGGGAAATAAACAAAAGAATGGTCAGATATATGACACGAATACCACTTGTCAGCTTGCTGTAATCAATCAATGTAATCAAATCAGCTGTTCCCAAGACAGAAAACTTTTAGCCCATATTTTCCAACCTTAACGCCAAAATAATGAGCTAGAGTGGAGAATTACGTCCTGAAGAAATATCTCAAACAATCTAAGTAATAAATATCTAAAGTGTAATTTAAAATCTGTCATGCATTTATGGCTGGAGCCAGCACTGCTCCAGCGATTTAGCATAGTACTCATATAACATTGTAGTTGCTTAACAAGAAACAGGCTCTGGGTTTCAACCTGCTGGCAGTCTGGGGCCTTTCTCTGTGAAGTTTGCATTTTTTGCTTATGTTTTTTATATATTGTTGTATTTTCTGCCTTTGCTTTGTGTTTTATCATGTCGCATGTGTGTTGTCTAATTGCACATGTTTTCTTAAGTTGCAGTGCGTTGAGCTCTCAGTTGTGAGGAGATTTGTTTTTAAATCATGTTGTTCAAAAGTAACTAAGGACCAGATCCTTAGTTAATGAGGATGTTGGGGAAAGTGCTCTGCTCAGCTGCGTTAGTAGGTTTGCAGATTCACTTTAGTGAGATGTGACTCAATTGTATCTCCTCTTTTAAGCCTTGTAGACTTTGCAACACAGAACTTTATAATAAACGACAACTCAGAATGAATATGGAGACATTCAAATTTATCCTGCACAAAAGAAATTAAAGGTTTGTCCTTCTTGTAGAAATTACACTTTGTGAAGTACAAATAAGTAGATATGTGCACCCGTTTTATTTGTTCAACATCTCTTTGTGCATAATTGTTGTATTCACAACACCCTTCCGTCTGCATAGTTATCAGTGTTGAGACTGCAGGGGGCACATTGCATCATTTCAAACCTCATTTAACACCGAACCGTGCCCCTTTTCTAAAGCCCAAATTGCTCGCCATGGAGCAGCAGAGTGGCTCCAGACATTCATTAGCTTAATGAAAACAGGCCACTCTTCTTCTACCGCCCAGCGAGCGCTATCTCAACTTAGCCACAAACGACCATCTGCTCTCAAGCTCCCTGCCAGCTATAGGATAGTCCTGTCAAAGCAACGCCTGTGAAGAAAGGCATCCACGAAGGTGCCTTAATCATTCAGATCAGAGGACAGGCAAGGGCAGTAGGGATGCTTTTTTTTTTTTTTTCTTTTAAAGATGTCTCAGCTCTGCGTCCCTGGCGCCACTCTATCCTGAGATGTAGCGTTCACTCGTGGTGTTAATGATGTTCATGAAATAAGCTGAGTGTGCAGTTGTCGGAGTTGAGTTGCAGCAGCCACACAGCTGGCACTGAAGTTATTATCCGCTCAGCCACAGTGGGAGAAGCTGCTTTGTGAAAAGGTTAATATCATTTTAGGGTTGGCCAGTGTGTTGTGGTGGGCGGCTGACCACCTGTTCAGCTCTGGAGGTGGTCTCCTTTCATCTCATCCAGCAGCAAATATTTGAAGGTCGAACCACTTAATACAATTTAAAAAACAATGTTTGAGATAGTACAAGTAGCTTTTGTGGGCTTGTTTCAAGTAGTAAACATTTCTCTTGTTTTCTTATTGATCTTCTGCTCATGTTTTCTTCAGAAACGACCCATTTGACTACAGTTGTGAGTTTCACCTCTCGGATTAATCACCAGTAATCTCAGCAGCGTCGAGCCTTCAACAACCCAGAGCTTCTTCTCTCAATATGAACACTAGCTGGTGCACAGTGAGCGGGAAATGATAGTCAGAGTCCCGAGGCTTGAATCTGATAGTTTGTCATCTGGATAGTATTAATTTCCCACTGGGAAGAAACTCATTATTTCTGACTTTATCTCAGCACTGACCTCTGGAAGAGTCTCAGGAACATTATTGGTCTGAGCCCATGTTCCCTTTTCTTTTTTTCTCAGCAGGACATGGATGACCCTAAACGGCAATAAGAAACATGACTAGTGAGGGCACAGTTCAGGCAAATGAATGGATACATAAAGCTGGACCGCAGATGAGAGTCCCATTCACTTTTAATGTGCTACAATTCTATTGATTCATCACAGGCTACATTATAGCTGTTTTCTCACATGATGAATGGTGAATGGAACCTGATATTGTATTGATAATAGATGACTAATGGTCAGCAAACAGCTTTTTCATTTTTTTATTGGTCATCAAATTTAGATTTTTCAATATACAGCAAATCATCTGTAATAATGGACTTGAATCATTTTGACATATAAGTATACAGATACAGTCATGTATTTGACATGATGTAAAAATATATATATATACGTATATATATGCACAAGTAAAGAATATACATTTTTAAAACATAATACTCAATTATAGATGTGGAAAGACTGCAACAGGGAGGCAATGTAGACCATATATTGGACCAATTGTATTTCCCTTCACATTGTTGGTTCGAGCTATAGAGTTCCAGAGATGTGATATATAATGTTGAGAGAATCCATTGGGAAATCTGAAGTTTATGAGGAGGCTTCCACTTTGATACTAAAGACTTTTTTGCCGTCTGTGAGACCTAAAAGTAGAAGTCTTATCTGAGTTTCTGAGATTTCGTAACGTTCGATCACTGAACTGTCATTTAGAAGTAAAAAGTTAAGTAAACTAGGACTGAACCGACTGAGTCCAGTTCTTTAAGTCAGACCTTGGTAACATTTACGGACACGCAAATTATTGGAACTTCTACATATTACATACAAAGCCCGGCCAACATCATTAATGGTTAACCTTTTCTCCAAACCGATCTCATTCTTTTTACATCCAACACATCTGTTTTCCAACAACAATGTCTCCAGAAACATTTGTCTTCACATAAGTCACCTTTTTCATTGTTTCTCCTCTTCTTACACGTGTTAAAAACTTTGATAAGGCATTCTGGTTGCTTTTTTCTCTCCTGTGTCACAGTTTAATTTTGTCGGGAAGCTGCTGGGACCACGGGGAAATTCCATGAAACGATTGCAAGAGGAGACCGGAGTAAAGATGTCCATCCTCGGCAAAGGGTCCATGAGGGATAAAGGCAAGGTAAGATATTGATTTGTGCTGAAATATAGTCGTTGGGCTGGTCCAAGATATGTATCAAAAGGAAATATTTACAGAAGGGAAGTGCTTGAAATTCCAGCAAAGCGCAGAAGAATATTCTAACCAACAACATCTGAGCTGTAAGTGAGATAGATAACACCCTGAGTAGAATTAATAGCTTTCAGTTGACAAACATATGTAGGAGAAAACAGTAATGTTTTTCTGTGCGTTGTTTAATAGCATATTCTGTAAGAGTCAATTATGAATGCAAAGTAATGAATTTCTTTGCCAACGTCATTTATCCTGCTGACTTGCGGTCCCCTGGAGCCAAACCTATCCGAGCGTGTACACAGACAGTCTGCTGGGTCTGATGTTCACGCTCTGAACAGGTCTCAGTGTGCTGCTATAGAGTTACATTGCTATTATTACTGTAGCCTTCAGACATCTAGACATGACAAAAGACTTGCAGTGTTACCACCCCTTTGGTGAAACAGGAGCTGCATTTCAATAAGTCAAGAGACTGTTGAGGGTAACATAATGCAGAGGTTGTAACAACTACTTTCAAGCGGCGATAACAATATTTTTAGAATAAAAATGTATCAAATGACAACGTGAAAGAGTTCCCCTGTGAAATTCACACACAGATCTGCAGCTCCCCTTGGCTTTACCGAGCTTTACGGCGAGTTTCAGCCCATTGTTTAGCAGCAACTTGACTGATTCCTCCTTTAGGAGTTGTTAGAGACCAAAAACAGAGCTAAAAGAGACATAAAATTGGACATATGTTAATCAGGTGGCAGAAACTCCAAATGAACGCTCATTTTGCTGTTGATATGTCAAAGTTGTGTTCGCAACTCGTTTCAGTTGCCCTAAGGCAGCCAAAATATCAGTTATTGCAGGTTTAAACATATCATTGTGGTTCTAATGGTCATTTGAACATATTAAATGCAGTTTAGTTGAGAAAACAATCGCACCTCAGTGCCCATTTAGTAGCTACTCTGGAGTTTGCCCCGATGTGACGCAATTAACTGTAGGAGCTACACAAGTGGAGCTGAATGTGCATTTTAGTTATTCCCAGTAAAACAAAATATAACGTTTTCAAAAGTAAGACACACCATTTTATTCAATGAATAAGTGAGATGGAAAGTTTATTCTTCACCTTGGGAACAGCAGATGACAAAAACTATTTCCCCACGAGGTCCACTTAGTAGCTATTGTGGAACATTTGATCGTACCACACGATTTTCCTTAGCAGATGGAGTAGCCCACTTTTCATGGACGTGCATAGCAGGTGCAGTAAGAAAGTATATAATAAGTGATTTAAGAAATTGCTTTATAATGTAGTTATATGTCTTTTCCAGCAATCAATCGTAGTGCCTGTCAAAAGTGCAATTTTGTAATATTCTGGATAAATAAGCTTTTCTATGACAACTTAACAAAGCCCCAAATTCTTCAACAACTGTATGGCTTAATAATTAGAAATGACTGGTAATACATTTTTGCATCAATTTCCATTCAGACCTAATTGTGAGGCTGAAAGTTTGTATTCAGACAAAGCCTGAAGGAGTGAAACGTTCCTTTACCATCACATTTTAAAATCTGCCTTGGCTGGAGCAAGAGCTCATTTAAAACTTTGGCTTCCTGCCACTAAATCCATTCAGTTTACTCATGTGCTGCATTAACTTGTCTGCAGTGTGTAAAGTTAAAGAAAGAGCTGCTATAGCTGGATAACAGTTTTTTTACACGCATGCAGTGATTAGGTTGTGATATTGCACTGTACAGTACAGCATGCATTGTGAGTTTGTATTATTTAATAAATCACTTACTAAGTGCCGCTATCACTAACATGGTGTGTTGTTTGTTTCCCTTAAAGATTCAGTCTGAGGGAGATTCATGTTGCTGTGTGCAACACAAAGGAAAATAATAAATCCCTCACAGTTGTTTCTTACCAAAGGCCGGCTACGTTACAATCTGATTCAGCTTAGTGCTTTCTGTGTGCCGTATTGATTGATTTGTAAAGTCTGGGCAAGTCTGGGCGGACTCTGTGATGAGACTGACACCTAGAAGTCACGACTGAAAGTCTGTCTGCCACTCCAGGCCGCTTAGTCACAAGGCAGCGTGGTACTAACGTGGCAAAAGTCCCATTACAAGCTCAAGTTGTGAGCGCACATTTCTGCCATCTCATCCAGTTGGTCGGTAGGGTGCATTTGTGGAGCCGAAAGGTAATTTCTCAGGTTTGGAATTTTGCATGGGAGCAGCCCACCCACACATATCACACCATATGGTCTCTATAACACCGTGAGCACGGATATTAGCCGAGTTAAAGCAGAGAGTCCTCATTCCACCTTCCTCACTCCAGAAACAAAACCCTGCAAGGTTTAGAAAGAATATTATCACCCGAGTTCCTAAAGTCCTTATAACATTTAATATTGATTGATTAAAAGCAGGCATACTCCAGTCATGGTAACTGATTCTGCTCTGTGTGTGCTGCTCCTGCTGTAAAACTCCCAAACATTTCAGTGACAAACTATTGAAAGAACTCAGAGACACGATCATCCGCCAGCATGCACGTTTTGATCTGATCCATAGCGACTCTCTGACAGTGAATGTGAAGCCTGCTGAAATTTTAGGAATGATTTTTAATTAAAGCTGATTTCTCCTGGAGGGTATAGGGAACATTGATGCAAGGACAAAAGCTTGAACCCAATTGGCTGGGAGAGTGGCACTCTCGCTTCTCTTAACAGCCACCATCATGCTGTCCTTGAGCAAAGCACTCACCACCCAATTGTTGCAGTGCAGGATTATTAAAAACATGTTCAAAGAAATGAAGTATGGAGCAAAAATGTCTCCACTCCAGGTCTGACATCACAACACTATTTGTTCAGTGTAGGATCGATTTGATGAGTTAATCGGTTCCTTTACAAACACAGTTAGGACTGTCTCCAAGCCATATTACAGAACCTTAAAGCCAGTGTGAAGCCCCAGGCAGGGGCCCCTCAGGGCCCGGATTAAGATTGAAAGGTGATTAGGCTTTTCTTGTTATCAGACTTGGGAACAGTTTGCATTAGGAGCTTGGATTGACTTTTTTTTTTTTTTTTTACTTCAGTGCCTTCATGTAGACTTGCTTTAACTCGATGCCGCCTGTCCAGACTGAACATCTCATTGCATTCCTAATTTTACTCTCTTTTTTTTTTGCATCCATCCTGTGGAGCTTTGTTGTTGTAAGGATTGATAAGACTGAAGAGCTTCACTAGAACATTAATCCAGCAACATGAGAGACGTTCGGACCAGTCAGAAACACAAATGTGAAATTCTCTATGTTTTAATTTTGCAAAGTTTATAGAATATTGTGTTTTCTTTTTGGGGGGAATTTTGTAATTAGTAATAATTCGATAAAGTGAATCTGGACACATGGCCAAATAACTTTATCAATTCGGATGTTCCTGGGATGTTCAGAGAGTAATCTTATACAATTATTGTAGAAAATGAAATGGAACTGCACCTATTGTAAATAGCAATACCATTTCATCAGCTGTATGAGGCCCATTCAAACTGGCTCCCCCAGCTTTCCTTTTATACATTATACTATTTATACTAGGGCTAGGCTGAATCATTTACTGAGAGTTGTGCATGCATCTATATATCAATATATCACCCTGCAGTATGCCTAGCTAATCAACATTTCAACTGCTTTCCATCTTGCATTTATCCAGAGTTGTAACTATACCTGTATTGTGAGACTAGATAATCATTGTCTTGTTTTAAAACGATGTGCGCCTATGAGGACTGGTCCACACAGAGGCTGCTGTGCATCAAGCTCTCTTGTGGGATATTTCAGGTGCTCTTGGGGGCCTTTGGTTGCCATGGGGCCCTAAGCAGCCGCTTAGTTCGCTCATGCCTCTGGCCGGCTCTGACACAAGCCCTCCTCAATCTGTATGTGGTGTCAATTTCTGATACAGCATCAGTATCTTTTGTTTGTCCCTTGTTTTCCCTTCTGAAGGGCACTATTGCTGTCATTTTTTCTCCTTGATTTCTCCTCAAATCCATTTGGCACAAGCAGTCACAAATTCATGACTTGAACTGTATGCCATGTCTGAGTCACAAGAGGTCAATCCATTTAAACATTTCCAGGAGCTGTTTTGAAGTGGAGTCTGCAGAGCGGTCATCACAACAAATCACAAAATGCTATTTCTATCGGGGCAAAGAAAATACCTAACAGCGTCCCGATGCCAGACTCTATGACCGAGCTCTACTATCTAGTCTGTTATTCTTGTCGTTTCTTCCTGTAGTTGTGAGATGATCAGTAATTATTCTCTAGAAGTCAAGTTATTCCTTACGCAAAGTGAGGAAAAGGCGTCTTCCTAGTGATGAATGTGCTGATTGCTCAAGTTACTCTTGTCTTGAAACTAAATCATAAATGTTACTGTGGGTTGTGGCCTGTTATTTTAGGAGGTGATTATGATGAAAGGACGAAAAAAATAGCAAATTCTCTTTATTTTCAAAATGATTTTTGAGCAGAAATACTTTTGTTGGCTAAATGTTGATGTTTAACCGAGCTAGCAGCATGGCTCTGGGGGGTGGCAATGTCCGTCTGTTTGTTGGGCAGTCCACCATTTTGGTCCAGACTGAAATATCTAAACAACTGTTAGATGGATTGTCATAAAATTGTGTGCAGTCATTCGTTGTACCCGGAGGGTGAAAACAACTACTGACATAAGTGATCCTCCGACTTCAAAATTGCTATTTGTCCAGTACTTTGGTTATAAAAATCTGCAAAGCTACTTGTGTTTAGATCAAATTCGCAAATGTAAGCATGTTAACACTCTAAAGAGTACACATGGTAAACGTTTTATCTGCTTAACATCGGCATGTTCGCATTATCATTGAGAGCATGTTAGCATGCTGACATAAGCATTTAGCTCACCCCACTGCTGTGCCCAAGTATAATCATCACAAAGAGCCACTTGCATTATCAGTTGCATCACAAAATTGTCCAAACTGTCTCTAGTCATTAATCAAACATTAAATGTCCATATAATTAAATGACAAATGCATGTTTTATCCATTATATATTTAGTTTTGTATAACATAGGTGGACTGAAGATGAAATCAACAGGTCATAACCGTTCCACATCAACCTGCATTGTACAATATAAAGAAAATTGACTTCCAAATAAATACCTGATGACACAGTGAAGTTACTACATGTTAATCCAAACAAGTTTGTAATATGGTATTTGTTACAATTAACACCACTATTCTAATGTTGTTAAACGTGTATTTTATATTACAGTTAAAATCCTTCACTTGCTCTCTTTTTTTTCACAGGAAGAAGAATTAAGGAAAAGCGGGGAGGCCAAATACGTCCATCTGAGTAATGATCTTCATGTTTTAATTGAAGTCTTTGCTCCACCTGGAGAGGCCTATTCACGCATGAGTCACGCCTTGGAGGAGATCAAAAAATTCCTAGTTCCAGTAAGTTTAATACTTCCTCCTAATTTTCATTCCTGTGTGGTATACGAACTTCAGTCATTATTGCATACTTGATTTTTCCCCCCACCAGGCTGACTAACACAGAGTTTACAGTATCCAGGGTTTGTTAACACAAGAGGTAGATATGCGTGGTCTTTATCTGTTTTACAACCACTGCATTCCCTCATTTACAAATGAAAAATAATGTATTCAGCAATTAAAGTGCAGTATGGAAAAACTTGCAAGACTCCAGCAACTTATAGCCCGGAGAATTATGGCAATAATTAATGTGCATGTTGTGTACTCTTGCTGAGTTCAAGCTGAAAATATTAATCAAGCTTTGCCAATGTGACAAGCCTAATAGAGGAATTTTGCCGGATGAGTCTACTTTATGGATTCCATGCTTTTACCTACACCGAGTCTATATTCTTACAAGCCTGCTTTACTTCTATACAGTCTTTCCAAGAATCTAAAATGTATTGTGGCAGAGTACCAACTCTCGCTTCATTGTAGTAACTTGAGAAAAGATGGGGTACTGCGTATTCTAAATTATTCTACCAAGAGTGCAGCAAGGCTTTCTAATTAGTGTACACACAGAATTGGCTGTAATACATTTATTTTTTTAATAGGTGCACACATTCAATAAGCACAGACATTTAAGGCTAGACAACAGTTTCTTTTGTGAAAATATGCCAGAAGAACTAATTATGCAGGGTGACTAAAGGAAGATTTAACAAAGTGACAAAAGGGCTTAAAATCATTACTGTGGATGAGAATGCACTGTTAAAACCTCCAGTGCTGCTTGATTATTATTATTAATGTTAATGAATATCGAGGGGAAAAAACATGAATCAAAGTTACATTTTGCTTCCATCATTGTCTTTTCACAGTGAGTATGGACGTAACCCCAGAATATTAAGTGAAGTTAGAAAAGAGGAAAACACTTTGTCCCTAAATTCAGCTTGTACCATGCCCACATGTCAATAACAAACGTAAAAAATAAAGACCATACCATCTATTTCATAGCACATGCTTGCTGCTTCAGGGATCTTATGGATTTGCAAATAAACTGCACATAATGCAGCACAACAGGCATATGTCAGTATCCATAGTGACAGATGTTTCATGCCTCTGGTGGAGAGTGGCAAGTGCGTCCTGCTGTTTCTTGTTTTTATTGCTTCACTGTGTAGGACGGAGATGGTTACTGTGTTGTCAGAGTGATACTTCAAGTACATTTCTATTGGGGATTGGTTTGGTTGAAAATAATCTGCATGGATTTACCAACTTGTTGTTAATTCAACTTGTAATTCTTATATTTCCAAAAGGCAGAAATAATGTAAATTTGTTTATTCGATCTGATTAATTTAAGAGGAACTCCACAGATTTAACACATCAAAGACTGTTTACTGGTGTTGGGGAGTACTACTGAATATATCAAATAAATAAGCTGTAAATCCTTTTGTGGCCACAGAGGAAGCTGTGTGAAGTCAGTTAAATGGCCTCAAGTGACATCACTTGAGGCAATTTATCAGACTTCATTTATGTGGTTGGTTGGTTGAAAGTTTCAAAATGAAACAGATCTGGAGGTGGGGAGTTTGTGAGCTTACGAGACCTTTATACAGCTGCTCATCTCCCCTTGAGGCTAGAGGCTGCATTAGGCCGCTACAAGCATAACACTCCAATCGTACTGTCAGTGGTCGTGTTGCATTGTGGGTAATGTTGCCACCAGTTCTGACAAGGAGGAAAAATGTGTTTAATCTGTTTTGTTTTAAACTGTCTATTCCTGGTTGCACAATGTTGGAGGAGAGCAATTCTAAATTGTGTGAATAGTTTTTTTTTAATGTATTTGACATCAATTTGTTACCAGCTAAGCATGTGAAATGTAGAATGCATCAAACACAAGTTGGCCCAGGAGGAAAGATGGACTGAATTTATGACCCCGCTAAAAACATGCCTGATACGAGCCAGCTGGTGTGCAACACTACTGCTTTTCACTGCCGGGCCATCAGGGAAACTAGCACTGCTCCAGAGGCCAATCTACCCCTTCTGGTGTGACATTATGCTTCAGAAACCAAACTCAGGTCAAAGCGATGCAGCAGGCACGATCACGGACACGTGTAGCTCCCACAATGCCGCTTGTGTGGTTAAGCGACTTACACTGCTGGTTGCAGCTGAAAATCTAAGTTTGTACCACAGCATGTGAGCGGAGGTGAGTGATTTGTGGTGCTTCCCTTCATTTCTACTATTCTCTCCTCTCACCTATCGCTGAACAAAAACTCAAATGTGCTCCATCTTCTACCAAAATAAAACCATTTTAATGTGGCCCCCCCCCCCCACAATGATGTCTGAAAACAAATATGTTTTAAGTAAAACCTGCGTCCCACTGAGCTCATATCTACAAAACAGGAAAAAATATTAATTTTCTTTTCTTCGGATATGAAAAACCTTATAATATAATTCACAATTATTACAAAATAACAATCACATGAACAAGCTGTGTGACCATTTACAAATACAATTTCACATGCATCATTAGCGTGTTATTCATTTAGTCCTGAGCAGAAACTGAACACACGGGCAGAAGTACAGTTTGCCTGACTGTCGTTGAAGCGACTGAGGAGAGAAAGCTCGTCTGAGCGGGAGCCCTCAGATCTGCCGTGAAGCAAAATCTGACTGCAGAAATGCTGTCAGTGCTGTCAGCTCACAGTTATGCAAGCAAACAGGAACCTAATCAGTGGAATACAGTATTTACAGGAGGAGAGCAAGAGGCGCTGGAGAAGGACAGAAGCTTCTGCTCTCAGCTGGATGAGCTTGTGGCCTTCATCTTGGGCCAAACAAGATACGTGGTACTCATTTGTTTTCAAGACAAAAGCTAAATATACATGCTATTAAAGCTGTCTGTTTTGTGTTTGAATTTAATGTAATCCATTTGATCCCGAAGAAAGAGCCTACGCACCAACTCTGAAGATTGGCCTGGTGCTGCAGAGGCAAGCACGTATGCACAGTCCTCTGCATTATTCTCTTCAGCAAAGATCCAGACTGTTCTTAACAATGCAGGAACAATTCTACTGTGGAATGAATGAGGGTGCAATTTGTGTAGAGTTCACTTTAATAGAGCGCGACATGAGTAAGAATACATTTTCCACTGTGCATTGGTTGTAGATTTTGTTCTGCTCGTGCACTATGCATAGGTAAATGCAGTTCTTAGGAGTAGTGGTATCACACTATGGTTCACTTATGCTTTCCTGCATTAGGATCTCAAAAGTAGCTCTGATTCTTCTCTGTATTCAGTCACCACTGATGGTCACGAAGCGGCACAATGAAGTGAAATGCACAAGCAAAGGGCCAAATAATGAAGATTCATAAATGTAAACTTCTGGGATCACCAAATACAGAATTCAAGTCCAGATCAGCCAGTTCATTTGTTTGGAACTGAAATGAGCGGCTCATAGTGATAAGTGTATGTACATACAGTAGAACACTTCAAAAACGTCATATCAAGATGCAGATAAACAGCTGCTGCAGCTGCTTCTGTTCCTCTGGTTCAACTGGCCTGATGGGCTTTGGGAGAATGAGAACATCTTTCAGTAGATTGTTATGCAAGAGCATGTACTGTGATGGGTTTTTCAGACCTTCTTTAGTGTTTAGACACAGCATGCGCTGTGCACTGTAGGAATTAACGTCGTCTCCGAGATCTTATAGTCTCTGAGATCTTATTTTACCCTTGGTCTTATTGCAGATCGCCACCTAAAAACAATCCACTCACCATGCACTGGTCTTTCTTGAAGTCTCTTTCCCCACTGCTTTTACATTTAAAAGGTGCAAGATATGAGATTGCGAGCCTTTCATTTGCCTCTCAACACAGCAACGCAAAACTACACAAAAATGCTGACAGTGCTTACCTGAGGGGAACCGGAGGGTGGGTGCTACGTTTCCGTGATGACGGTTACAGTTGGTCGAGACAGCATTATCAGCTGTAACCGCCGTATGAGAACAGTGCAGAGCAGCAGCCACGAGCTAACCAGTGGGGCACGCTCACATACACAGACGTGCACGTGCGGCGGGCCCGGCTATGTCAACAAAGCAAAGAGAAGCTCGGATAACAACACACAGAGAGAAAGGCAGCGCCTTTATTTATGCTCAGGTAGACATCACTCCACTATATCTTTCCATAGCAAATAGTTGTTACTTTAATATAGCATGGCCTGCAACAATATCAGTCAACCATTTGTGTATATTTGGAAGTTGACACAGATTAAATCATTTTTGGGGAGTTTCAACAAACTCATCGTCCCAGGCTGTCATTTCTGCAATATGAGTGAATATTCGGAAAACTATGTGTCCCTGTAAATTGACCCGCGTGCCGGCTGTGAAAGAGAACATGATGTATTACACACTCGTAAATTCTGCCCTTCCAGCAATGCAGACACGACACTGTGAGAGATTTCTTTGTCAGCTGATCTAACCCGAGATACATTTCAACACACATTTTGGTCGCTGCTGGAAATTTAAATTGGTTCATTCACATCGCTGGGTGCCATAAATCTGAATTTATCAACACGCTGTATATCACCAGTGAATTCTCAGCTCTGTCATCCAAAGAAACCACGGCATCTCCTGACACACATACATCCGACATCTTCACATGTGACAGTACTGATCTCATTATCAAATAGTCCTTGTAGCTTACTTGAGTCAACCATATTAGTTGGGCTCATCAACTAAGCCTGGGACCCCCACTGACTCAGACATACATTTACACATCCAACACTTGACACTATAATAACAGACTTATTTTTAGTATTGTTTGTTTATCATATTCTATGTACATTTTCACATTTTATTTTCAATTACGTCTTATGCTATTGCACTGGGTTTATTGTCATGCACCAATCACCAAGCCACATTCCTTGCAATTCCTTGTGCAAACATACTTGAGTGACACAAGGCTGATTCAAAAACTGGGATTGATTTGATGTCTTTGTTTGTTTATCTATTTCATATTTCCATGGAGGTATGTACTGACTCAGTACAATCACATCACTTGATGCCCTGAGGTCTCAGAGGAGATCAACATCTCTTCCACTGAGATTGATTATCCAAAAATTCATTCAAATTCATTTACATTTTTTGTCAGAAAAATGCCCAAGGACGTAGGAGCAGTTCTTTCATGAACGGTCCTGCAGCCAACAGACGCGTATCAATGAGATGTAAAGTCGAGAAAGGGAAATCAGTCAACACAGCCAGCAACAGAGACGTGTAGCAGGTGTAGACGCACACACAAGAGGGATTGGTATCGCCGGGCTTCCTGTCCCGACCCCTTAAAGTCTAACTTTAGCTCTGTGAAGGGCATCTTGTGTGTGTACAAGGTCATGCATGGTCAGCATTAATCTCAGCCAGCAAACAGTCTGACCCGAGAAGCCTCAGCATGGGGTTTATCTACTCATGTTAACTCTGTCAACAGTCAACTTTTACAAGCTCTGGCAGATTTGTTGTGCTTTGGATATGCTGCCAGCTTTCCAATTAAAAGCCCTGCCGGTCTCCTTCAAACCATCAGAACGCTGTAAGCCCTATTAGTTCATTAACAAGAGAAGCACATGTGTGCAGTGTGTCAAGTGTTTTGGGAATCTGCCGTGAGGATTTTTTTTCTTCTCCTTCTTCTTCTGTGAGTCAAAATCTGTTCATCATATGGTCCCTGTATGGCACCTATCCTATTACTGTGGAAGGACAGCTGGCACAATGTGACAATGATGCTGAAGTTTGGTATTACATGTGCAAGGTGTATGAATATGCAAGTTTACAGTTTTTGCCCGTCACACATAACAATTGAATTCGAATAATCGGCTTTTGTTAAAGATCTGATTACATTCAGTGACAAACATGCAAATCACTGAGTGGGCAAACACTCTGCAGTGATATCCTCATGACTTTGTGTGGTGTAGGTGGGCTTAGATATATAATGGAAATACACAGAGTAGCATGAATAGAAGGCATTAAAGAAAGTAAAGGGTGACACAATTCACCAGAAAGCCTAGATTATAGTGTATGTGTGAGCTGTAATCTCCCTCGAACAGAGCCTGCACACCCATTAACGGTCTGTCCTTCACTTATCAACGCACTCTACACAGAATAAGACCTCGCGAATTAATGTGCAGTTGATTTACTGGTCGGATTAACGCTCTCACAAAGATGTCATTCACTCCATGTTGGAAAAATTCATGTAGACCAGGAGAATTTGTTTTCAACTCTTGAACGGTCTCACACTTCTGGAAACAAACTCTTGCACACTGGGTCTAAGCCGTCGGTCCGGCTTTGTCTACGGCGACTTTTATATATTTTCAAATACCTGACAGAAGGTTTTCAGGCTTTCTTGCTCTCATTCCAGTACCTGACACCCAGTCATACAGTCAGATAGACCCAACAAAGTCACAAAATGTGGCTGTCAAAAACACTGAGGGTTGGTTGGTTTGCTGCCTCTGTCGCTTTGTTGTCAATATAAAAAAGAAAACATTTTGCCCGAGGTATGAAATCGTGCTGGCTTTGCTTATGTGTTTGTGAGAAATAAGCCTGTTTATCTGTCAGCAATGACAAGATAATATTGCTTTGTCCACTCCCCTATCTGCTGCATATTGAGCCATGTAATGTTTGATAACGTGTTGAGGAAAAATGGGTTCAGAATCACAAGATAACAATATTCCCCACAAAGTTGTTGAAACTGTCAATTACCGGCATGTGTGCCGACTATATTTTTCTGTTGCTTGAAAGTGACAAGTAGGTTTTTTTTAAATGTAATTTCCCTTTCATGTCCTCGTTCTTCTCAACATACGGGTTTGGGAAATTATGTGGAAATCAGATTACGTTGGTTATTTTGTCTTCCAGTCATCCGGAAGGCAATTTGTCAAAAACTCACACATTAGTTCTGCCAACCCCTTTTTTTAAAATCAAACAAACCTAACGCTACCAATGAATCCACATCTATATTTGAGGAATATTTATTGTTTTCACTAATCACTCTGCTGCATTAAGCGTCCAAACATAAAGCAAAAGAGAACATTCCTCATTGAGTATTCAACGCTCAGCAACGCCGTGTGGTTCCCGTGTGCGTCAAGACCATTTAGATTACGTGACATTTGCTGCTGTTGCGAGCGTCTGTTGCAGTCGGAAGACAAATGCCCTTGTTTTTCAGACCTGCTGTATTTTGTTTCCCGCAGGACTACAATGACGAGATCAGACAGGAGCAACTGAGAGAGCTCTCCTTGCTCAATGGCTCCGACGAGTCGGGCAGAGGGAGGAGCGCACAGGGGAGGAGCGTACGACCAGCAACCGCAGCATCCACGGGGTAAAGCACAGTGTCAAAGAAAAGGGCTCCGAGTATTTTGTGAACACAATAATCAGGGCATCTTAAAGTTCAACATTTAGTTCAACAACAGTCTTCATCTCAAAACACTTCTGAAACACTTGTCCTAAAGGGTAAGACTAATCATTTGTATAAAGGTGAAGGGGTATTTATCATCAGGGCTATTTTCTCAGACTTGACAATCATTTTCTTTGGAAGTACAAGAATGACATCTGTGTACATACGGCAGTTTTTGTAAGTGCCACCAAGAAACTCTTATTTTGGCACTGTATTCTTTTTGGCACTGAATCTTTATGGAAAAATATAACTCATAACGGATAACACAGAATGAGTCATGAATCAAATTATAATATTGGCAAAATACTATATCCAAAAGTCTAAAAATGTTCAAAACCTGTATTTCTTTTTTTTCCGGTTGACAAACTCAAACATCAAACGACTGATATGCAGGTTTTTTCAAAATGTTTTTAGAGACATCCCCCCTGGCTAATGGCTTGTTTCTCTAATTTAAGTTGAGAAGAAGGGGGGGAAGTTCTCTTTAGAGCAATATAGAACTTACCATACGACTGTTGATATCATACACAGGTTGAGTAGTTTTCCTCTAAATCAGTTGTGCAACTATCCAAAAGTAGTCAACCCCACACATTTGTTATTCACGGCAATATGACACATTCGAAACAAAATGTTGGTGTGCAGTGTTGTGAATACATGGTTTAATAATATAGAAGGATGTAGCCACCTTCATGGTGAATTTCAGATTAATTGGTTCCCTGACAAACATATGAATAATTCATATATACGTGTTATTCGTTCTCTTCCTTCTCATGTTGTAGTTGATAGTTTTAAACAGTATGTCCCTTTCAATTAATTTTTCCCCCAGTTATGTCTTCTTCATAACTCACATATTACTTGATTTCCATGTACTGTTCTGTAGCTCAAGGGGATTTTAGGATGCAGGCAGGACCAGCTACAGAAACACGTATACTGTCAGAGAGCGTTTGATTGGCTTAGCCATGCATGCAGCTGCTCGTGTGAAACGCGGGCCTCATACAGACTCCTTTTAAGTTCGTTTCTAGAGCAAACTGTCCATAATCTACCTGAGACGTGGCGGTCCCTCAGGAATAACCATGCAGGCACAGTTTGCCATGACAGCCTGGCCTAATTCAGGCAGCACATATGGATGAGCTAAATCCTGCAGTAACATGGGATGCTCACAATTTAAAGTCACCACCACCACCACTTCTCTACCTAGATTTTCCCCTTGTGGCGCAACGATAAACGATTATTGTAAATCTCCATGAAAAATATGCACCAGTAATTCCCCTTTGAGTGTCTGTATTTTTGGATCACAATGGGCTGCTACCTAGTGAAGGATGTGCCAGAGGAAGAAAGGGTATCCTAGCCCACCTACATCATGCTGCTGTTAAAATGCTAAGTTAGCAGACAATAGATGGCTTTGCGATGCTAAATCCACCCTTCAAACCCTGTGGTGTTCATGTGGTTCTGCTACTGGACAGTCACACCTCCATAAAAGAAACAGTCCACCTTAAATTCCTCAAGCCTGTCCTTCGGCCTTTCTCTACTACAACCTGAGTGTATTCTGCAGCTTCAGGCAGATGGAGGTGTAATTTTGGACAAACACATGCTAGGCACTGCTCCGCCGTGTTATTGAAAGAACCACGCAGCGTGCAGTCCCACAGGCATGTTTGCAGAGCTGACAAAGACACAAAGTGACACTCTTGAGCCCTCTGATCATTACAAGATCTACCTCGGTGCCAGCAGAGGTTATGCTTATCTTGTGTTTCACTGTATGACAACCAGCGTCCGAGGCAGCCTGCACATGTGCAGCGATAAGAGGGATTTAACAGATTTCTTAATGTCTTCACTCCACTTTTTTCCTCTGAAACCACTGCAGCTTGAAACGTTGAGTGGAGTGAGATTAGTAAGGCGAACTGACGGCATGTTTGTCTGCTTGTTTGCTTTACCAGGGGCCACAGAGGCACAGGAAGGAGTGCAGCCGGCCCTCGGGGGACGGCGGCAGCGACGCACAGCAAACTTCCCGCGGCTGTTTCAACGAGGGAGGTGCAAGCCCCGAGGGCCAGGGGGGCAGCGGGGAGCGCAGGATACAGGCCCCCGCTGTTAGCCGTCACACATGAATCATACGACGAATATGTGAGTCCAATCCTCTTTGCACACAGTGAAAAGTATGGCTGATTATAATTTTACTTGAACTGTGTGTAAGTCAGACTTGTTTAATCTCCTTCCCTGTGATCTGGAGGAGTCTTGCTTTACACGGAGAGGTAGGGCGTTCAGGGACATGTGTTTGAAAAATTAGGGCAAGCAGGAAATGAATGAAATATATATTTAATTTAATTAATTTTAAAAGCATACCAAACTTTTTTATAATGATTTTGGATCCAAGCCACCCTTGATTTTCATTTATATCAGCATAATATTGAAATTTGCTTGCTTGACTTAAAGGGCCAGTGTAGCATTTCGGGGGATCTATTAGCAAAAAATGTAATATAATATGAACGTGGCCTCTACCACAGCACTAGATGCCACCAAATCCTACACACCGTACCTTTAAACGGTGATAAGAATATATTATCTTCATCTTTTGTTGGTAAGTTAGTATGGAGTCTGATGTAGTTGCATGTTGTGGTGGAAAGAAATCACAATGTAGGGATCATTTTCTCTTCTTCTTTAAACCAAAGATACAGTCAGGTATTACCCCGATTAGACTTTGCCAGAAAACATCTAAAAAAGCCTGACCCGTTGTGGAAAAAGATTCTTTGGACAGATGAAACCAAGATGAACTTGTACCAGAATGATGGGAAGAGAAAAGTGTGGAGAAGGAAAGGAACGGCTCATGATCTGAAACAAACCACAGCATCTGTCTAACCTGGTGGAGGCAGTGCTTTGGATGGGCATGTATGGCTGCCAATGGAACTGGGTCACTGGTGTTCATTGGTGATGTCTCACCTAATAGAAGCAGCAGGATACGTTCCGAGGTGTGTAGGGCTAAACTATCTGCTCAGATTCAGCATAATGCTACAAAACTGATTGGATGGAGCTTCACAGTGCAGATGGATAACGACCTAAAACATACTGTGAACACAACCCAAGAGCTTCTCAAGGCAAAGGAATGGAATATTCTTCAATGGCCAAGTCAGTCACCTGATCTCAACCCAAGTGAGCATGCTTTTCACTTACTTAAGATAAAACTGAAGGCAGAAAGACCCACACACAGGCATCAGTTGAAGGAGGCTGCAGTAAAAGGTCTGGCAAAGCATCTCAAGGGAGGGAACTCAGCGTTTAGTGATGTCTGTGGGTGCCAGACTTCAGGCAATCATTGACTGCAAATGATTTTCCTCCAAGTATTAAAAATAATGATTATATTCACAATTATGTTAGTTTGTCCAATTACTTTTGAGCCTCTGAAAATGTGGGAGGCTATTTAAAAATGGCTGTAATTCCTAAACGGTTATTGTGATGATTTTTTTCCATTGAATTAAAGCTGAAAGTCTACATTTCAACCACATATTGAGTGCTTAATTTCAAATCCATTGGAGTTGTGTAAAGAGGCAAAATTTCTGTTCAAAATTGAAGTCAGCTCAGGCTTTCAAGGATTTAAAATATGCACACACAGCATCATCCAATGATTCCGTTTTTTCCATTTAACTCTCTTTGTCCTTTGCTGCCTTTAAAGAGGAGAGTTTTGTCTCAAGAACTTTCTTTTCACCTGTGCCACTTTAGTTCCAAACACAGCTAGCTTTCCCTGTCTTCAAAGAGCTGTAAGCGAAGCATCTTTCACTGTACAGACAGATTTTAGTTCAGGTCAGACTGTATTGAGGGCTGAGACGTACGAGATGTGCGAGATGTATCAGCTTTCAGCTGTATTTGCTGAGACAAATCTCTCCATCACTTGCTCTGATAGCTGCTATTTCTAACTGCTGTGCATCTGGAACGTTGCAAACTCATTTTTCCAAACTAATTGCATATTTCATAGCACATGGTGATTTCAATGTCTGTTGCTTATTTCATCTAGTTTGATGTAAATGTCACCTTACTTGATGTGGTAAAACCTCCAGTAAAAAAAAAAAAAAGAACCGACAGTCTAAAACAAAAGGGTTGATGCCAGAAAGCATTGACATTCTGATGTCAGAAAGTCATCTCTATAGGACAAGTGAAAAGCAAACATGTTTTGGCGCGATGTGAATTTGGTCACTTGTGCATTGAAAGTGTAACAGCAGCAGATGTCAGTGCCCGGAATGAGCTATTAAATCAGCGCCTGCTTGCAGCTCGTAGATGTTCATTCTGTGGTGAAATAAAACGGCTGCCTACAAAGTGGCAACTGCAGGAAAGTAAATGTGGTTTTATAGTGGGTTAAAACCTATAAAAAAAAGATATACAGTATATATATATAGCATAAACATGTGCTTTACAACATCACTATAAGTTACCTTGAAGTGGAGTGTCATACAAACAAAGTAATTTGTCTGACACGTGAAGCTCTGCACTGTGACTACCATTTACAGGCAAACAAAGAGAATATTCTTTTAGGAGGAGTGGGGATTACCTTGACCAGTGGTCTATGAAATCTTTGTTCACATCACTTGAAATAGTGCTGGGGATCCGCACAAAGAAATACTCAAGGCTCCAGTTAAAAGTGTGCTTGTCCTCAGATCTTGAGAATATCTCAAGGTCATTTTGAGAAGACTACACACGGTGAGCTCTAAGTTTCATCCAAATGAAAAAAGGCAACACTTTTACCAGTCTATTTCCTCAGAGCCTTCCTGCTAAGCAAAGCCCCCATGTGTGCTGGCAATTGAAGATTGGGCTGTCTGCATGGGGAAATGCACAAGCGCAGTCTCATTACCAAACCAAATTGAGTTCTGATGTAGAGCCTGTATATTTCTGAGGAGTAAAAAGCGAGGCATTTCTTCTCTTTGTAATTGGAGGTTGGAAAGAAGGGTGGGAGCGCAGAGACTAGGGGATTATGGAAAGATGAGTTTGTCCTGAACATTTTCTTCCCTCATATCTCACTTTGCTTCGTTTTTTCTTTTTTTTTTCCTACTACATTACACAATTTTCTTCAAGAATGTTTCCAGAATGTAGCCCGACCTCTTTATACAAAAGGTCCTGGTTTGTTTGCCTTTTCAATCACTGAGCTTACAAGATGCTGTACAATCTGCTGAAACACAATAAGACATCAGCAGCAATAGATTTCCCTTTGTTGCGACATCCTGTATTTGTCTGTAGGGGGAAAAAAAAAAAAGGTATCGTGTACCTGTACATTTCTCCAGAGACCTTTGATTGATGGACTCTGTCAAACCGTCCGTCTGTTTCATAAAAGTGATACTGTGAGAACGTCCATAATCATATCTAATCGAGGGGGGGTATTGATTTAAAACTTAAATGGGAAGAATGAGGAAGCTGGTAGTAATCATGTAGCATTTTTTATGCCTCCATGACAGCTGTGGCCAGAGGCATTATGTTTTCCGATTGTCCGTCTGTCTGTCTGGTCCATTATCCTTTAACACGATACGACTATCAGAGACGTCTGGAGTAGAGTTGGGTAATATAGTATATATAATTCCTATCTCGATAACGATATACATCACAAAATAGCTTGTTTTCTGGTCATTCAATAAATAAATAGTATATAATAATATATAAGAGATAACCACATGATAAAGACTACCTTTCTTAATACCTGTTTTGTCTTTTAATTAAGACATTTAGTCTAAAATGAACATAACAGTTATAAGTGAAATAACAGAGAAGATAAATGAATAAATATGTGCAGCTATACACCGTCTACATTTACATGCATGCACACAAATACAGAGAAACCACGTCCACTTGCACTAAGAGATGAACTGATCAGAATTTAGTGGTCAAAGGTTACCGTGACCTCACAATCACATAACTCAAGATTGTGACAATTTCACACAAACGTCAAACAGGTTAAAATAATGAAGCGATGACATGTGAAATGGTTGGCGGAGGAATACAACAGTGAGGTGGTAATTGTAGTCGCTCTTTAATTCATGAACATCTGGTGTTGTCTTTCTCACACATATCTCACCTTGCTACATCCTCTACATCAGCACCATGTTCACCCTGGAGTGAAGTTTGTTTCTGCAACGACTCAAGTTAGGTTTTTGCCTTTCAGGTGTACAGAGTGCTGCGATACTTCACTCGTCGAACAGTTTCTGAAACCATATAAAACAGCCTTGCCAAAAGCAAAAACAGATTTGCACTCCTCAGTGTTGTTTTGACATAATACTGTGAAAGAGTTCAAGTACAAAATGACTGAGATCTTTTTTTTATTACGGATGATAAAGGATAAGGCTGTAGGTATTTTATCTGTGTCCCATTGAAAAAACAAAACAAACAATAAATGAATACTAAAAAGTATCGTCTGTGTAGCCAAAGCCTGATTTGTCTTATTCCTCCGTGCCATAGAGCTTCATAGGCAGGGCCGATTCGTTGACATAATCGATGTCATTGATTACACAAATACACCGATTTGCATAAGCCGCATCGGCAAGTCGCAAGAATGTCTGTGCCCGTTCAAGGCGTGCATTCCCCCAGAGCTGCAGCTAACACACCTCGGCCAGAATCCTCTAAAGTGTGGGAGTACTTTAGACAGAGACCCAACAATGTGGTGCTCTGTAGACTATATGTAAACTCTATATCACAGCAGTACAACTGTTCTTCTGGAAGTGAAAGCATCCCAGAGTGCAAACTGGTCCCCTCTGAGCGTTGAGCGCAGTGAGACATTTCACTGTAATCAGTATAAGTTCCTCTGTGAGAAAAGTGCAAAGGGAGAGCGGAAGGAGATTAAAGATGTGATTGATGGCATTTTGTATAGGCTGGGACCATGGCCCCAGTTTAATGTTAAAGATCAAATCCCATCTGGATCACATCTTATCTTTTAATGTCGGAGCATGATGATAGAAGAGAGGGATCTGGAGAGTGATGCAGGATTCTGTCCCTGACAGCAAGACCATGAATTGTACAAATTGCTGGTAAAAATTGAAACGCATAGCTTGGTATTTAAAACCTGAGCCCTGCAACCATACCGAGGCCGTGCGGGAAATGCCATAATGTGATTAAACACAGAGCTTTGGGAGGCTTTGAAGAAAAAAATCGAATCTATCTACTGTGGAAAAAGCAAAAGGACACCCTTTTGAAATGGGGGGAAAAATTCTCCCCATATCATCTATTTCGTGAACATAAAAGATGCGTGAGATTTCTGTATATATCTTGAATGAGAGAAGTTTCTCAGGCCACCTTTATGCACATCTGCTGTAATTGCTTTACAACAATGGGTTCAGATACACTGCTGAGTTCACATTTGTTAGATTAATTATAGAAATTGTCCATGCAGAACTCTCCTGTTTATTAAAATAGATGTATGACACACACTTCCACTCGATTATTTAACAGAAGAAAAGCTCCGGTCGAATGCATAATAGCAGCAGTCGCATCATCAGGGACTGAAGCCCACCAAGAACTACAATATTTGACATCTGAAGACTGAGAAGTCTTCAGATGTCTGTTCTTGAGCCTCTGTTGAGCCACTATAACAAATATGATTTTGTTTAATTCACTATTCTTGAAATATTATTACCCGTGCCCTTTTTCTCAAATTTAAACGCGACACAATTTGAGAAAATATATTCAAAAGTAAACTCATATGCGTGTAGCCGGCAACAGAAGGCTCATGCTGATTGAATTTGCAGGTAAGCAGTGAAGAGCAGCATCTATTCACTGAGACAAAAGGCTGCAAATCTCATTTTCCTCCCCATTCTGCTGTGTGCAGAGGCATTCAGAGGCAGCTCCCTAAGAAGATCAGTCACTGTCAGGGGACATACAGGTTGTCAATTGATAATGAAGCACAGTGCTAAGGGCCTTTAGGTTCTCGCTGTCCTAATTACACTGAGCGAGGACTCTCCACCCTTATGTTAACATTTGATTTATTTCCTCTGCCTTTGTTGAAAAAGGGCCGGTGTTAATTGTTTTTACAGATGAGAGTCAAACTCGAGGACTTCAGCCTCATTAATTAGTAGCCGGACTATTTACACCACAGCACCTTGTCGTCTGTGTTGTTGGTCAAACTCATACTGAGGTCAGCAGAGAGATAAATCAGAGTGTGATGAACGTCTTTGAACTGACGCTGAATTATACAGAACATGTGTCGCACTGCTTTGCTTCTCCCTAACATTGCTTATCTGTACTCTGTCAGACAATTCAACCAGTAAATAAAACAGCAAATAGTCACAGCTTGTATTTACGCATTGTGTTGTTTATACAAATCCTGTCGTCTAGAACCAGTCACGCATGTACTTCAATTTCATTGTCTTCCTCGGCACATAGATGTTTGGTTTTCATGGGGATAGCTCGGGTGGCATCACAAATGCCACCACTCTAATTTGTCGTCACGCATTTCGACACATCTACATACCGTAATAGTTCATTTGAAATAATCATTTTCCAAAAAATAAACCAAGAAAAAAATGCAAAACCAAAAGTGCTGCTACAAAAGTCATGCACTATTTATTAGGGCTGTGTATTATTACAGGTCATTGCTAAAGAAAATGCTTTAAAGAACTCAAGTTTTATATTACTTTTTAGTCCTGTGATTCTTTACCATGACTGAAGGTTTATTTTTAGAATTCATTTGACTGGAATGAATCCACCGATCGCTTTACATTTACAGTCCAGTGTGGAGCGATTTGTCATATGGGATTGCTAACAAAACAGTCAATTACTGAGATACGCAGGTCTCTGACTCTTTCTTTGTAGAGAAGGAAATGAGAAGTATTGGATCCCCTGAACAACTTAATCCCTGACATAATCCCTAACTTTAATTTAGTCAAATTCATGTTCGCACAAATAAAGCCACACAGGAACCAGAGCCGTTGGATTCAGCATTACCCGAAAGGAGAGGGAGAGTGTGTTCAAGTGCCTTGAATGTAATTTCCTTTGTGTCCTTCACACTGATGTGTCTGCTCTGGTGTTACAAACATTACCAAAAGCAGCCACATCAACAGCAAAATGGTATTACTCTATTGTTACAGGCAGACAGAAATAATAGGCTGTTGAAACCACGTCTGGCAATGATCCAGCTTCACTGCAGTTTCAACAAATTTCATTCTGCCGATTTAAAATGTAGGCGATCGCTCAAAGAAAGTGAGCACTTGTGTGCATCACGGTGGAGCTTGATTTTAAATTGCAAGCTCGGAAAGGATTAGAAGAGATTAGATCATGATGGAAAAGAAACGTACGCACTTCAAATTCCACTAAATGTCTTTCAATGAGCAAGATCCAACAATTACAAGAGCAGACTACAGCTGCACCTTGGCCCTGCTCCAGTTAAGGACTTATTCAGGTTAAGCTGTTTACGAGCACCTTTGGTCCGCTGAGATTGATTATCCCTAGGTAATGTAATGTAAATTGCTGCTTTATTATTGTACTGACCAATAACAATGTGTAGTTTCCTTGGTAGAGTCCTGATGATGAATAGTTTATGGTGAATAATGCTCTTTCTGTATAAGGGGCATGTGTCCTTTAGTGCCGTATCTTTGATTTATGTTCAATTCCAGAATACTTTTAGGAGTGTACGAACTATAAATAAACAAACATAGGATCAATTATTTCTTTAGATTAATAAAAAAACTCCAGCCAGGGCATTAACGCCCAAGAGCACTCGCTCCTGCTCATAAAACTTAATCGCTGTGAGTGCACAGTCATAATTGAAAGCATATCAACTCCTCTCCTGATCTGGGTTTTGGCAGCAGGACAGTGAAAAGATGTCGGCCTGTTTATTAAAGAGACTTCAGGAGTAAATCAACTGAAAGTGTAAAAGTGACATGGACCAAAATGGGATTTTGAAAAGTGAGAGGAACATGTCCAACCTGTCCCCAGTGGTTTTTATACCATCAAGTCCACCAGTAATAAAAAAAATATGAAAAGGAGCAGCGACTTCAGCGTCTAATACATAGGAAAGAGCTGCTGATCCTGAATCGATTATGTGAACATTTATGCAGGTGGAAAAACTCCAAAGTGAAAGGAGTGAGTTGTTTACATGCCACAATTATCAATGTTTACTTGATATTGTTCCAAAACCAGGTTACTTGCATAACTTTGTTGAGTCCTCTGTAGATGTAACTCATTAACCGGATTACTGGGGCGGAAAAAAACAGTCTGAGGCTCAACACCGATATTTGCAACAGGATTTATACTGCAGACAAAAATAAACCTACATGTTGACAGCTTATTGCCACTTACTTACTTACTTTAGTTTGCAATACTGATAATGTCTCAGTTTCCCCATCGAACACAACAGAGGATCTTTCTTCTGTGTCTGGAGGGAACAACAGTGCTATGTGTTTTACAAGTGTAATACGCTGTATAGGTGTTTTACCTGTTTCATAGCTGCACAGATGTGGTAACCAATGCTAAGAGGAGGCAATGTTGGAGGAGAGACATTCTACAAAGCATTCAGAAAGTCTTTGCCTGTTTGCTGCATGCAGTTTTGCCATTTTTACCGTTATTGAACACGACTGCAGTTACTCGCTGGCTTTTTGTTTCTCGAGTAGCTACTTATCAACAGTTGAGATCCATATTGCGGTTTAAGACTCAGAAGGTGTCTATTAGGCTCCACTAGTGAGAGATGCTCTCCTGCAAGCCTTAATCAATATTCTCTGTTAGACATGATTTTCTTTCCCCCTGTTTCCTCTCTTATTATGGACACAAAGTAATGGACTTTGCCTGAGGAGCTAGGTATTGATTGTTTTTATATTCACCTCTAACCAGTTAGACTGGATAGAGATGAGACTTTAATGCTAACTGCGTGTTTTCTCACAGGGCTACGATGATGGGTATGGTGGGGAATATGATGACGAGAGTTACGAAACCTATGAGGATAACTACAGCAATCCGTCAAAGAGGTGACGTTTACACACACACAGATACACACACAGACACACACACACACACAGACACACACACACACACAGACTGTAGATAAACAACAAAGCACGTTTTTTCCAATCACCATCTGTCTATGTTTACTTACAGTACAGCCTGTGAAAGGTCCACTGTGACCAGCTGTACATTTCAGCATGACATATGTTCAGCAATAGGACATTAAGACCTCCACTTGACTTACTTTGTTTACACAGAACATTAAATCTGAATCATGAGTTAGGACCTTTTGTACATATAATTTGATAAAGGATCAGCCTGGTGATATTTATGTTTCTTATTGTCAACAACTCAGAAAGAACAAAGCCAATGAGGCAAAAACAGTATCATCTGTCCATCCGAAATCTGATGTATCTTAGTCCTCTGCGCCATAGAGCTCCACTGTCGTCTAAAAACTATTAAAAACACATCAGTGAGCAACATTAGCACTGTAGTTAATCCCACTTACACTGTCCTGCTGATGTAAATACTCACTGGAGCACCAAATGTGTATTAATCCACAGCGGAACATAGTCCCCAACAAATGCACGATTTACACCCGTTTGAGGAATGTTTGCTAAAACCTATGGCGCCCGCCCAGCTGTTTCAGGAAATAACGTAGCCTTATATATATTTTTAAAAATATAGATTTGTTTTTAAAGACAGTATTTGTAGATGATAAGGAACATGTAGAATAATGCCAACCTTATGTGTACTTTAAATACTATTTACCTAAACAAAACATTTCACCATCTTTCCTCATTTTACAAAAATGAATTTTGACTGATGTTATTCTGTCTATTTAGCATTTCAGAATATTATGAATATCGACATGGAACCAGTGATGAATCCTACAACTATGGTAAGTACTGCTTATCCTGTAAGAAGGAGAACTTTGTTTTTGTGAGTTGAACGTCGATCCAAATACGCGTCACGCTCTTTTTCACGAGTCGTCGTCCCTTCTCGTTCTCTACTTCTAACGTAGCAAAAGGAAAACGGTCATCATCACACAATTAGAGCTTAAACAGTTGGTTGGTTATTTGATAAGTTTTATATCATCGTTAATTGAACATCTTTGGGTTTTGGAGTGTTGGTCAGACAAAAAAGCAATTTGTCACCATGTGCTTTAGTAAATTGTGATTGTGATTTTACATGATTTTCTGACCAAAGAATTAGTCCGATAATTGAAAAAATAATAAATTGGTAGGTTATTTGATCATGACTGTTAGGAGAGTCCAGCATTAGGTTGTATAGTCACTAAAGCAATATCTGCAACGCATTCAGTGTGTGATAACAACTAGTCAGCTAAAACATTTTCCAGTGCTATCCCCGACATTAAGCCGGTAATATTTCACAAAAGCAACAGTCATTTGAGTCTATTGTTTAATGTAATTACTCACATCTGTAGACACAATGTATGATTTTAAAAACAGACTTTTTAAGAAACATCCTTGGACCTTATTTCAATTCATTCCAAGTCTCTGTCACACAGTCCGGACTGCTGCTGCAGGGCTGATATTTAAAAGATGTTGTGAAGCAGAGAGACAAAGGAAAACGCCTTGTGGTTCCAGCCCACTTCAAATCATTGTCACCGAGGGGGCCGCTCCTGCATGCATCACCCCTCCTACCTTCCTGGCTACGAGCTGCATTTGACTCGAACAGTAAATGTGCCAGTGGAAGCTCAGGGGGCTAACCGATGCCCGCTGTAAAAAAAAGTGTTTTGCCTTTTGGATATATGCCCTCATGGGCTTCCTCCAGAAAAGCTGTTGCTATTGGCTTAGTAACCTCTGCTGTGCACACAACACTGCTGTCAGAGAAGCAAAAGAGTATGTGAATGTCCTCAAATGGTTATTCAAAATGAAAAGCTTCCATTTAAACTAAAATGTTAAAAAAATAAATGACCAAAAGTGGAGTTACAAGGTTGTCACATGACAGCGGCGATAAGCCGGTTGCCACAGCAGGTTTGCAGGCTCATTCATTTCCAGCACAATGAATTGTGCATCAGGGTGTTGAGGTCGGACCAAACCAAAAACCAAGGGGGCAATAATTTGATTTTCTGCTCCATAAACACTTTCTTATTTGGAAGCAGTGCAATGTGCCGTGCAGCAGAGGTGGCCGTGTTTATGTAATTTGGCTCCGAGGAAGGCGCTGCTGACAGTCAGATCTCGGTATTGGTCCAACAGAGGGCAAAGTGCTTATGAAATTAATTTTCCGTGGATAGAAGCCTCTAAAGTACCTGGGACAGAATTTACTCGCTTGAATTTTCTTGTCTCTGGTTAAATGGGTTGTGAGAGGACAGTATACGTTAGCCCAGCTCACAGTTTGACTTTGTGGCAGCACGGTGGATGCAGCAGCTTCCTACAATGTGTGTTTAACTGTCTTTGCAGAGGAGGAGTGGGCGACTGCCCGTCCCAGCCTCAAAGCCCCAGTTTTACGGCTGACAAGAGGGGGCTACAGAAAGCATCCCTATGGTAGATACTGAAGGTGCTCCAGATATGTGACCTCCAATTTTAAACTTTTGATATATATTTTTTTTAATTCCTCATAAAATGTTGTAACATCTGCTTTTTTTGTTTGTTTGTCTCCTTTAGAAATTGAAATAAAAATGAACCCCATAAATCTACAAACTTAACCAATTATTTATTCATTGAGGACAGAGTCCTTTATTTAAAATCTAGAAAGGGAATGAAAATAAACTTTCATCCATATTCATCCATGCAGAGGAAGATTTTTCTTAGAAATGGCTGTTTAAATGTCCTTCATTCCACCTCTGTCCATCCCAAAAAATGACGGTAGTTTTTTTTCATTTTTACTGCAGATTTTCTCATCTAAGTTATGACTCGGATGTTGACAAATTACTTTAATTTCATTGCCTTTAATGCAGTGATTATCAAGGTTTATTAGCCAACACCTGTACAATATTTTTGCCATTCGAGATGCTCAGATTAGAGATCTCAGAGTCCTAACACACAACACGGAGTCAAAGTTGTCAGACTGGGATCCTAACAGGCTTGTCTTTTTGTCGTGACATTGTGAGACATCTCATGGCCGACAACAACAACAAGGCACAAAAGTCACATTTTTCACATTTTAGTTGCCCCTGCAGTTTGACAAATACCCTTGATTGCACCCATATTGACAGTTTTTTCTAATTTAGAAACCTAAAAGAAAACAGCGCACAAACCCAGCTCAGCTTATTATGGGTCACCCAACATGACTCAACAGGCCAGAGCTGCAGAGCAAATCTAACTTCAGATTTAAAAGGATTTTTTCAACCTCCATCACCTTTCTCCGTAGTTCACAGATTGGTCTGGCTGTGGGCTCAGCCTGGTTTAAGTGGATCTTGTCCAGACTAATACCTGACAGTGTAAACATAACCTTTTGAGAAACAGACTGGCTTTTTCAAGACCACAAATGCATTCATTGTTTGGCTTAGGGAAAATACATCTTTGTTCTTTTCAAGCGTCTGCAGATCATTGTTGGTTTGCAGAACTTTCTCTTCCTGTTTGATTCCAGCCGCGGCTTTGATTTGTTATAGGATTTGCAAAAAAAAAAAAAAAATCATTCTAAGAACCACACACTGCTCTGAACACAACAGATGGAAACCGAACCTTTTCCAGAAATGAAGACATGAATGCAAAGTGACTAAATGACCTGAACAATTCTTATAAAAATGTTTAATGTTCAGAAATCTAAATCGAACCTCAAGTTTCCCCATAACTGACTGCTTTATGAACCTCTGATGACTTCATGGTAAAACTGAGTTGATACCACAGACTAAAGTTAGCCTAAGTTATACTGTGACTTTAAATGATATGAGATGTGAGATCGTTAACATGCAAAACACATTCTTTTCTTTGGTTTGAAAGCAATCAGCAATGTACAGTGTGTCATTTCTAATGAGTGCTTGTCCTGTGTGTAATCTGTATTTGTACATAAAGCATTTAATAAAAATAACATAAACCTCAACGCAGTGTGTAAGACTCTCTAAATAGGAGGCTATGCAGCTATAAATTGTTTGTTAACATGAACATCTGCTTTCAGGTAACAGCTAACTCGTTTCATAAAGAAAGCCCACAAACCTGTCCCAAATGACTAATTTGCTAAATAATTTATATTCCTGCTCAATTGTCCTTGACTCTTTGATCACTTTCTTATTTGGAAACTAATAAATGTCTCTCCTTAATCCATTCTGTGACGTTTTACATCATTAAACAGACACTGATTGACTGTGAGAATGATATGGAGTTAAAAGAGGTAAGACGTCCTCCTATATTATAACGATACGCTCAGCGTGTGAGGCTGGCTCGTGAAGAGCACAATGGGCCATACAGGATGTAGATCTTGGTATTCACCCTCTGATAGTATGCACTCGGCGTGCTGTGTCTAGTATCTTTCCGACTCATCGATGTCTCTGCTAACCTCTTTTTGCATTTCTGTCATTCAACCTGAAAAGGCTGTACATGCACTGTAACTGTAAAAGTCCGTTATCGCGATTTTAATTCTGTTTTGTGATTAGTCCGTCTGAAGCCTGGCTCTCATTAAGAGTGTAGATCACAGGACTGAAAGGAAGACTAAACCCTAAGAAGGTAACCCTAATAATAATAACACTAGTTTAATCGGAAAATGCTAACTTCCACTTAAAAAAAAGTAAACCTGCCCTTTTTAACCCCAAATAAAAAAAAAAAACTCATATCGCTAACTAAATAGTTCATAAGGAATTCAGCTAAACTGTGATAAAAGAAATAATAAAAGAAACTAAAATAATGTCCAGCAAACTAAACATCACCTCAGTGATAGAGATAAATTCCAGCAATTTGCTAAAAAAAACTTCTATAAAATGTTATTTAAAACACCTTGAATTGGTTTACTTTTTTCACAGTGATGGAATGCAATGACTGCTCTGTGCTATGTATCGTATCAATTGCATATTACGTTGCATGCAGTCCGTCAGTCTGTACTTGTTTATTGTTGATGATACATAGAAGTGACATATTCCTTATCACATTTTGTTTTTCTCTACAGTTAAAGAAACACACTTGTGTGTGATTTTGGGCAAAGCAGAGGCGAATGTAACAGGTGAGTGGAAATATTCACCGGGAGTGTTGTCACGTTGTAAATTACAGTAGTTGTGGTCACTTTTGTTGAGATCATTTATTTCTAGCTTTTAAATGAGACATAGCTCACAGAAAACCAGCAGCTTTAGCTCATTAGACCTCCTTGATTGATTTTATTTTCCAATGTTTAACAAGTAATAATTTATTTTCATACTTAATCATACTTTACAACCGAACTTGTCCATTTATGCTTGGTGATTAAGAGTATTGTTTCCTTGTGTCTCACTGTGTGCGCACTCTCAAAGGATTGAAATACAATCTCCACCTCGCTGCACATTCTCATGAACCCACCATTAAAGCTCATTTACATCAGCTACGAGTGCTACAGCACGCAGCTTTTATAACTCTGACATCTCATTAAAAACAAAATGAAGCACAGATATGCAATTAAAATAATGGAAACAAAAGGAATAAAGGAAATGAAATCGTACTAAAACTGCAGTGTGATTAGAAGTAATTAATCATCTGATTGGTGGAAGGGCAGAGTGGTGACTACACGAGGCTGGCTTGAGGAGAAGTATGTGTGTGTAATATGGCTGGGTAGATTAATTATACATACATAATGTAGAAAACCTAACTGTAGGACTCGTTTATTAAATAGAAATGATATTTACTGTAGCTATTATTTCATACCTTCTTTTCTGTCAAACAAATGTTCTTTTTTTTAAATTTATTCTGCACCACTTATTTTTCTTTATGCCGTTTCTGCAATAAATCCTATTTATGTGTTTTATAGCTGTGCAAATGCAGCCTTACTTAATCCCCGTGGACAGATACCTGCTGGCCTATTCATTATTCATGCTCTTCTTCTGACATTTTTCCAAAGGTGCAATTCCTTTTGAAAATGTATTCATGGCATAACACCTTAATTGCACACTTGTGCTGTTAACGCACAACAAGATTTATGAACAAAGCTGAGCCAGAAGAGCAAGACACAGCACCAATAGGTGCTCAAGAGTTAGAAGATACACTCCTCCTGTAAGGCTGCAATAAGTCATGGCTTCCCTTTTATTACGTGTACAAATATGCAATGATTTGTCCTCAAATTATATTTTTTTTTTTTTGCTGTAATGTAGCAAATATGTTGATTTTTACCAAAACACCCACCACATTGTCATCCCTCTTAATGGGCTGTAGTCATGACTGCAAGGCACCACAGCTTTCAAAACTAAAGTCATCATAATAGCATTATTATAAATGAATGGATACATGAATACACATGTAGAGCTTAGGACTTCTGTTTTCTTGTTGCAGCAGGCTTTACTGTAGTTAATACTTAATCAAGAACAAAGAGTCAGTCAATAGTTAGTTGCAGACGTCAATATTACACAGTCTCGAGTGTCACAAGAGGAAGTGTGTGTGCTTTGGTGTTATTCTGAGCTGGGGGAAACAAAAGACATTACTTCCTGCTAAATCATTGTATTAAATGAACAAATTCAGGGCAACAATCTACTTTTGTCTGAATCAACAAAACTGTAGATTTAATGAAAGAAATTTCATTAAAATTTCATTTTCTACTTGTACTGCTTCTTTCCAGAGCAGAAGGCAGGTGAATCTGCTCCCAGAGGACCGAAGATTGCACTCAGCCATCAGACATGCCATCAGTCAGGAGAGTAGCTCGGTACGTATTCCAAGCCGTTCTCCATAAAGTACCTAACGATAAATGATTATTCCTTGGTCCTGAGTTAAAAACGATTGGTTGTTGAGGTTACATGAAGAATTGCTGTGTCGACTTTACGCAAAAAGATGCAAAAAAAAAAACATTTTTGTTCTGAAACTGACAAGAATAAAAATGATGATGATCAAATAATTGAATAATGAATAGTTGACTATTCTCCGTCCTTCCTTAAAAACCAACTCTTGTGCTTATTTGCGCCTTTGAGTTTGAAGTTAACAGTGTTGCATGGACACTCTTTGTATGCCAGTGATGCAGCCTTTGCCAGAAGCGCTGTCAGATCCATTTTCATAACAAGACCGCCGCCAGCTCGACACCAGCCAAGAGCCGAAATCCCAAAGCCTGCTACGGATGTTGGTGCTTTTCTTGAAGTGAATGCCACTGATAGAACTCTCACATTCAGATTACAAAAAGGATAAACAAAAAAAAAGATCCGTTACTCATTGTACATTTTCTTGTTTTGCACAAAGAATGGAGACTACGGTGCTTAAAGACTTTACAGCTGTTTTCACATCTCTTTGCCATTAGTCCACACATGGATCCACGGTGATTCTTGTCCATTAGTCTGCAGCCTCGGGCGCAATAAAAAGAACTGGCAGCTGTTTCTTTTTCGTTGGTTTGCCAAGTTTATCACATTTGCTTACATTGTTTATGCAGCCACAGCACTCATTATAGGATTCATATTCGTCTATTTAGTAAATACTGATGCTTATGCATCTGGTCCTGGGCTAGAAATAAAGATAAGTTATGTTTGTATCAAACTTTTATGTGTTGCACTCAGAGATGAGAGGAAAGGTGATGGAGCATGAAACATGATGGTGAAGACAAATGACTCACAGGTAAGGAGGCGATTGTGTGTATCAGCTGTTACTGTCTTCTATTAGAATGACATGCAATTAATCTTGGTCTGCTTATTTGATTTGCTCTGTATTTGAAATGAAAGCAGCCTGAATCTTTTCTGTTTCGCACAGGTTGAACCTAAACATAGTTCTGCAATGTGAAAAACAATCTTTACCCCATGGATCTTTTGATATAACACATGGCAATTGTGCCATTGGCCCTCAAAAAACTGGGTTTGACAGGTCGGTTCAAGTTGGATTGTTTAATCCAATTATAGATACTATTTCCTTGACCTCAATTGAGTCTCAATTTTGCATTCGCTCCACTTTCCGCCTGATAAATAAGCTGAATGAAATATAATTATGTTTTTTTTATGTTGGAATGTCCAGGGCCTGACATCCGCTGCTTTTGGCCTTTGAAGCGAGACCCAATACTTAACAAAAGAGTTAGGAGATGCAGCTGTGGCGTAGAGGAGACATTTCCACTGGTTGTCCCTTTGTCTACAGAGAGATATTGTTCCCATTCACCAAACTGAAAAATGTAACCCAGGGCAGGGATTCAGAAGGAATGCTTATTTAAAGGGAAACCGTGTACACTCAATTTTTATTTGGCACAAAATAAGGAGAGAGGGTGTTGCCACAGATAGAGATGCATGTGTACAGCATATTTCACCCCCCCATCAAAATCCCATTATTATAATGAAAATAGTTTCTCCAGTCTAGAAGATGAGATCAATCACTACCAGGCCCAGGAAAGCGTACTCATCTGCAGGGACCAGAACAGCTATAGAAGCAGATTCTATAACCACAGGGAGACAAACGTACACCTGCCCAAATCAGCATTGCCCTCCCTCACATCCCCACATGGAGAACTTTGTCCAACACTGGGCCTGTACATCGTTAGCGGTCATCTTCGAGAGGACTCCCTTGGTCATTGCACGCACCTCTCTTCTTGGCAATAGCACAGTAGATTATAGCATTACTGACCTAGTAGACCTGGTAGAGAGCATTCACAGTCAGCCCCCTAACAACCGTATCTGATCATAGTGAAATTACAATCTCCATTAGAAAGACAGTAACAGACCCTTATGTACCAGAACCCAGTTAACAACCTTATTGATGGACAAACAGTAGCAATCTCAATTAGACCATTTTCTTACCACCTCATACACCACCACAGTACTGATGGCCTGAATCAGGCTGTACGGGATATAAACAACATATTTGAGAATGTGGCAGATTTATCCAATCCGAAAAAGTCTCCAATGAAAAGTGGTTTGATACAGATGTCTGAGAAAACCACTCAGACCACAGACAACCTGACGATCAGGAGCGTCGTTCATTTGGAGACGCTAAAATTATAGAGAAGAAAAGGGAGCAAAATGGGATAAAAATGGCACTTTCTGTAAATCACACAAGGTCCTGATTGTATATTAAATGAAATGTTGGAATTTAGCAGTCGTAATTCAACTAAGTCATTCTAAAATTATGAAACCTTGTTCTGAGCATTGGACATCTCCCTGACATCTGGGGCAAAGAAATTATCACACCAATCTTTAAAAATGGAAATAAATTTGACCTAAACAATTACCGATGCATGTGTGTCAGCAGCGGCCTGGGGACATTATTCTGCAGCAAACAGCCGACTGCAAAGACCTCCTCAGTGAACATCATGTCCTGAGCAACATTCAGATTGGATTTACACCACAGCACCAAACTACATGTCCACCAAAACAAGAACAACATTTTCTCTTGTTTTGGAGATTTCAAATAGGCCACAAACCACTAGATGCCACTAAAAGTTGCACACTGTCCCTGTACTTATCTGGAAAAAGAAAACGACACCACAAAAACTCAAAATCAAATTTCAATGATATTTGGCTCTAAACAAACAATATGCAGTGGCAAACTATCTGACCGCCACGTGTGATCCAAAACTGAGAAAGACATTGACTATGTACAGACTCAGTGATCACAGCCTGGCCATAGAGACTGGCCGACACAGGCAGACCAGACGGGCTCTGTCAGCTAATCTCCTAGATTTGAATGCACTCTCTGACGAGACTAAAATGCAACTTCTACTTGGAGAAAATAGTGTCAGAGCCATAGGAGCAGTACAACGTATCAATATGTATACCACAACAACACATAACAGCTGTTGTTCCTCTCATCCTACTCTGCTGAAATTTGACATGTAATACTTAAAATGTTGTTTAAAAGTAATGTTGTTAATTGTTTATTTATGACCTTAAACACAGTAGGCCTATGATATATATACACACACACACAAGTACACACCTCCATCATGTGACGTGGACACCATTCCCCCCTCAATCCATTATTTCCATTTGAGAGCAGCTTGAGAGACTTCTTTTCTCCGACAGGCCGGCAGTGACGGGACACTCAGAGGGGATGGATGGACTTCCTGTGAAGATTACAGGTGGCAATGTGTCTTGGGGCCAGCCTTGCCCTCTCAGGCACCTTCTATACGATCTCTAGGAAGAGCCGGGCGACACTAGACAAACTTGATGATGCTCCACACTTCACCGATCGATGGAAAACTCAAAGACATCTTTAAAAGTTACTCCAGGAGCGTGTCTACAGTATGCCGTCATCAAAGGTGCTGTGCAACCAGTAGGTGGGCTTCTGACAAGTCATTTCCAAAAATAATTTGTCAGGGTGTTGCAGAAATTCACGTTGAGAGAACACACACACACACAGAGTGAGTGCAGTGCCCTTTTGTTTTGGCGGGATCAAATGAGTCCTGTGTACTCTGCAGGACTCCGGACTGCACATGGGGACCCACAATGACTTCCACCAGGTTAATTACGTCTTGGGTGACATCAGAGGGCAATACCTCAGAGGGGAGAAGCTAAAAGGGCAACTGGAGGCCGAAGGAATGTCGGCCACAACACTTACCAGCGTGGCTGAGTTAATAATTCTAATGGCTCACGGCACTTTTGAGCATTATGGACTCTGACGCACAGCTAGGAGACCAAGCGATAGTGGGTTTCTGCAGGGGCGGCAGTCCTCCCATAAGTCGGCCCACACAACTACTACTACCATCTAAGAGTGCGCTGGGAGAGGAACTGGATGGAACTTGAGAGACTACTGACTGAAGCCCCATGAGTACGTGCTCCAGTGAAGGGCCCTGAAGCCTTTCAAGATGGTGCAGAGGAACACATAGAATACTTGTATGATCTGCCTGAGTCAGCCACGTAACTGTCTTCTCTCTTTAGTGCTGCACTTACTCCTTAAAAAGGTCACTCTTATTACTGTGAAGAATATTGATCTTATTTTTAAGGACATACTGTGTGGAATTTAAAAAATCTGAATTGTAAGGATAATGTGCAAACACTTTGTTCACTACAGAGTTTCAGTTATTTTTCAAGGTCAGAAGAAACGAAACATGTTAGTCACAGAAGTTATTTAAGACAATATTAATTTACTGCCATGACAAAGTTGTAGTGTTAATTAATGCACTACAGACAGGCAGAGTGTGTAAGATGTTGGCTTGTTGAAACAAATTCAATAAAGCGGGAGAGCGACACAGAGAGAGAGAGATAGAGACAGAAGAGAGAGAGAGAGACAGAGAGAGAGATAGAGACAGAAGAGAGAGAGAGAGATAGAGACAGAAGAGAGAGACAGAGACAGACAGAGAGAGAGAGAGAGAGAGAGACAGAGAGAGAGATAGAGACAGAAGAGAGAGAGAGAGACAGAGACAGAGAGAGAGATAGAGACAGAAGAGAGAGACAGAGACAGAGACAGACAGAGAGAGAGATAGAGACAGAGAGAGAGAGAGAGAGAGAGAGACATCCTCAGATATGCAACACGCTGTGCTTGGCCGTGTGCACAAATAAATGATGGCTAACTCTCATGCTTCTTGCCTTATTTTTGCAAATATTTGCACCTATTTGTTCTTAACAGGACAATAAAAGCTCATTTGAAAAGGTTGAGGTGAGAGCGAGGAGGTCCATCTTCTCCCGTCGCATTCACAAGGACAAGCTGATTGTCTCTGGCTGAAAGCTGCATCTACATACAGAACGCCACCCTGGATGTCAGATGCGTGTTGACAGATTATAACTTGGGGATTCATAAAGAGACAGCCAATGGGTCCGAGGGAATTACTGCACTGCATTTGATGCACACCCAGCCAGAATGTCAGGGGCTCAAAGGCTCGCTGCATATGCAAACTACTGCACACCAAGGACAGACTGTCATTTGTCACACATCCTCAGAATCAATTAAGGCAGATGAATAGTTCTACAGATTATTATCTAGACTGAATGAACAGTTTGACATTTTTGACTCATTAACTTTCTTGCTATAAGAGTTAGATGAGCAGATTGATACCACTCTCATATCTGACCTTTAAATGGGAAGCTACTGCGAGGCTATTGTGGTCAACTAAAACTCAAACTAAATAAAAAACGATCCTTTAAGAAAGACTAAAATTAACCTCAAACAATATTGCCTGGTTAAAAAATGAATTAAATAAAATTTAAAAATGAACATAAATTCACTGCAGCTTTAGTTTATGAGCTGTAATATATCACTACCGAAAAAAGGAGGCAGCATGAATTTTGTGTGAACTACAGAAATTGAACAGACTTGGCATTCAAGGAGATGAACAAGAATATGATTTAAATATTGTAGTAGATCAAATGCCATTTAACCAAGCTAGTCATCTCCGGTCTAAGGTTAACATGAGGTCCGGATGAAAGTTTTTCTTCTGAGCGTGGTATTGAAGTTGATTCCCACACTAAAAGATTTAAACATTTTAGCCATTCAGTTCTCCCACCATGTGTATATAAATGTATATAACAACATACTGTTGAGAGATTATATCTGGCGCTACTCTAAATTTAAATATACTGAAACTAAACCTTTCTGAGAAACTGAAACTACCTAAACAAGCAAAATCTAAACTAAAATGAAATGATATGAAATTGAAAAGTCAAAAATTCTAAAATATAACATTACTGACATGAGACAGTTAGCTTAGCATATAGAATAGTCAAGAAATAACCACAAATTGTTGTTTTGTCTCCTGAATCTAGCTTCATATTTAGCATATATGTTATCAATCTTCTCATCTAATCCTTGACAAAAACTAAATATTTCCTCATTGTAATTTCCTCTAAATATCAAATTATTCCTGTTAATATGTGGACGTATTTTTCTCTTTGTTCTTTTTTGCCTTTCAGTAAACAGTGTGTTTGTCATTTATTTTTTGTGTGTTTCAGGTTGTTGGGTGTTATGAAGACCACAATAAGTCGCATTCCTGGTGGACAATAACATGTTTTACTTGTGCTTAAGAATCGAAGTGTTCCATTTTTTGACATATAAAAAGGTCTTTAGGTTCACAAACTTTCATTTCAACCAATGATGTTGGAAATGTGTTTTTAGCTTAAAGTCACTTCTGTTCGGTTTTTGGCCGATGTTATGGCCTAAAGTAAAAGCACTTAACATTGGAAACATCCTCCACAAGACAACACTCTACTTTTTATAATCGTGTTGTCATCTGGCGGCTGCTGTGATGACCACTCTGAGTGCACCCTGTGTCTGTTCCCAGCTCACTAATAAATAGTTCACTTAGTGTTGCCAACGAGAACATGTTAGGTCATTAAGCCAGTCGAGCCCACTGCTGGCGTTCTGGCCAACTGTCACGGCGACTTCACGAGCCCAACACCGCCAGTGCGCCTCCGGAATAAAGTTCAGCAGCCAGAGACGCAGCTCGCGTGCGTTTTCTGACTGGTAGTCATAATGGATGATGGCGCCGACTGCAGCTCTATGGCTCGCAGAGATTAACACTTGAGAGTGACAGAAGCAACACGAGGATCCTGCTGTTCAAATACATGTTCACTCCTTTGTTCCCAGGCACATCTCTGACGAGTCGGATTTGATGCGGCACATCATGCATTGTTTATCTTTTTAGGTGGAAAGGGGAACGCTCATTTCATCAAAACATCCACCCCGGATTCTGCCATTTGTTTAATGAATTCGCTCCATGACATACACTCCACCCCAGCCTGTCAGACGGCACGGCGTTTATCGGCCTCAATACCGCTTGATCTAAATATTTGAAACGCAAAAGACACCAAAGTGGGTCAGGAGCTATAGGCGAGTCCCCGGAAATGCTCAATCATGCAAAGCAGTGCATGGTTATAACTCTAACACGCAGCACCCCCCCCAGCCAGGGACGGCTACCTGAGCAAACTCAGCTCTGTTTAGACAGCTGCTCGATGAGCCAGAATAGGAAATGAGGGTTTATAATCACCCGAATCTAAAAGGGCCCTCTCCACCGGCGTACCAGCACTTGTAACGAACGGTGTGCAGAGTCAGAGTCCTTGACGTGTTGTGATGATTTTCATGTTGTTCCCCTTGCGACAGCAGGCTGGCATCTAAGCCGGGTGAAAGAAGGCGAGGACGTATAGCTCGAGCTGCAGTTTTGTGGAAGTCGAAATGCTACCGTCGACAGATTACTACATCTCGATCTGATCTTTTGCACGAAAGCCGGCCTCCTCCGGCTCATTAGAGCTATTTCTGGAGAGGAGATGAGTTTTGACATGTTTTGTTGCTTTGTGCGTAAACGAAGCAGCGAGTGAACTGGGCTAATTGTTTTCTACTGATGATGTCTGGTACACAAAATACATCTTCACAAAAATAAAGCTGGTTTGACACACGAGATTTGTTTTGGTTTGTAACATTGTGACAAACGTTTCGCAGGAAGCGAGGCTTTCCTTGAACATTTGGAACAAGATGACATTGCTTATTTTAAAAGAAAATGTCCCCCAAGAAGTACAATATTCCCCGTGAAATTGACAGCCATTATCATAACCATTTGGGCTCAAGGTGTGAGTTTGCATGAGTCTCTCTCAATGTAAACCAATATCTCTCTGAATAATGTCTTCAAAGAGTGGAGTCTGAGTCTCTTCCCATTGAGAGTGTTTACCATGCATAATGCATATACAAGCTGCTAAATACATCTCCATATTCAGATTACAAATGGATATTTATAAATAAACATAATATTTTCTTGGCAAGTGAGCTCCTGTAGACGACAAAAGACAGACGTAAACAGGATAAGGTGTTTGTATGTAACAGTATCGTTGCTAATGATGGCAGACAATCCATAGCTTATGCATATTTTCCACTAAATCTAAACAGATACATATACGTGTATTGAATACTAGGCGTTAGTGCGATATAGTGCAATAGTCTGTTTATGTGCCCTAATATGTCTCTAAAATAGATTCAAACTAAATCACTCGGTGTACAAAATTCAATTATTAGTTTCAATGATTCTCTCTATTAAACTCCTTATTTATGAAAAATATATTAAGTCAAACATACTCAAAAAGCCTTCATTTGAACAGCGTGTGACTCATTACCACTTGTCTATTTGAAGCAGTTTATTTTGGCACTTCTGCAGTGGACTTGTTTTCAACATCTGGTAAGTTTCATTTATTTCTAAACGACTCAATAGAACACAAAGGCCCTAGTTTAAAATCCTAAAACTGCAAACTTATGGGTAAAAAAGTGACATCTGTAATTAATTAATTTGATCTGCACATGGTTTTTAAGTTGTCATTACTTTACTAACACAACTATGCACCATGCCAAGAGTGACAATTAGCTCCAGTTTAACGCCCAGCAGTTGTTCACCGTTACATGGATCCTCTCACCTTCTGTAAGCTTTTCAATTTCATTGTTCCATCCTCAGTGTACAACCAATTGATCTTCTTTCATACTGTTTAACAACGTAAATCAAATGTGTGTTATTTCTTCAGGTGAGCTTTTCCAACCGTGGAATCCAATCAGCTTAAAAACTACATCTAAGATTGTCGGCACCGCAGGTATTTTCCCTCTGTTTCTGCTGTACGTACCCCCGTGAGTTACAGCGCGAGATGCTCTGTCAGATAAATGCCTCCAACAGGCCAGACTGTGATGTAGCTGTCAAGATTTGAGAGTCACGGATGTCCCCAATGGAGCCTTTCTGTTTTGCCTAGATTGTATTTGTTTTCGCAGCCAAGGAAACTAATACACAGTTGTTGAATTTTTCGATCTGGATGACAAAAAAACCCACGGCAGCCATTACTCAGAGGGCAAGGTGATCCGTGTGGCCCACTCAGAAAAAACAGCGGGATATTGATTCAGCCGCCGATTGTCAGTCAAGGTCATGTTTGAGTCTTTTTGTCCCTGGGTAGGTACGTTAATGAAGAGTCTGTGACAAAAGGCTGCACTTTCTTATAGGGAGCTCTTTACAGCAGAACAAGTGAAACTACTTAGACTTGTCACATGGCTGCAAAGGACACTCAGTGTTCTTCACAATGACTGACAGTCAGCCACTAACGGGCACTCTAACACACTATATCCCAGCATGCAGCACGACTGCTTCGGCTGTTTTCAAAAGAGAGCTAATGTGTCAACTCTACCACATTGAATGTGTGAGTACAAGTGACAGGCGGAAGATAACATGCACTTTACACTTCACTTATTGCTCATGCAGGTCGGTGCCACTATCCGTTGCTTTAGACATAATGCATAACTGATGCTTTCACCTATGAAGCCAATAAATAATGATGTTGTTAAATATTTAAAATAATAACAGTATAGTGGAAAAATAATCAAAGCTTTATATATTTATTTAACCTCTAATCAATTGATAATAAAAAAGTAAATCGCTTTTTTTTTCTCCATCACCAATCAGTTGAGAAAATAAATCAAAACTTAATGTATTTTCTTTTACTTGGCTCATTTTATCTGAGTTATATGTTTTCCTATGCATTTGCCCTTGGTACACATTAAACCATTTATCTCCCCCCCCCCATATAATTTCAATTACCTCACCAAATTCCCAATTTACCTAATTCATATGGGTTTATTAGAGCAGTAATTGGTCAAGAATGTGTAAGAAGCAGTGGAGAAATAGAGTGCTCAACAGAAAGCCAATGGGACTTTTCCTTTGATGATGATGCTCAACATGTTTGGTTCAGCAATATAATATTCATAAATGAACAACGCTTTTATGATTTTTTTTTATCGTAAATGCAATTGCCAGAGGTAAAAAGCTAACGTTGGGCTATAAACTAACTACACCACGGTCACATAACTTCACGTCACCACCACTGGAGCCAAAGTGTGAGATTTAATTTCTCTTAATGTCAGACTAAAAACTTTTAAGCAACACTTGCGAGCTAGCTTTGTAAGTGTTTGTTTGCCGGCTAAAATGCTTTAGCTCAATCTGGTCTCGGTCTGGCCTTGTCAGTGTGGCGACCCGTGGGGCTGTATTATTATATTTACGCTTTGTCTGAAGTATTCTGCATCATTTTCAGGATCGAATAAATGGCAACTATGCAAGAATGGCGTACAGCCACTCTGACATGTTGTGTGAATGGGAAGAGAATATGAATAGGCCTTTAAAAAAGGAACTATGTTTTCATGCGAACGTAATTACTAGATTATTATTTTCAAATGCTACTTTTGCAGCTCTCTTGCTGCTTGATTTGATTGTCTTGTACAAACATTCAAATACATATAAGGGCTGAGGCCAAAATAGATTTGTGTAGCTCGAGGGCAACCCTGAAACACAATTACGAAAAAATAATGAGTCATCAGTCAGCCTGTCTACCTTCTAAACCCTGTGAGGTGTTTGACTCAATGGGGGTCACACTGATGTAAATCTGAGAGTCTCTTTGCAGCTCGCTCTGAAGTTCCTGGCTCAAAAGTGCACACGTGTGCGGCCTTCCACAGCTAAGACACCAAACTACAGACAATTACGGGGCTTGGGGAAACTGCAGTTCTCTATAGTGAGTGCTGCTGGAGACCCTGTGAAGATGAAAAATGCATGTCAGTAGTGAAAAAAAAGCCAGCTCCCCGAGGGCGCTGATGCTACAAACCACAAGAAAGAGATTAACCAATGCAGCTGAGAGAGAGAGAGAGAGAGAGAGAGAGAGAGAGAGAGAGAGAGAGAGAGAGAGAGAGAGGTGAGCTCTCCCACACCCTCCCTCGCTAACAGATCATTTCGAAAATGATTTAGTATTTTCAAATAAATGTTCCATGTGATGGAGAAAATAATTTGTGTCAACTTGAAGTGCCCAAAGAAAGTTTTGTCCTCACGATAAATCCAGTGATTTTAAAAGGCACAAAGGCAGAGAACTTTGGAATGATGCATTTAAACAAAAGATTGACATTTAATTTTACGATATTCTTTTTGTCAGCCTGTCTCATGGTCACACCTGCAAGATGGAGCATTGCATTCCTTTGTTATCGCTGACAACAGTTTACAGAGACGACATGAAATTGAAGCAGCTATACACGCTCTGATTCTAGTAATAGCAACTTATGAGCTCTAATAAAAGAAGGTATCGGGTTTGTTATTTATCTTATGGTGTGAGACACCATGCACCGTCGCTGGCTTTTATCTAGAACTTACCAAGATGTACCTCTTTAGGGAGGGTGTCAACATTGAAAAGAAGATGGAAAAAAAAAAAACTTCTTTTTTATCCATCAATCTCAAAGGGGCAATCTGGTGGACTGCTGTGAGCTCCGGCTCATCAATCTGTCAACGTCAGAGAGGAAATCCAGGGGATTTCTCTTAACTCTGGTTCCCTCAACACTCCCCATCTTTCCGATCCTTATCCCCCGTCTGTACAGAGCTGACACGACCCTAACTCCGTGTCAACTCATGAAGCGTCAACAAGCTCCAGCGCTCCGTCTCCACCGACACTCCCTGCAGGGGAAAAGGACGGGCAGTCGGCTGGTTGATTGTCAGGGCCATTATGTCCCCCCCCCCCAACATCCCACAGTCCCTGCTTCCAAAATCCCCTCCATTAACAAGGGGGTTTGCTTCCCACTTCCACTTTGATGTGTCACACTCCGACGCACATTTGTTTTTAATATGTGTGACTGAATCCACTCAACTGCTAGTGAGAGGAAGGGAGAAGACTTTTACTTTTAGAGCAGCCGTTCAACGCCAACGTTGCATCCAAATTCTAGTCTGTTACTCAGTGATATATGAGTAGTGAGTGTATATATACCCAGTATATATATATACTGTGTGTATATATATATATATATATATATATATATAGATATATATATATAGATACATATACACTACAGCCAGTAGCTGGTTAATTTAGCCACAAAGACTGCAAACAGGGATGACCAACTAGGCCTGGACCACACCCATCTTCGTACACAACCTTCATTTTGATCTCTCTCACACACACACCTACACACACACACACACACACACACACACACACACACACACACACACGCTTAAAACAATACCAGTTTACAGTCATATAAGCACAGACGAGGATAAATACAGCCAGATGAGTTATTTTTCAAGTCAAACGTGGATATAAAACAGTGTGCGTTCATTAAATTCTGTCATCAAAGCTAAAATAACTCGGGGGTAAAAATAACTGCAGAGAGTAAGATGAAAAGCTTCCTTCTTATACGGGATCAAATAGATGGTCAGTGTTCAGTAAGCAAATTGATTCACAACAATGTGAAGAAGGGTAAAAAACAACTTGCATGTTTGCGACGCAGTGATTAAAACCTGTTTACCAAAGCAAGGCAGGGTTGTTTTTAGCAACTATAATTCTCCTCTTCCACAGTTTTTGTCCAACACCGAGTGTAACATGTACGGAGCAACCGCCCGGCTGCAGGTGAAGCTCAGAGAGAGTATACAGTCTGTGAGCGAAGTTAATCACATGAGCAGCGGCTCACACATCTGTCAGGTTAATGAGACAACGCCCGGAAGAATAATGATGACTTTACATCCAGCTGCAGGAAGTTCGCCTCCAATTTTTTTTTTACAACCGACAGGGTTGTCACATCTACTGGCTAACTTTGTGTTTGGAGAGAGGACTTTGTGATAAATGTCGGACAACACGGAAAGTGACATCACACTCGTAAAAGCTGCCAGGTTTCACATAAATCAGACAAAACGCGGATAGGAGTGCACAAGATGCTTCCATCTGCTGTTACAATCAATACCAAACGTCATCAGGAGACAGTAATGGACCCTTGTGGATCTCCAGATTTAGCCCAATGGAATGAAGCCAACAGGTGCATCCTTTTAGGAAGGGCACGGGCTCAGACGGTTTCTATGAAAACCCCTATTTGTAATGACTGTTAAATTTATATTTCAGGCTAAAAGCAGCATCAATGTTGCCTCCTCCCAGCAAGAACAAAAAATCACTTCCCAGCCACATGGAGAGTTTGCATGTTCACTTTCTGTTTGTGTTGGTTTTTCCTCCACATCACATCACCATGCAAGTCAAAGAGAAGGAAATTTTGCCTTCTGTGTTTGCCGGGTATAAAATCCAGCCATCAGTGAAGATGGCAAAGAACAAGCAGGTGAAGTGAATGCATGACTTTTCATTTGGTTCACTTTATACACTAACAAGCCATGCATATAGAAGACAATTATGGTGTATTAGTCAGATAATTAATGAAAGAAAGTAAGTGCAGCACCAACCACCGTGTTCACTTTCTTAATGCATCTAGAAGCTTTGAAGTGATGAACTTCAGGTGTTTGTGACGAAATGAAACGCCATCATGTTGCTTTGGTTTAATGTAATTATAAAGAGGAAATTACATATAAACGGTAATCACGGATCTTAATCGTGGAAACAAAGAGAAATAAAGAGAAACTATAATTTGGTCTTGCAACTTGCCACAACATCGTTATTCCACTCTCAGCTCCACCTTTGCACAGTAATCTGCCAATTTGGTTTACAAATGTCACAATTTCTAGTGAGTCATACGAGTGCTCAGGAAGCTGAAATAGCAAAAGTGAAAAAGACTTATCTGATTGGTCATGTACTGCATTAGACAGAGCCAAATTGTTAATTTCACATAACTATTCCAAACACAATCCCCAGGCTGTTGTTGTTTTTCTCGGTAAATAGTTTCTGCCCTGCTTCCTTTGGCAGCAAAGTAAACATCCGAGCACTGTGTGTTTAATGCACCCCAATGGGACTCGTGGGTGACATTTGTGTGAATCTGGAGAAGGAGCTGAATGTCGCCCCCTTTGCCATTATCTTTAAATACAATCGCTTTTGACAGTGAATCACATAAATAAAACCTAAATAAAACAGAATGACTTGAATCTTGGATAGTGTAGTTAACATTTTCATTCTGGGTAGTTGTTTAAAGTTTGGTCAGTGTTTCGGTTGTTTGCACTTTTACGCTTATTCCTCAAAACGCCAGGAAGAAACACCTTAAATATATGACGATAATTAACGTTCTAAATATGAAACCCCTAACATTCACATCTTCACTTTGATGCCTTTGGTCACCTCCATATTTACACCTGAAATTAGCTTTTGTTTCAAGGGATGACACTTTAGACCCATTATATGTATTTCTTTAACACAAAAATCTAGGCAACAAGTACAACATCAAGCCGTTGTTACTTCCAGATGTTGTTACTAGTTTAACCTCCATCAGGCTGTGCTGCAGATCTACTCAACAATTTTAACACATTGAAAAGAAAATGTGTCCCTGTGCCAGGGACTCTGCCGCAGTGAGGATAAAGTTTGTCTGCAGTGCAGCTAATTTGACAAGAATCCACTAAAGACCCGAAATAATCTGCTCTTCCTCCCGCTGAAAAGTTAATACTCCATCATGACTGCACAACGTTTTATGAGATCTGAAATGAAGAAAGAGACGTTTATCAAATAAATTGCTCTCGTTTGTATAAAGCTGGGGGGCGAGATGTACAAGTGTGCGTTATGGGATGTTATCTGATCCCTAAATGTAAGCAGGAAAACAAAATGCGCACAAATCCCCAAATTAACCAGAGCTGCTTCTGGTGGTGAGGCACTTTGAACAACAAATCAAACCGTGGTCCCCCGGGTGAAATTATATTAGGAAGAGGACAAAGACAAACATCATGCTGTGAATAGAAATGTACAATGGAGTCAATGGTGAGTGCTCAATACTGCTGGCAAACAGTGGCGGTTTTGGTATGAAATATTTGGTGGGGTCACACAATATCCGTCACTTTGAGGCAATTTGAGGACGCAATCCAAACATACCATAGATGTATCACACTGAACCACACTCTCACAACTGTGCACGAGTGAGAGGGAGACACTTTGACCACCAACAGCAGAGATGACAAAATATCTAACCACGCCAACACACCAACAGAGGACAATGTTAAAGAGCTCTCTACATCAAATGTTCCTACTCATGATCAGCAATGAAAGGTGCATTTGTGCATCAGTTGAGGAACCTCATCCTTGTAAACGTTGTACATGCAAATTCATGTTTTGAATAATGGCTGAAGGCTTCAAATAGGGTTGAGCATGGTCATGGTTCCTTAGCCTAGTCTCCTTAGCGTTACACTAATGCAAAAACGCAGATGCTGGCAAATAAACTTTTGATTTGTTTTGGTGCATTTTCACTTCACAAAGCAGGTGATCCTTTTAGCTGCGACCAGCATCTCTGTAGCTCTCTTTCTTCCACATACAGGTCAAGGGTGTAAGTGTAAACGCACAGGAAGAGCTTACTGCAAACTGCACGTTTACTGTTGGCCGCAGCCATATTGGGTTCCAGGCTTCAAGCCCTTCTAGACGAACATCAAACATAAACCTGCCTTTTATATGCTGTGCCGTGGGATGTGACAATAAAAAGTGAGACTTGAATATTTTATTCAAAAGATTAACATTGCCTAAAGTCAGAGAGGGTTTGCAGCAATTAAAGAGGGCCGAGTGGAGGTTAGCTAACCGAAGTGCTTGCATGCAAAATCAGGAAGTCAACCTGCTGCTTAAAATAAACCATCACATGCAGGACACTTTCCAAACAAACCGGTCAGAGTGAATCCTCATTCATTTCACACGTTTCTAATCAAGCAATTAGAGCCATAGTTCACTCATTTAAACAGGAGCGATTCAAACACCAAGCAACTAACGCTAGTTAAATGAGCGTGCAACAAAGTCTCCACAACACACTCCAGGACAAAAACGCAGTGGTCTAGAGTCGCATTGTATACACAGCCATAACCATACATGATGTCTAACCGTTGCTGTTCTCTGATCAAAAGTTGTGTTCCAGGGAACATCGACGTTTATAATGGCTACTACAATGTCTGGATAGTTTTTAAGTTGATTCCAGCTGTCTGTATTCATTTGCATGGAGGAGTAATTGTCTGCCTTCCTCCAGCATCCAACAGCCTAACCTCAGCCTTCCAGGTGCAGACAGGCTGTGTCTCCATCTTGAGGATGAACCGGACTGAACCCATCCTGAAGGCATTGGCCCTGAGGCCTGTGCTGTCAAAAATACAGCAGTGGTGCTACGGTCATGTCATGAAATGTCAGTTATTTTTCATTGAAGACACATTAGCCCCACCCCTTTTATTACTGTTTGTTGTGGGCGCAATTAATGGTCCAAGCCAAGTATATTTCTCATTTTACTAAAGAGATCAAATGTTTGTGACATTGTGCGTGTGTGTGAATGGTCGCAGCTATCACAAATTCACACTTCCTGTTGTTACGTTCCTATAGTATACCTGAAGTTCTGCTTTCTTTCTTTTATATTTGAATTGATTTTACTTGAGCATGGTATGTTTTGCAGGATTTACCAGCTTCAAATTGAAACACATTCACGAAGCTTCACTCCAGCTACAGGGCACACCTCTGCATACAGATGCTCCCTGTATGTCAGCTTCCATACCAGGCTCATGGAACAAATGTCGCACCTTGCCCTTTCGGTTAATGCACCACCCCCAGCACACCTCTCGCCCATGTAATGAGCCCTGGAAGAAAACAAATCGCACTACGAGAGAGTGAGCAAGTTGATGACTAATGATTGTAAATCCATTCAGAGGAGATAAACACTGTCCCAGTCAACTGCCTGCCCACAATCTAAGACAGCGCCCAGCTTTGTCAAACGTAGTCATGCACAACCGAATATCAAACATCGAGGGTGTCTTGCTGACAGCAGCCTGGCTGCGCACCGTTATCCAGTTGCCTTATTATACTGGATAAATCCTCTCTGTGTCGAGCTCCATGCCTGGATTTTAAGACCTAATTTAATTCCAGCTATGTGCAGCTCTGGGGCAGGCCGTGTGTTTTAGTGCTCCGATGTTACAAGCGTGATGAAGTCTTCTAGCAGGAAAGCCTGCAGAACAAATGTGCGCAAGTGCTGTGATTTTTCTTTCTCTTACCTCCAAAACCCTCAGAGATAAAATGACACAATCATTAAATTACAGAAAGGTTTTCATTCACACATTTGTATTCATGTAATTCAGGGCTGCCTGTTCAGTGCATCTAATTGGATCTAAAGACAACACATACAGTAAGAGTGGAGACCTCCTAAAGAGCAGCCCGTGTTGCCACACTGGTGCAAAAATGTTCACAAATGATTGCAAACAGAAGTTCGAGAGGAGGAGGAAATATCTGCGGACCATGTATGAATAAACTGCATTGTGCACGATGAGGAAACATTCCAAGGCGGCATAATACAAATGGGGAAATAGTTTATTTGCATCCATCCTACTGCCACAATTCATCCATCCTCCTGCCAGCAAATACAATGACATTGTTTCTGAGACAGCTGGGTAATGTTCTAGTCATCAACCCCCCCCCCCCCGACAACCACATTCCTGCCAAAACACTGAGCACTGAGACTGGATAGAAGCCATCAGAGTTCAGACCAGTGTGGGAAAAAAGACGGAAATACAGAGATAACGTTTAACAGTGTGCTTAAACAGAAAAATGAATGACGCTGCGTCACCGACATAACGGAATAAACAAAGCTCTGCTTTGGTCCGACGTTGAAGTTTTATTAGGTCCAGTCAAGGTCAACTTAAAGTCTGCTATGTTGAGAATATAGAGGAATGACATGTACATGTCATGTACAGCTAGATTATGTACCACACCTAAAAAAAAAACCAGATAAAAACACACAAAAGGAAAATCAGGCATCTTGGAAGTAGGAGTCCAGTTCCTCCGTCATCTCAGCCAAACCCTGCGAGGTGTTTGCTGCCGACTCTCCAGTAGCACCGGATCCTTTGGAGGCCGGATTTTCCTGCGACTTATGAGGAGTGTCCGTCTCTCGCTTGACGTCCTTGCCTCCTCCCAAAGCTTTCTGACTCTCTATAAAGTACTGGTTGGGGTGATTGAGCGAGAAACTGGCTTCCTCAATCTGCTCAAGGAAGTAAAGAAAACACAGGAGAGGAAGGACAAGGGGAAAGGAGAATGGACGTCAGTAGAGGCAGGTTGGTGGCATATTGATTGATTGATTCGATGTTATGAGATGGTCGTGTAACATCTGCTTCATTGGGGATGATGTGGAATGGTTTGCTAATTTATTAACAATGATGAGGACAGCAGGCTTTCATGGCCAAATTAGCGAATTTATAGGAAACGACCCAACACCTGAAACATGTCTTGCGTTTAAAGTCACAAGTAAGAATGCTTTGAGTTTTCTCTAAAAACGAGGACCTTGAGTGTGACTGAAAGGGATGATGACTCAAGCATCCAAACTAAAACAGATTAAATTAAACAAGTGTCCATGGGGGACTAAAAAGATCTGAACGCTATAATAAACCTATGAAAATTAAGTGGCTCTGACAGCCAGCTGATGACAGTTCTGGGTCTCTCCTGAGGACCAAACCCCCGTCTCTGACAAAAGGTAGCCCCAGTTACACCCGGCTTCTAATCAAATCTGCACTTACGTTGTGCGTCAGCTCAAAGTACTTCTGGCACGCCAGCTGAAAGTGCATCCCTTTAACCAGCTCCAGGATCTGAGACAAAAAAAAAAAGGTCGACAGTTGAAAGAATGAAGGAACTGGCTTACAGTGTGTAAGGGACTATTTTCTTTCCCCAAACTGTTAAACCGTAGATACCGACACAGTACATTTACACACGATGATGTCAAGAGATCTTTGCAAAGAAAACAAATCACAGGCTTATTTGGGCTACTTTAATATTCATGCCCTGATTCAACTCTTTGTAGAATCACCGTTGGCAGCGATTACACCTCATCGTACATCTCGTACAATTTTTGGGATTTCCTATTTTTTTTCCTTTCTGGTTTTCTTAAGCTCTGCAAAGCTGAAAAGATATGTTGAAGCCTTCACATAAGACCTCTCACAATCTGGTACTACACTAAAAGCACTGGAGTGTTGACGACGGCATATTCAGGGCAACTCACTGCTAAAATATCAATCCAAAGGTCTCCAGCACTCAGAAAGAAAGAAAGAAAGAAAGAAAGAAAGAAAGAAAGAAAGAAAGAAAGAAAGAAAGAAAGAAAGAAAGAAAGAAAGAAAGAAAGAAAGAAAGAAAGACTCTGTGGAACCTGYCTGTTTTTGGCTCTTTCATTATTCCCTATATCCCTGAAGGCTGCCTGCAGCGTGATACTGCTACAAGCATGCTCATCACTGGGGCTGGTTTTAGATCAGTGATGAGCGCTTCTTACTTTATGCCAAAATGATGCAGTTTTTATTATTTTGTTTACTGGAATACCAGGAACATTTAGCAAAAGATGCACACAAAACTCACATTAAAACGAGTAAACACTAGCTGTGTTGTGATTTGAGTTATTTTTCCTCTAATGCAAAAGGAGAAAAGTACCACACCAGTGTGATATTTTTCACTCACTGGTGTGGTACCTCCCTTCACCAAGTACTTCCTCTCCAATTAGTGGGGTTTATTCTGGACTGGAAGGTTCTCAGGGGATTAGAGAAACAGCATGCCGAACATCCACAAGACCCTAGATCATTCTAGAACAGTCTTTACATTGCAGCTCATGCAGAAATAAACCTCTACTGTGGGAAGATATATCAGAAACTAATAAATGCTTTAGGATAAACATTTTTTTACAAACATACATGCGATAAGAGGAGAAATGTCCCCCGTTAGAAGCAGATAGCGGAGGCTAGAGGGCCGTCTGAGGCCCACCCTAGACAGGACTGCACCCACCTGACTGATCCCACTGGGAGACACTTTGTAGACCTGAAGCTTCTGCTTCAGCAGTTCTGGGTCACTGTGACGGAAAGGACAGCCTAGAAACACAAAGTTTAAATGTATTACAATGAATCAACACATAGATTAACAGTTAACATGGCACATTACTTGTTTCACTGATTTGGGGGGGGGGGACTGAAATAGTCTGTCATTAAAATATCAGCATTTAGAGCCTCGCATGCAATCTCCACTATCAGTTGTGTCAGTTTCCAGGCAAAGTACTTGAAGTAGAAAGCCTGATAATGGCAGCTGAGTGGCTCATCACACGGGTAATGGCTTCTTCCGACAGTCATCAACTCACCATGATGGTCGCCTTGGCTGGGTGGGTTTGATAAAATCACCTTCATGCAACTGTAGGGGGTGTAGTCTGTTCGCTTGCCTTCTTTGCCAAACATGTGGCGCACGCTGTAGGCATATGCTTTGTCAAACTAGAGGGGAAGAGAGCGAGGAAAGGAGACAGGAGACAGAGGCATTAGTGGGGATGAGAGCGCGAGAGGCACAAGGTTGAGGTGAAAAGAGACATGGTCGTACGTCATGTCACTTCTGACGGGGTGTTTTCCTCAATGAAATATGGAGCGATTAGAGAGAACCTGCTGTACAGGTGTCGTCACACTCCAGATAGCTGAATTATGGATATTCTTTCCATTTTAATTGCTTTTGACCCTTATCCTACAGAGCACTTTGATACAACATGAACAGTGTGTTTTAAATAGAAAAGGACCTCCCAATACAGCGTAGCAGTATCTACTCCTACCTCACTTTTAAAAAAGGTATTTTATTAGAGTATCTTCATTTTAAAACTACCTTATACGACTACGCCGCATCCCAGAGGGAAGTGTTGAACATGTTCCTCCTCTAGATCTATTTGACAGCTATAGTTACTCATTATAAGATATTTTTCATTTCATTTAACTAACTGTCCCAGGCCCAAAGAGAACATTATCCAATGTGTCTCAAGAAAGACAAAGCAAACACTAAAGACAGAAAGAAATGGAAACACATTCCAGTAGTTTGTGTTCTCATTGCCTTGCCCATCTCAGCATCATTGGAGGGGGCCTGACCTTTTGGTTGAGAGACAACCAACTAAGTTACAGTCAAACTATGTGAGTCACTGATTTAATAGCTGGGAAAAAAAGTTACATGATCTCTCAAACAGCAAACACGAGTAAACTGTATTAATAAACTTAAAAGTGCCAGACATCTGCAAACCGTCACACCATCTTCTGTCCAGGTTGTTCCAAACCAGAAGTCCCTTCAGACTTCCTAACGGGGCTCACGCTACACACTCTTCACAGTGAACTTCTTCTCTATGTACAGCGCTCGTGTGCAACCACTAAACGTGATTTACAGGGACCCTGCCTCTAAAAATCAAACAGTAAAATACCAACAGTGTGCTGCGAAAGTAGCAGAACACGATCACCAGGACGGCTCCCATCATAACACGTAAATGTTGCAATAAAACCCTTGAACTTGCTAATGTGACAAGCTGCAGCAGCAATTCACATAACCATAAAGGCTTCTTGAAGTACACTAAATCAAATATTAATTATGTGAAGCGCGGGAGGATTCAAGAGGCTGTTTCCTGATTTAAGACCCCCCTACTCTATTAAAACTCATCTTGGAACTCCACCGGCACTAAAGTGTGTTTAATATGCATTATGTGAAATAATTAGGACATAAAAAGATCCTATGTGGTCTAAAAAGAAGTGATACTAAGAAATGATGAACTCTCACTGAGGTGGCCTGACTTTATTCTTATTTTGCTAAAAATGGAGATTAAAGTCACAAGAACAGATTATCGACAAACTCTTTCTTAAACCTTGAGATCGACCAAAAATAGATTTCAGACATTTTGCAGTTTTCTAAAAGACATTCGATTTGTCCTTAAAAAAACAGAATCCAGATTCCCGTCAGAATCGGACACGCTACAATGCAGCCTGCAGTTTGTTCACAACTTGTCCTATTTTTACTCGCATTGAATGCAACCCCTCTAAAAATATTCACACCGTGTTCCTACACTCCAGCCCACACTTCAGATAATCCTGGATCTACTCTACTGTGGGTTTCTGAATTCCGTCAGTTTGGAGGTCAGCCGTGTTAGAGAGAGTCTGCACACAAGCACAAAGCGGCATTAAAAGAGGAGCAGAGCCGCCGCTCCTCTGGTGCACATCTTGGCTCACGGGGCTTCGTCACTGTAACATCCCCCCACACTGCAGGACACATTCACAGAAACCTGAGGCGATGGAGACAGAGAAATAGGACACAATCAAAGGGATTACGTACGCGAGTGTGTGTGTAAACTTGGCATGGCTTCTTAGGCTCCGTCAGTCCACAGTGACTGATGTGCCTGCAGCTCAGATTCCTCTTACATGTAATACCATTCAAATAAGTCCCGTTTTAATCTGCACTACAGGCTTTTTTTTGGAACCTAACAACAATAAAAAGGTGAGGGACTATGAAACACTGCCAGTGTGCTCAAGTTAAGAAGTTTGATGTTAAATACAACGCACCGGTAAATCTTTAAACTAAAAGACAATGGAGACAAATTAGAACTGCACAGTCCTTAAAACACTGAGGCGCTGCAAACCCTAAACGTTGCGCTGTGCATCCACTAAAAGAGCTTAACGTCATTAGGGGAAAAAACTAAAAACATTCCATTAACTTTTGTTTTAGACGTTAATAATGAAATGAACGACAGCTGCAGGTTTCGTGTCCTGGTCCTGTGCATGCTGGCTCACTGGAGCACTATGCCGGTTCAAGCATAGTTCACACTCCATGACTTTAGCCCTGATTCTCCCCTCTCTCTCACTGTTATGGAGCTTCCCGACAAAAGCCTCAGATGTTCAAAGATGTGAGCCACGAGGCTGCCTCTCAGACGCATTCCAGATATCTGGCAGCCTACACATCTGGATACGTCGGGGAACTACAGCCAATGAGAGCCGGGACCAAAGGTTGAGGGGGAGGTCCTGGCGGATGGGTCGCCTCGCCTCTAGCCTACCTGTATACGAGATAAGGTGACGTATTGGTCGATATTCTGTTTACTTAATGAATGTCAAGTTGCTGAAATAGTAAAGACGTCCATCTAGTTAACATTGCCTCTCTTGTCTGCCTTCAAGAACAAAAGTGAAGTGAAAAGTGATATTGTGTTTATGCAGCTGTTTGCTACTTTCAAATGTACTGAAAATACCAGTCATACAAAAACAACATGGTGTGTATTTGTAACCACACTTTAGAGCAGTTAATAGAAAGTGTCATCTAATAAAAGCCCTCCATTGTTGAAAAAGGACCCCAGAGCAAAGCAAAGCTAGAGCAAGAACAATGGCGTCAGTTAGTGGAAATTAATTAACCCGAAGTTAACATCTGTAAAACAAGCAGTCCTACCCCGAGGGCAACACAACCCGCTGAAATGTGGTTCAAACAGACACTCTCGCTAACTTCATGTGGCAAAATAAAAATGGATAGATCAAGTTGATTTCATCAATCCCCCCCCCCCAGTCTAATATTACACCGCTCTCGTCCTCCGGGCCTCTCTCTCTCGGCATCGCTGCCTCCCATCTTTTTCCTCCGTGCCTGCCGCATACTAATGAGCAGGGTTTTTGTGCAGCACGCCACAAAGTGCAGTCCCCGAACTTAACACATACATCACTGTGAGAGCAGCGATCTGTTCAGCACCACTCTGCCGTGGAACAAGAGCCGGGCGTTGTGCACACAGCCCATCACGCTTCCTCCGGGAGCTCGTACATGGGAACCAAAAGAGGGGCCGCAGCGGGAATTCAATGTACCGCAGCCGCCACGAGGCTCTTACTGGGGGGGGGCCAACGGCAGATTGGAGGGCTGGAGAGAATGGATAGACTCGGCTTTATTAGTCTAGAAATGCACTTTAACAGGCGTCGGTAACAAAGATGCACAAAAAGGGGTGACGGGAAATCTTTAGATGGCTCGACTAAATGTCTGCACACAAACAAAAACCCTCTTTCTGAATTTAGTCTTTAGAGAGTAAACAACTCAGAAATAACTGCCCTGACGTCAAACATGTTCTGCTGCTGCAGTGCGAAACCCTTTCAAAGAGCTCCACAAATTACTGGGGGTATTTTTGTTTACTTTCATCTCAGATTAGTAATGCAGCAACCTTGTTCGTTCTCAGTATCGTTGGATGCTTGAATACAGGTGGTCATTGCAGTCAATAGGTACAGCAGCAGGATACTCATTTCCACAATTATACAAGGAAAGTGTATTTTTAGATGCAGGGTCCCTGTCACTTTTAATGCGTCATACTCAAAGTATAAAGGGAGTTTTGGTTTGGAACAAGCTGGACAGACCATATTGAGGTTAAATAGTATTGACACAGTTCACTTGTTTACTCCTCGACTTTGATGTTTTGCTTTTTGAAGGTTTTTCCAGTGAGATACATTTTTGAAATTAGTTCTTTTGCACGGGCTAAGAGATGTGAAAAACCTTACAAAGGGACAACACATCTGATGAACAGCTAAATACACGAAGGACTCTCTGTGTGTCTTTGTCTGGTCAGAACTATTTGATGCGTCTTCTGATTACAACAGAAACTGGGGCCCCAGCAGTAAACAGGGGGCTCAAGATCTCCCACCACTTTGTCTGGCTGCTGCAACTCATGTCGCCGGACAGGAAAGAGTGCAGACCGCCCGGAGCAACATGGCAGCCATGCGATCTACTACTACTCCCAATAATTATCTAAAAGACAACACAGCTCGGGGATCAAGGCCCACACACACACACACACACACACACACACACACACACACACACAC